>NW_017729026.1:44530498-44534700 GCF_001723915.1 Gavialis gangeticus | reverse complement strand
CCCCCCCCCCCCCAAAAAGGTCAATGGCTTCTGTGGGTGCCCCCCCCGCCGCAAGGTTCAGGAGACACCAGTCACTCATGTATCAGATGCGGCATCTCCACATCTGGTGCAGCATTTCCACAATCGTGCTTCCAGGGGGTACGATTGAGGGATCCAGCATCAGATCCCATCACGCCTTACTGTGTGTGCAGGGGGAACCCAGGCTCATGCTACCTGCTCTACCTGCACCAGCAAGTAGCATGCTTTCAAAGCTGGGAGCCCTGATAGCTGAGGGAGCTCCTAGCCATAGGAGCATATCCTGCATTCCTGTGGCTGAGAGCCCCTAGCTGATTCAGGCTCCCAGCAAAGGAGGCATACCCCATGGCTTGGTGCCCCAGCCTGGCCATGCATTCAATTAATGGCATGGAACCAGCCATAAAGTTATTACACCTTTTTGTGTAATAACTTTGTGGCTTATGCCTTGTTTTATTACACTGTTAATTGCATTAATGCGTGGCTGGGTAACAACCTAAGACATGATTAACTGGTAAATCATATCTTAAGTGTAACATGCACCAGGGGCCTCTGAACCAATTAACCTTGAACATTTAATTTGTCTCAAAGGCTAATAGCTTCAAAAGGCAGATAGGGAAGTACCTCCAGGCACACACAGTAACCACAGCCAAGCATGTAAATTGGTTGTTGGGGTATTTGCCATGGCAGTTGAAGGCTATGGATTTGAATCTCCTCAGGCAGAGGTGGGAATTGAAATTGTCTTCCATCATTTGAATGAGTGCTCTAATTTCTGAGCTATTATAAGAAGAAAGTCTCTTGTTGCCCAGTCCATAACAGGCAGCAGCAGCCAGTTCCTGCATGTTCCTATGGAGACTGATCAAGAAGGTAACAGCAGTCTTTTTCAGAGCACACCTATTGAAACAAGCCCCTCTAGGGTGATAGATAGGGAAATACCTGGTTCAGAGATCCCATTCACCCTTAGGCATGACTTAGGTGTCAAGCTGCTCAGCTCTGTGAAGAATGTGGCTTTTCTAGACATGTGCAAAAGCAGCATTTTAGTTGCCTGTGAAATATTAAGGTCAGGGCTGAGGCATCAAATTAAGGAGCTTAGATATCTCCAAGGCTAAGCAGCATCTGAGCAGGAATTTCAGGATCCTGATTTTGGACCTAGGTGACTACATTTCTTGAGCCCATTTTAATTGCATAAATCCCTTTTCAGTCGCAGCCATGAGTTTTCAGGTTTCATGGTAATCCAGTAATCTCAGACATTGTTTCCCTCTTCTTGTCCTGGCAAATTAGACACACTCACCTTTGCTCATCATCGTCGACATTAATAATAAAGTACAGAGACAACTTGTGAAGCAACTCCCTCCCTGCCTGCTCCCCTCCCCCCATCCCTACCTACTGCTCCTTTTCATTACTCCCCCTAAAACAAAAGAATGAGAAATTACATAAAGATCACTGTCTCTCTTTTTCTTTTATCCTTCATTTCTTCATTTCCTTCTCTTTCACTGTATGCTTTCCTTAGTTGGCTTCTTTTAATGAGCTGTATTGTATGTCCTTTGACTTATATACATGTGATTGGGCAATGCCTCAAACTGTAGACATGAATGAGATCTTTTTTTCTCCACCCACCCCCACCACCTTATAAATACCTCTTACCTCTGAGTAAGCACAGTTGAGTTGTACTAGAGGACAGCATAGAATGTATACCTTATAATGGAGAAAAAAACAACTTAGAAAATTACACTTGCAAGGTATTGTAAGTATTTTTACATTTACCTACTAAGAAAGCAGTAAAACAGTATAAATAATGCTTTTACTACATGGCAACTAGTATATCTATGCAAAGTATAATCAAAATTAAGTTTGAATGTTTTAAATGTATATTGCCAATATCACTAAGTTATCTAAACAATCGGGAAAAAAGGCCAATAAAATAAGAAATACCTAGGCTTAAAATGGTATATTTTATAACAAATACTTAGAATAAGTTAAATAACTATTGTCTTTTTTTCTCTTGTGCAATGTATTGAACACAATACATGTGAAAATCTTCCATTTTATGACAAATTGAGAGTTTTTCTTAGACACTTCATTAGGTTAGCAAATAAAGAGGGACAAGCAGAAGAAAAGGGGAAGAAAAGAAAATTAAACAAAAAATTATTCCTGTTCCAGTGTTTCTATTTAGAGCATGTATGTTGGTATAGCTACTGTAGCATCCCTCGATCTATTTTAGATTATTCCTTCAACTTTTATTTATATGCATAAATTAATTTCCTGCTTGCTTGTTGAAGGAATTTTTCTTCTACATAAAACTTCTTCTCGGTGCTTTGATATTCCCCAGCTTGCTATACTGGAAATTCAGACTCTTTTACCCTTCCTTTTATTATGCACACAAAGGGACACTTCAGTAAATTACTGACAAATGGGTGTCAACTGAGTTTTTTCATTGTCCCTTTGGAGTATGTGGTTTGAGGCTGTTTTGCTGGCTTTGCAGTACATAGGAGAATATTGAAGGATATTTGTTTTCAGTTTTAAATATGTTCTAGTTTCATTCCTGTGATTTAGATGTCCTGTTTCTTTAGCTGCATTATTGCCTGTTTCTATTTGGTTATTTGTGTTCTTATACAATTGTACAGGGTTCTGAATTTCTTTAATTCTGTGAATTGTTCTCTTGATTCAGTGCAAATGACTTTGCCTATACTTTTCCATGCAGGTATGAAAAACTATTTGGATTGGCTTTTTGCTTATTTTCTTTTTTATCAGGGAATTACTTAGACTTTGCTTTTGTTAAGAGAGTCACTTATTAACGCATGTTTTCACCACCGAGATAAGACTTTTCCTTTTATATTCCTGATTTCTATTCCTTTTCTGTCATGTACCTACTCTTTGGTTTGTGTGTTTTTTTGTGTTTGTTTTTTTTCATTTGGCACTATATCCATGTAAGTCATCTAGGAAACTTGCTGGGGCTCTGTAGGGAAAATATTGATTGTATTTCTTAGAATTTTTCCTCTGTATGTGGACTTGTTGATGTGCTGTCCCAGGACACACTTTCATTATACACCACATGCTTAGATTGCATTTTTGTCAAATGGAAAATGAGCAATAGCAATAGTAAATAATAGGAACAAAAGTTGGAATTGGTAGATCTCACTTGAAGATCTTGCAGTGATGAGTAATCAGCTCTATTTTCCCCATTTTACAGAGAAAAAAGCTCAAGGTAGAATAGTAAAGTGATTCCCCCAGGACACAAAGTGGGTTAGTGGGAGAATCCAGAAACAATTCTAGATAAGCTTGCTTCCCTGAGCATGGTTGTGAAGAATATAAATAGGTATTAGAAAATAAATAAATAAACTATAAATGTTCTTCATTCTCTTTAACCTCTCTGGCCAGGTACAGGCGTTACCCTTTTACCAGTATGTGACTGGAAATTGGTACAGAGCAGAACAGAAGTTGGGCACACAAAACCAGTCTATACTGGTAACAAAATATAAGTCTGGTGCACACAGACTGGTTTAAAAGCAGCAGAACTCAGTCTAAGATTTGCTCCCTCCACCCCCCGACAAAGGGTGAAGGCACATTCTGCCCACTACTGCTTTAAACTACACTGCTTACAGAAAACCGTGTAAGTTTGATTCCACTTCAGGCTTTTTAAATGTCTCTACCTAGCCTCTAAGTTACAAGTACCCAATACTATTAAAATGAATTAATTAACTCCAGCACCTCAGTTGATCTCACCTAGGGTTACCATACGTCCAGGTTTTCCAGGACAAGTCCTCTTTTTGGGTCCTTCCGTTTCCAACCAGGCATTTTTTCTGAATATCAACAAATGTCTGGGATTTTGATCTGGCTCTGCTATCCTGGCACTTCCCAGCTTGCCCTAGCAAGGTGCTGCTTGGGGCTGGGGAGAGCGAGGCAGAAGGGCAATTGGAGGCAGAGGCATTACGTGACCCCCTGGCAGCTGCAGGCAGGTAAGTCTGTGGGGAGCACAAGTTGGAGGGCCAGGGCTGGGGAGCTGTGGGGGGGGGGGTGCACATGCATGTGAGTGTGTGTGTGTGCGCACGCGCGCATGCTGCTGGTGCTGGAGCTGCAGCAGGGTGAGGAGGCAGGGGAGGTGCCTGCCCCTCCAGCAGGGGAAGGGGGTGGTTCTTTGGGGGCAGGAGGGAGCTGCGTGGGCAGCAGAACTCAGGGAGGGCAGGGGGTTG
>NW_017729026.1:44528015-44530356 GCF_001723915.1 Gavialis gangeticus | reverse complement strand
GGGAGGGCAGGGGGTTGCAGGTTGGGAGTGAGGGGCACCAGCAGGGCTTGGTGGGGAGGCAGGGGGCTGTGGGTCAGGAGTAAGAGGTATCAGCAGGGATAGGGGGCTGTGGGTTGGAAGTAAGGGGCACCAGCGTGGCCTGGGGGGCAGAGTACTGTGGGTAAGGAGTGAGGAGCAGAGGTAGGGCATGGGCATATCACTGCCTCCCCCCAACAATCATATATCCCCCCCGCAACAGGTGTACTCTTTTTGAACCTGGAAATATGGCAACCCTATCTCAACTGGCTCCTTACATGAAAGGAGTGCCTATTTCCCAAGTTTCTAGGACCAGCTGCTTTCAAGGCATCACACATTAAAACCAGCATTAAATCCTAAGAAAAATTAGCTTCCTGTATAGTTCTCATATCCAACAGATAGCACAGCACCAAAATAACCAGTCAAATCTTGACTAAATAAATAAATAAATAGTGACTGAAAAATAATAAAATGAAGAGAGGCAAAGAAGGAGAGAGGCTGTGGATCATGATTAGCAGAGTTGGTCAGAGAAGAGCTTTTGACAAATTTGAATAAATTTCAGTTGTCAGGGTCTGATGAAATGTATCCCAGGGTGATGAAGAAACTAGCCTAAGAAATCTTGGAGCCACTGGCAATATTATTTACAGAGCCGAAGATGACAGGCAAAGTCCTAGAGGACTCGAAATGAACTAACATAGTGCCAAACTTTAAAGAGAAAGAAGGACCTGAGAATTCATAAGGCGGTCAGCTTGACTTCAGTACCTGTGAAGTCACTAGAATAGATTATTAAAAAAAATTGTAAACACTTGCAAGAGGAAACTGTGATTGCTAGCAGCCAACATGGCTTTACTAGGAACAGATTATGCAAAAGCAACTTGATTTCCTTCTTTAATGGGGTACAGTTTGTTAGATGAAGGGAATGTGGTGAGCATAATATACCCGGACTTCAGCAGAAGACCAGGTTGGCTTTGCAGGGAACTCTTCAGTAAAGGAAATAAAAGAAACTTATAGGAAGTGGAAACTTGGACAAATTCCCACTTCTTATAAGGGAGGAGTATAAGAGCATTGCTCAGGCATGCAGGGATGAAGTCAGGAAGGCCAAAGCGCAACTGGAGTTGCAGCTAGCAAAGGATGTGAAGAGTAACAAGAAGGATTTCTACAAGTATGTCAGTAGCAAGAAGAGGATCAGGGAAAGTGTGGGTCCCTTACTGAATGGGGGAGGCAACCTTGTGACAGAGGATGCATAAAAGGCTGACATGCTCATTTCCTTTTTTGCCTCAGTCTTCACAGGCAAGGTCAGCTCAGACTACTGCAGTGGGTACATAGGACTGTGCGAAACAGCAGGGTTTCATTTCAAAGGGACAGTGATTTGTTTCACTCTTTCAAAGCTGTTTCAAAGCATTTCAACATTTTGCCCATAGGACCTGGAGGTTACAGTGGACAAATAAGTTGAATATGAGTCAACAGTATGACGTTGTTGCCAAGAAGGCTAACAGCACACTGGGTTGCACTGGTAGGAGAGTTGGCAGCAGGGCAAGGGAAGTGATTCTTCCCCTCTATTCAGCACTGGTGAGGCCACATTTGGAGTCCCGTGGTCAGTTTTGGGGCCCCCACTACAGAACGGATGTGGACAAATTGGAGAAAGAGTCCAATGGAGGGCAAGGAAAAATGGTTCAGGAGCTGGGGCACATAACTTATGAGAAGAGGCTGAAGAAACTGGTCTTATTTAGTCCAGAGAAGAGGACACTGAGAGGGGATTTAACAGGAGGTTTCCACTACATGAAGTGGGGTTCAGAAGAGGATGAAGCTAAATTGTTGTCAGTGGTGGTAGATGACAGAACAAGGAGCGACAGTCTAAAGCAAGGAAGTTTAGGTTAGATATTAGGAATAATGTTCTCACTAGTAGGGTGGTAAAACACAGGAAAAGATTACCCAGAGAGGTGGTGGACTCTTCATCCTTGGAGGTTTTTAAGACACAGCCAGACAAAGCCTTGGGTGGGATGATCTAGTTGGGGATGGCCCGACTTTGAATAGGGGCTTGGACTAGACTACCTCCAGAGTCCCCTTCCTACTCTAGTTTTCTGTAATTCCTGAAAAGAGGGGGAGATTCATGTGGTAGAACATGATGGGCCCTCCCAGCATCTCTGCTCAGCTGAGGGGCCCCAGAGGACCTGCCCCTCCCCAGAAACTGATAGATGGTCCAAGCATGGTACCAGTCTCCATTTTCACCTCTGATTGGTCAGGGGGCCCTGGAAGTCCTGCCCCTCCCCAAAGAGCCATTGTACATGGTTTCATAGTTTCTAGGGTCGGAAGAGACCTGAGCAGA
>NW_017729026.1:44522050-44527447 GCF_001723915.1 Gavialis gangeticus | reverse complement strand
GCCCGAGATGCCTATTAAACTTTCTTCTGCTTGGAGGTGTTGGTTCTTAATTTTCTTAATGCTGTGAATTATTCTCTGGATTCAGTGCAAATGAATTCCAGATAAAAAAATAAAATTCAAAGGGTCAATCAAAATAGCTTTTCACACCTACATGGGAAAGTATAGGCAATGTCATTTGCACTGAATCCAGAGAACTATTCACAGCATTAAGAAAATTCAGAACTATGTACAGTGCTTCTCGAGGGAGAGGCAGGACTTCTGGGGCCCCTTGGCTAATCAGAGATGGAAATGGCAACTGATGCCAGCTCAGACCACAAAATTGTGGGGTGGCCACCCCAATTTTGGTAGGTTCCTATGGCTAATAGGTTTCAAACCTTTGAAAGGCTGCCATAAAAAGAAGTTGGACAGGTAGTTGCCAGCAAACCCTACATTTGTGCAATAAGTTGGACTACATGAACCTAGAAGTCCCTTCCCACATTATGATTCTATGAACCTTAGCAAGTTGCTTTTAATTATTTTTTTTTTTTTCTTATATGTCACAACAATCATGGAATCAGATCCTGCTGCTAGCAATAATGTCTAGTTTATACAGAGCTATAGCAAATAATAGTAACCAGAATGGTTGGGTCTAAGATTAGTAACACCTCTGGGACAGTACTGACTCCCAGCCTAAAGGTATGACTTCCAAACTGTCTGGGTTCATGCTGGGCAAGCTGGTCCTTGCCAAAATCACAGTTTCTGTGTGCACCAAGTTAATTCCTCCACTGGATTAACCTAAGGATATTGCACTATGTTCCATCATAAACCTTTTAAACATCCCCCTGTATACTTTAGACAGCAGGCAAGAAAGACTGGAATCCTATATTTCTCCATATAAGAGTAGTTTGGAGTCAGATGAATAAATGCACAATAGTACCCCCTTGTGCTCTGAGCAAGAAAAGACACTAGAGAAGACACAAGAGGCAACATTCTGTTTCACGTTACATGCCCAAATGAGATTAAACCTATGAGGATTTCAGGGTTTCCTGCTGGACACTTTAAGCTTCCTTTCTATGCCTATGGCAAGATTCAAGCAGAAAGCTGCAGCAATATCTGAAGAAAGGGCAGGGTTTATCCCAGTGAGAGTTTCAGAACTTGTCTATATTGTGAAGAAGTGAGGAGTTACTTCTCAGTGTGATGCTGTGATGTATCCTCCACATGTGCAGGACCTATATCCACACCGACAACTGACTCTTACTACTCTGTGAATCATGACTGTTACTCCTTTATGAATCATTACTTCCACATGGCAAAAATGTTCTCTGCTTTCAATGCTCAGTATTGTGAACAGGTATCCTATACTCCTTTGTGTCACTAATGGGCTCAATCATTTGTGCAATCCTTTTCACTGGGAAGCACGTTCTGGAAGCAACTGGAGTTGGGTCAGGCTCTAAAAATGCAATGATTCCTTTCCTACATCTCCTTCTGGCTTAGCTAGCATGATTTTCAAACTGTTATCCAGCCATCCCACTGTGCTCTGTGACATGATGTAAATATTCAGGAGCTTGTGCAGATGTATTTGACATGTTGCTTCTGGACAGCTGGAGTTTTGCAAGCCAGCCACTGCACTGCCAGAGAGATTTTTCTGAAGTTTTGGAAATAGCAGTGACAGCAGAAGCTAGCCTGCCTGAAGGTACATGGGAAGCACAGGGGGGAGAGGGCCAAAAAGAGGTAGAAAGAGGATGTCATGAAAGAATATATTTCAAGGGGGAGGGGATGGATGGATTTTTTTTCTCAGATCAGCTTCATTTGTGGGCTTGTGGAGCAAGCATCAAGTAGTGGGAGAGGATCATGCTGCTGATCTGGGGTGACCAGCCATGTCTGCAAAACTTTGAGATCACAAAGGGCACTTCCCTGAAAGTTAGTTGAGGGGAGGGCAGCTTGTCCCAGAAAAACAGATGAACAGGAGAGCTCTGCATCTGTATTTGGGAACACGTGGTCATCATCATCTGGAAGGCCCAACACCTCCGGTTGCCATTAGTCAGAAGCTAAACAATAGGCGGATCAACTCTTGGGACTCTTGTTATGGAGATGTAACAAATATTTGAAGGTATTATCACTGCACGTTATAGGGCTTGTCAATGCCTGTAAATTTTTACAGACTACTCCATTTAAATACATACCTTGGGACAGAAGACAAGCCTTCTCATTTACCCAGGGTATGTACTTATTCAAACTCAGTGTAAGAAAAATCAGTGTGCGTTAAGTACGTAACCCTGTCAGTATTAGCAGCCCAGAAACTCTCCTTATTTTCAAGGCTTATTGTCCCCTTATTGACAACAACTTCTTCTTCATGTCACTGGCCCCTTTAAATTGGTGCAAAATACAACTGGTTACAAAGTAATACATTTACAGAAAAGTGTTAGAAAAGAGTTAACAGTTACAAACAGTTACTGTCATTTCAACCTCACTACTTATATAACGTATGCAGTTCACTGAGATGCGGATAATCGGAGTTTGTTACGTAGTGGTAACAAAGTCAGTGCTGGCATGGTGCCAGGAAGTTAAACAACTTGCATGTTTATTGTTAGGGCCCTGCCTTGAACCCAGGAAACTGGTCTTCTGAGATGGAGCCAAGCCTGATACCCACCCTGTAGCAACCAGTAGACAGACAGGACCTGCTTATGCCCTCCAGCAGCTTCTCAGGTTCTGCCTCCTTTTCCCTCCTCTCCCCCTGCTCTGCCCAAGACCCAGTTAGTCAGTAGCACCTCACCAATCACCTTCCCTCTTTAAAGACAGGAAGAGGGAAAGGAAATGGCCAGTCAGCCCCAGGGTTTTGTTTGATCTTTGGCTGATCCTTACCACAGCAGCAATTAGTGGGGACTTTTCTGAATCACCTTCAGGCCCTCTCCCCCAGCACTTAACTGCACATTCCCTCACATTTACCATTCCTCCCTCTCCCTCCCCACCAGATGCGGCCTCTGGGCATATGACAAGGGGCTGCCACTATCCCCAGCTAACCCAGGTGTAGAAGAAGCGCCAGAACTGCTCATACCCAGCTCCAGTCAGGGGCTGCAGTGAGCAGCTGCATGGGATGCCAGGTTCAGCTGTGGACAGTGGCAGCAGCAAGTGGGTACCCCTTCCAGTGTCTGCTCCCTGCCCAGTCCCCCCAGGCCTAGGTAAAGACATTACATTTTTACTAGGATAATTGATCAGGAACCCGTCTATACCCAGAACAGAACAGAAGTTCAGTACATATAGACTGGTTTGAAAATGGAGGAACCCAGTCTAAGATTTCCTCTCCCCACCCCCAAACGGTGAATGTGTGTTCTGTTCACTGCTCATCGAAACTACACCGCTTACAGAAAATGGTGTAACTTGGATCGCTTCCACCTGGGACTTTTTGAATGTCTGTACCTAGCCCAGGTGCTCCCCACTGGACACTGAATCTCTCTGTGATCATAACTGAACACTCTGTATTACAATGTTGAAAAAAAGGAAGTCTTTCCGAGGGCTGATTGTTGCAGAGGTTTTTGAAACACTGTAAGCAATTGTCAGGCTACCTTCTCCAAAATTAGTTGCCAGGGATCTGTTTCAAGGAATACCCTGTAATCCTACTTTGAATATAGTGTCCGTTGTTTTTTATTTATTGCATGTGTGAGTGCGTACACACGTGCATTTGTGTGTGGGTGTGTAACTTGTTTCATGTGCTTTTCCTGTGTGGGGTATGGCTCCAGTATGACAATTCTATGGTTTGCTTGAATAAGGAGCGTTGGGGAGGGGGTCACTAGGTAGCGTTTGTTTCCCACATTTGTACCTTCAGTAACTTACTGAAATTTTGAAGTCTGAAGTTGTGCTTTCACTACATGTAATTTATTTGCTGGTTTTCAATCAACCTATAGTTTGTGGCCAAGGTGCTCTGAAATAACTTTCAAAAAGAAGTTCATGTGAAATTCACCACAGATGAATAAAACCATTCCTTAATGTTCCAAAATACAAATATGGACAAATAGATTCAGAGGAAGTGTGCAAATATGGACTTAAATAAAGATAAACAGGAGGAGAGGGGGAAAAATGCCATGAAAACAGCAAAGCAGTGAAAACAGTGCTATTCAAAATAAGCAGCTCATGCTTTTAGCTTGGAAAGTTACAGCCTTCCTTCTTGGTCATGCATTGGAGCAGCATGCGAGCAAGCTTCTGTTTGTATAGGAGGGATCAGTGGTGAAGCTGCTACCTTCAGGACTGCGCAGGAAGGAGCTGTTGGCAAATTGCTGTTCCAGGTATATGATACCTGTAGGACCCGCAAGACCAGAGCAGCTCGATGTAGCTGATATAGTGTGTCAGAAGAGAAGAGGGAGGGAGAGTTTTGACAGATCAGGATTTCCAGAAATAATGTTTGTTTGTTCATGATTTCAGCTGCCTCGGCATCTCTCTAGCCTATTCAACAGTCACTGCAAGGCTGTGTTCTGGCAGCTTCCTGGTCACGGAAAAGCCCTCCTTTGCCAGCTTTTTGTTTGCCGCCCATTCTTCTGTTTCTCAACCTTAAGAAACCGTTTCCACACCTGAGCTGCCTGGCTCTGCTTCTTGGAAGCTGCTCGGAGGTCATCAAATATCTTTCTTCTTTCCCCCTCAGATTTGCTACCCTTTGAGCAGTTGATAAACTCATTGTTCGGGAGGGTCTGACCCAGTCACATGAGGATCCTACATGTAAGTAAGGGAAAAAAATTAACACAGAGATACTGTTCTTTGTTCAATGTCCATGGTATAAAGCTTTTTTTCCCCCTTTAATGGTGAGTTGCCATCCTCAGCATCTCTTTCTAGGCTTAGCTTCCACTCTTGAGACACTCTGAAGATATAAAGGCATTTTCAACTTTTCTTTTCATGCACTTTGAAATCCTGATACAACCAGCTCCCTAGCTCTTGTAGGCTGTCTGTAGTGAGTTATTGGTGCACAGGATGATGCAGTTCATGTTCTCCTGGACTGCACTTACCAGTGGTGGGTTTGCAACCTGGGCTTTCAGGAGACCTGGGGCCCAGACACTTGCATCTCTGAAGACAGTTCTAACACTGGAGGATGTGTTCCCCTGATTCTTGTAACCAGAAAAGAAAGAAAGTGCCTATCCAACAAGATATACATTGGTGTTATTTACCAGAATGGTCTTTGCTGAGGAAAGGCAGAGCTATCTGTTTTGCAGTGAGTAAGCAGGCAGTTATGTATTGCAATACAGTCATAATAGCCTTCTCTCCATATGGAAGTTATTTTTCTTCTGTGGGCATACACTTAGTTTGCAGTAAAAACTTGCTTGGTATACTAGCTCAGCATGGAGTTAATGTTATTAGTGCCTTGTTACTACCTCTGTGTGTTTCCAAAATGAGAGTTTGCTTACTACTGCAATGCCAAGTTTGACTTTAGGAAAA
>NW_017729026.1:44514310-44517050 GCF_001723915.1 Gavialis gangeticus | reverse complement strand
AGTTATGTCTTGCAATACAGTCATAATAGCCTTCTCTCCATATGGAAGTTATTTTTCTTCTGTGGGCATACACTTAGTTTGCAGTAAAAACTTGCTTGGTATACTAGCTCAGCATGGAGTTAATGTTATTAGTGCCTTGTTACTACCTCTGTGTGTTTCCAAAATGAGAGTTTGCTTACTACTGCAATGCCAAGTTTGACTTTAGGAAAAAACCTTGCTAAGTTCTGTACTGAAAGCAGTCTTGCACTGATAAACACTATGCTTTTTAAATGAAAAAAAAAACACATAGAAAATGCTAGTGTTCTCAGATGTACTTTATAGCAACATAATCAGAAAAATGAAAAGGTCTTAGCTGGCAATCCTCTCAGTAAACACATTTCTGTGCTTTTATATTTGGGTTTCTTTTTTGATTCATGCATGTTCAAAGGGGGGAAGGAAGAGAGGTATCAGGGTAAAGAGCTGCTGGAATAGGAAGGCCAGCCCTAAAAGAAAAAGGGGGTGACCATGGCAGCAACTGTTGTAAAGTGAACATGGTTAAGTCCTACTCCCCTGGCAGTCCCATTTTTGGAGCATACGGTTTGGGGAAGTTTGGGTTGGGTGGGGGGAAGTGGGGTGGAAATGGATACCATGACAGGAGGTTGAAAGCAGAAATCAGAAAACAAAAAGGTGATGTGATCTGTGAGTAGGTGAAAGCAGCAGAGATATTTTAAATGTTCACAGCCAAAGTGATTCTAATCAAGTCTCCTTCATCATGTTTACAGTTTTGATCATGAGTGTGTATGGAAAGCTGAAGGTTAAGAAAGTCAATCCACCCATATAATGGAGCCCACTGAGCACCCAGAAAACCATAACAGGTTTATACTGTGGCATTTAATTGTAACTATTTATAATAAAGGAAAATAATATAAACCAAAAGATTCTTACCTTTGCAGTGTCTCCAGTCTGCTGAATGTGCACAGGGCTCAAAGGCTGGATCCACGTCCCTGGGGGCACCTGTGCACATGCATTGAGGCTGCTCCGACTCACTGTAATTATAGTGTGTCAGAGCAGACTCAGTTAATCGAGTCTGCTGGAACGTGGTAATTATTGCAATCCAGCAGACTGCAGCATCTCGTATATCAGCGTTCCTGCATTGAAAAGTGGTGCCAGGGGTGCTTTAACTAAAGCTCATTCAGCTGATACATGTGACGCTCTCAGCACTTTAATTATAGTAGCTCTGGGACCAGCTCTTATTAAAGCGCCCTCCCCCCACCTTGGAAGCACATGTATAACCTTCCTGGAGCACATATATAACCACCCTGGAGGTGTGTTTTGCTTCTAGGTCTACTTCGGACTGTTCTGGTTTCCTCTTGGTTTCCTGTATGGAGATGAGGTTCTAGATCCAGCTAGTCCTTTATCTTAGACAAAGTTCCTGTGGTCACCAGCATTGCTTTTGTAACCCGGGCGGTACTCCAAGAGGTACCCCCTCTCCAACTGAAGGGATCAAAGCAGGTGCACAAGCACTGTGGAGGTGTAGGGACTCTCCTCCCCTATAGAGCAAAGCCAGACCACCAATGGGGACTTAACCATATACCTTTTAATACTGGGAACATAACAGGCATAAATCAGGGGGTATAGTGGACACTACAATGCCCCAAGGGGGTAGGATTCAGCAAAGGTTAGACACTTACAATCATTGACAAAAAACAGGGTTAACAAAATATAAAACAAACAGCAGAACAAACAATATGGGTTGGTGAAATATAAAAAAGGCACAAAATGCAAAATGTCAAGGAAAAATAGGGCCTTGGTACTTGGAGGGGGAGAACATAATGGCCCCTTTCCACTGCAAGAAGACTTCCTTCTTTCTAGCTCACTCACCCCAAGCCACCTCCGCTGGGACTTGACCCCAATTCTCCCACATGGTAAGCAGGATTGTTACCACACAACCACCAGCAGTGGCACTGCTGTAGCTTGCTAGGGGTCTTGACCTTCCCAGAGCCCCGGCTCACATTGAACTGCCTGGTCTCTGGTTGAAGGAGCTGGAAGCAAGGCTGGGAACCTCTCAGGTCGCTGCTCAGATCCTTGCTGGAGCAGAGGGGAGCCTCTCCTGCCGGCTGCATGCCGGACTGCTGAGGGTCCAACTGCTGCCTGCAGGTCCTGCTCTTTCAGGCTTTTCTGGGGCACTGCTCCTACCCCGCTGGCTCAGCTCTTTGAAGCTCCTTCCTTGTTGTCCCTCACCAGTCTCTCCACTGAGTCAGCCCACGCTGCCCCTTTTGTCTCCCTCCAGGTGACCCAAAGGGTCAATTGGGACATGGGTGGGGGGGTGAGTCTCTGGGGCCTGATTGGTGCGGAAAGGGAATCCCAAGTCCTCCAATCATCTTTTACCCCTTCAAAACCTCTGGGCTAAATCATTACCAGATTGGTGAGGAAAGGGAATCCCAAGTCCTCCAATCATCTTTTGCCCTTTCAAAACCCCTGGGCTAGGTCACTGCCAGCTAGCCCGTCACACTTTCATCTCCAGTGTCCCCCACAAAGAGAGGCAAGATGGTGGCAAAACCCTTTAAAGCTGCTTATAATACTCACGGGTGGCACAAGCACTTCTGGAAGTCTAGTTAGTCCTAGCTTTCTTTAAGCCTCTTACATCTTTAGCTCTAATCAAGCACCTAATGTCATCCTCTTTGTCACAATGCTGTGTAGTCAGCAGTTCTTCCCTTTCTACTTGGAGCTGTGTGGGGCGATCCTGAGCATAAGACTCCCT
>NW_017729026.1:44507927-44509310 GCF_001723915.1 Gavialis gangeticus | reverse complement strand
TCTTCCCTTTCTACTCTCCCTACCAGGCCTCAAAGTACCTGTGTTTCTGGTGTCTTATCTTCAGGAACCCTGACCCTTTGCCTGTCCCTAGATAGCAAGGAGATAAAAGATGTTGCCTAATTTTAGGTGGGCAAAACAGTGGTATAAATACTAGCTATAAGCTGATTTCATGAGTATGCAAATGCAATTAGACCTATGCACCCACATTTAAACAAGGAGGTGATTAACCAGCTCTACCATAAAGCTGTAGAGCAGTGCACAGATAAACAGACTGGCTTGTGCAGCAGGATGCAAAGCAGTGTAGGAAGGCAGCTGGAGTGCCATCAAAATAGGATACCATATAAAAATGCCCGCACACACTTCCCTGGGCAGTGAACAGATTTACTTTTCATTTTTTCTTCTTTTAACAGGAGTCCAGCATAAGAAGTACCTTGCCAGTTATGTAGATGTAGGTCTTCTAACTATGAAGTAACTGAGACAAATTAGAAATTAACTATCCATCTGTAGAAAGCTCTCATTTGGAAAAAAGACACCTTCCACCTCATCCCCAAACCCTGAAGAGTTTCTGTCATTAGTTTCCCCAAACTGCTCTTCATATATAATCATCCCATTCCTGCAAATTGGCTTCTAGCAAAGAAAATAATAAAGTAAAATGAAGATTAATTCAAACATCCTCTCTTTCCCAGGTTAGCTGTGCCTAGGGTGTCTTTAAAACTTTGCACCCTCTCCCAAGATGGTCATTTCTACTTCTGTTATGTTGGGGTGGGTATGAGTCTCTTGCCTTCCAGTATTTTTTAAAGTTAAGTACAAGGAGCTCTTGGACTAGTTTAGGAGGCTTTGAGGTTTCTAAAATCTTCCTCATACTATTTTGAATGATAGGGGTATTTTGGAGAGGAGGAATTGTGTTTTGTGGGAGGAGGAGGTTAGCTTTTGGTTGTTATAAAGGGAATTTTATATTTGGATGTGGGCACTTCAGAATAAATGTTATGAAAGCAACTGGTAAGCAGTGATAGTCTTAAGTCATAGAAATATAAAAAAGCCATGCAAATATTTTTGAAGTAACAACTGGGATCCTATGACCCCAGCTGACTTCCTTGGGATCCTATGACCCCAGCTGACTTTCTGCCCTTTGGGCGGGGAGCTGGACTCGATGATCTTCCAAGGTCCCTTCCAGCCCTAATGTCTATGAAATCTATGAAACTGCCTTATATAATTGGCCTTCTGCAATGTACTTTATGTATTTCCTTGGATTGGTGACAACTTCTCCTTTTCTATTCCATGAAACAGCCTTCTTCATTTAGCTATTATTATGACAAATGCCTCAATGCAGCGGTGCTAAACATGTGAGCTGCAGGCTGGATTTGACCCCTAAAGCAATTGGAT
>NW_017729026.1:44489907-44502927 GCF_001723915.1 Gavialis gangeticus | reverse complement strand
CCTTACATAATTGGCCTTCTGCAATGTACTTTATGTATTTCCTTGGATTGGTGACAACTTCTCCTTTTCTATTCCATGAAACAGCCTTCTTCATTTAGCTATTATTATGACAAATGCCTCAATGCAGCGGTGCTAAACATGTGAGCTGCAGGCTGGATTTGACCCCTAAAGCAATTGGATCTGGCCATGGCACAGGGGAACAGCAGCAAGCAGCTCAGCCCAACACACCCCCTTTCCTATCTTGTGCCATGCCACATATTCTCTCCACAGCTATCCCACTTTGACATTGGCAGCAACCTGTCTTCCCTCCTCCCTCATCCCACTGGATGAGATAGTGAGGTGAGCTGTGGTGTAGCCAGGTTACAAGCAACCCATTCTAAGGGGTTGAGCACCACTGTCTTATAGCAGGATTTGGCAGCCTCTTTCGAACAGAAGCTGGAGGTTGCAGATAATCCATGGCTGCAAGCCAGCTGTCTAAACTCACTCTTGTGGAAAATACCTGACCTATTAGCGAAGGAAGTATAGGCACAGTAGCACAGCTGGCTCCACATCTAAGAGGAGTACTGCAGAGGAGATGGGTGGCATGGCACAGCTTCCTGCTACCAATCCCCCATGCCAGATTTGTCCTCTCTGGGCAGGATCAGACCTCTTTACAAGCTGGAACTGGCCCACAGGCTGTAGATTGCCAACCCCTGCCAGACTGTCAGGGCTACAATTAGGAGCAGAGGGATTGGCAACATGTCACCCCTATTTGTTTGGCTATACAAGAGTCACCCACTCTGGAGTCTTCTTGCTCTTTCTCCCCATTTCTTCTCTCTTTAAAATAGGAAACCAGGAAGCAAGCAGTGGGCCATAATGCACAGTTGGGGAAAAAGAGGTCTTATACTGTATGATAATAGAGAGAGGAAATTGCATGCACATAAATCTGCAAAGGAGCAGTACAGGAAAAAACAATCATGCTTCTCTTAATTGCAGTATCTCTGCTACTTTTCCAAAGCTCTATAACTATGTACTACTTGCAAATAGGCTTTGGGCATAAAAAATCACAATGTAACCCTTGGGAGTAATTTATCATGACTTGTTTTCCTTTATATAGAAACAGCATGCATCTAGGGGATGGAGCACAGGAGCTGGGAGCCAGCATTCCTGGATTCCTTTTCTGATCATTTTGATCTCCCCAAAGGCAGGTGTAGATGGTCATTACCATCTGGAAATCAGTGTTCCTTCTCTACCAAAAGTAATTCACTTGTTAGGGATCATGCTAAACCCCAGAAAAGGCTATAGTAAATTAAACCTTACTCAGGAGCAAGAAGGGAATCCAAGGAGAATTTTGTGTCTGTCTGTCTGTGTTTCTTCCTAGAATAGTCCTATATGATAAAACAAGCAAAAAAGGCACACAGCCCTGCAGAGTAAGTTATAATGGTATAGTCATATGAATCCAAATCCTACACAGTCTTTTAATTCATTTTAAATTAGTTTTCCAAATGCGAAGGAAAAATATGGTGTTATCCATCTGTTTACCATATGTGGTGTGTGGAGAATTACATACTTTTTACTGAAAATACTTCAGAAGATTGTGAGTAAATCCACAGATTTTAATGGCTTTTCAATATTGAAAGTGCTATTCATTTTGCTGTGTGATTGCTTTAATGGGACACTTATACATAATTGAACACCTGACGTTGTTCTCCCTTTCTCTTTTCTTTCCAGAACAAATTATGACATCAACATCAAAAGGAATTTTTCGGCCATTTTTAATTATCCTCATTGTCCTGGGTTGTTTCATGGCATTTCTGCTTATTTACATCAAACCAACAAACAGCTGGATCTCTGGTCCTATAGAGTCTGCCAGCTCAGTTTTGAAAATGAAAAGCTTCTTTTCTCCAAAAAATGATAATTTTAATGAAACTACTATATTGATCTGGGTTTGGCCCTTTGGTCAAACATTTGACCTTGCATCCTGTCAAACAATGTTCAACATCCATGGGTGCCATCTGACTATTGACCGCTCATTATATAACAGATCCCATGCCGTTCTCATTCACCACAGAGACATCAGCTGGGATCTGACTAATTTACCTCAGCAAACTAGACCACCATTCCAGAAATGGATCTGGATGAACTTGGAGTCTCCAACTCACACTCCACAAAAGAGCGGCATTGAACACCTTTTCAACTTGACCCTGACTTACCGACGTGATTCAGATATTCAGGTGCCTTATGGCTTCATGATGGTTAGTACAACTCCATTTACATTTGAAGTCCCAAGCAAAGAGAAGTTGGTCTGTTGGGTTGTAAGTAACTGGAATCCTGAGCATGCTCGAGTCAAGTATTATAATGAGCTTAGCAAATACATTGAAATCCATACCTATGGGCAAGCATTTGGAGACTATGTGAATGATAAAAACTTGATTCCAACTATCTCCACTTGTAAATTTTACCTTTCCTTTGAAAACTCAATCCACAAAGATTACATTACGGAAAAACTGTACAATGCTTTTCTTGCTGGGTCTGTACCAGTGGTACTGGGCCCATCCCGAGAAAACTATGAGAATTATATTCCAGCAAACTCTTTCATACATGTGGAAGATTTTCTTTCCCCCAGAGAGCTAGCAGAGTATCTGCTGATGCTTGACAAAAATAACAAACTGTATCTTAGCTACTTTAAGTGGAGGAAGGACTTCTCAGTGCATCTTCCCAGGTTCTGGGAATCACATGCATGCCTTGCTTGTGACCATGTAAAAAGACACCAGGAGTACAAGTCTGTTGGTAACTTAGAAAAATGGTTTTGGAATTAAACTTTTACCCCTTTGTGCACTTTTTGGAAGAAGCTGACCGAATCATCAGTCTACACATACATGGAGGGGCTGGAGAAGAGAACTTTCTGTGTTTTATGTCACAGTTTATCAACTATCTTCTCTTGAGTATCTTCTCTTGAGTATCTTATTTATATTTGTCAGAGACTTTAAAAGCTCAGCATCAGCAGTCATTAAAACTCAGTTTTAAATTACAATGTATATAGCTAATTATGTGCACTGAAGAATAATTTATTGTTTACTATAATTTTTAAAAAGGTTTTTCACACTTTCCGTCGAATATCTGTCCCAGTCCTAACACATGAAGTAGTGATTTTTTAACATTGTGTTTTTACATTAGATTAGAATAGCTGTTTAACTTGTTTGGAAAATGAAGACACAAATCTTGAAATAGAGAATTTTAATGAAATAATCTAATGGTTTTGTTTGAAAATTGTGTAATATTTCAAAAGACAGTGTTGTTTGTTATGTTTTAAACTCTACCCTCTTAAATTCTAAGAACACTGTAAAACTGAATGCATAGTGTTATTCAAGGAGTAGGAGCTGACTTCATAGGAGCTACGAATTTAGAAATGTAGCTTTAAAAATGCTTACAGTATAAGAAAGCCTCTAGTTTCTAAACAGGAAGATGTCAGTCTCCTAAAGTTAACATGTCTTGAAAGTATATTTATCTTCTTTACATGAAGTATTGAAGTGCTAAGGAAAATCAAGCTTTGGCTCATCCAAGGTGCAAAGCACATGTTTAGATTTAATTTAAGCAAGTGCTTAAATCCAGTTGTGTTTACTTGAATCACGGCAGCAACAGGTGATGTTATTTCAATAACAGTTAAATTACATGTGCTTGATCACTTTCATCTTTATAACTAGAGCTCTGCTAATAATCATAATTATTAAAAATAATTTTATTTAGATGATTTACTAATGTTTATATATTTGGGAATTATTCATCCAGCTCTATAAAGGCTTCTTACAAGTGTCATTGAACTTTAATCATACATGGGGTACATACTGAGGTGGGTGAATAATGACAACAAATATTACCTGAACATTTTTATTACAAAAAATGATGGAATTCATTGAATAAATTTTAGGGTAATATTAGTCAGCCAGCTCTACTGATCATATAGGCTCAGTTATTTATTTTCTCCTTTAAAATTATGTAATATGACAAATGAAAACAAAAGTATTCATTGGAGCAATAGATACTACCAAGTTTTGAATATAAGCATTATATTTCATAAATATTATGTTTTTCTGATAGAAAATACTCAAATATAATTTTGTCATTATCATTTTAAATGTACCTGTTAATATGTGAATCATCTGGGTTCATGATCCTTTGACCTTCAGCAGCTAAGATTTAAAACCTGAGTACTATACAGAGTCATATATGTGGTGTTGGTTTAATAATGCATATTTCATGGCTATGAGATGGACTACATAATTTTAAATGGCAAAATATGCTTACTACACACATTTTTCACTAACTTGCAGGCAGGTCTTAGCACCAAGCCTTTTTTATTTTGGGATTACTTAAATTATATTTGAATTTATGAATTTATGAATATATATTTTTAAAGCTGCAAAAAGGAGCAGAGGAACCTAAAAGGGATTGCCTATTGAAAGAAAAATGTTTTTAAAGGAACATTCTGAAAGGCAAGATTCTCAGTTGGTGTAAATTAGCATATTTACATTCGCAGTTACCAGCCGAACATCTGGTGCAAACTGCTCAGACCCATGCATTTAATTTCCTAAGATAAGGAAAGTGCATGCAGAAATCTTGCGTTATGCCCAAAATAATGAAAGATTCCCTTTATGTCTGTTTTAACCTAAAGTATTTCCAGCCGTTAATGAAATGTACAAAAAGAGGACAAATGTAGAAAAGGAAGACAGTACAAATATTTGCACTGGCTAAAGTTCTACTTGAATAATATTTAAGTCCTGTCCAAAAAAAGTGCTTAAGCATATGCCTAGCTTTAAGCATGTGTACTTTCCATGAGCAGAAAGAGATAATTAGTCTTAAGTCAGACAGAAAGCAGGGTAGAGATGCACCTTACAGACTAACTGAATCAGACACACATAGCTTTTTTGTACTGGAGCTCACTTCATCAGATTCACTGGAAAGCATTTGATGAAGTGGGCTCTTGCTCACAAAAGCTTATACATCTATGATCCAGTTACTCTATAAGGTACCTCTCTACCCTGTCTTTTTAAGTTCTTTGTTAGGGTTAAATCTGTGGCAGCTACCGACTTTTATAATAAACATTTGGTGAATGACAAGTTGATTTCTCAAGTAGCTCTTTGTAATCCAGGCTAGGACCCAAACATTGAATGGTATAAAAACATTGCAATTATGCTTCTAACATAGAAAACTGAAATGAAAAGGCCCTAGAAATAGGGACCAGAACTGATCTTCTGCATAACATTTCAAGAGCTGCTTGTATGGTTCAGGTATGTATTTATACTGTATTTATTCCTGAGTCTTAAAAGGCTTACTTACAAGACACTGTGAGTCACTAACTCACCAGCACTGTAGTATGAAATAAAAAATGAGAGTTCATCCTAATCATTAATCTAATGGAATTAAATTCAATCTTGAAATACAATTGTTATCTAAAAATAGAACTCATGCACATGTAAAACTTTGGGATGATATTGTGTACAAATGATGACATTTCAAGGTACTATCGGAGATGCTTTCCATGACTTCTGTTTTCAGGAGATGTGTAAAATTCATGACTGTTTAAAATAACAAATTCCTTTGAAGTAATTTTTGTGACCTTATGTGAGTCTCAGCACTGACCTCAAGAGGAGCTGGTTCAACCCCTTTGGTGAACTATACAAACTGTTTAATCCCATTCACCCATTTTAGCTAACTGAAGCTGTGTTACTTGAAGCTTGAAGTTGCTAATTGAAGTTGTTAAAAAAACCTTGGATCAAATCAAAGTCAGTCAATCAGTTCCCGGGCTTCAAGATTCAACAGCTCTGTACTTCGAAGCCACACTAATAGCAAGCAACAAGAAAACGGATATGAGAAGGTATACAGCTTGTTGCTACAGAAACAATATGAAACCAATCCAGAAAAGCATTTAAGTGTACACTTAATTTTAGGAACATGAATGGTGGTGTTGCATCAGGCTCAGTGAGATTATTTACATGTTTAAAGTTAAAAATTCAAGACAGCGGTTTGCCTGCAGTTCTATCTTCTGCATATTTTCACACAATCCTGAAGGTTCAGACTCAAGGAATAATAAATAAATAGGAAAGAAACTAAGTGAGCCACTAATTATAAACAAATCTTTAAAACACAGTGCCACTATCCTAATAGATTTCTGGAAAGTTATGCCAGGACATGGGCAAGACAGCTAAACCTATCATGAGCCTGGCACCTATGAACTTAGCAATTGTGAAGCTGAAGTCTTTCTGTCCAGAAGCAGACATTTAAGCATAACTTGCATAAACTTAAGGGCCTACAAACTTTATACACCTCCAGGCCAAGTACAGACAGTCAAAAAACCCAAGGCTGAATTGTTTCAATCTTCACAGGTTAGTCTAAGCTGCATAGATTGAACCAATAAGCAAGTAAACAGACATTCACTTTTGATTCTAGAAATGCAGCCACATGTATGCAGCGGCCCAGGCCAGAAGCTGGGGGGGCACTGTTTCAGTGCAAGCATTCAGTCATCTTTTATTTTCCAGTCTGGCATTGTTTAACTTTATACTGGATGTGTCTATTAAGTCAAATGAATAAACTCCGGTGCAGTTCATGGCAGACTTTCTTGCTCCTGGACGCCATGTTTACATGTGCGCCTGGAACAGCAACACATTGAGCCGAGTTGCCCCGAGTTGCCAGCAGACAACCTGGGGATCAGCCTGCCAGCTGGGGGCTGCTCTGACCCAGCTCAATGTGCTGTAGAGGGGCTGGCTAGGGCATGAGGGTGCTTCAGTGCAATGCTAGCTGGCAGGCAGACCCCACAGTGAAGCACCCTCATGCCCCAGCCAGCCCCGTCAGTGTCTACATGTGTGTTGCAGCACATTAAATAACACTGCCATGAGCTAATACTTGTGTTGACACCTACAAAAGTGTTGTTTATTAGCTTCCTGCAGCCTAATAGGGCCACACATGTAGATGCTGAGACTATTGCAGAGCTAATTAGTCTATGCCCGCAGTAAACATCTTGTGTAAGTGCACCTGTTTCCTCAGCAGTCAATGCAATATAGTTTAATGACATCTTTTACAAACCATGGTTTTCAAAACTATGCTTGCATACCTTACTCATTTCTTTGTAATGACTTTTTTGGACATTACTAGACTTATCATCATACCCTGAACAATCAGCACATTTGCCTTCATCCTTGTAGAAAATAGGATCCCTCCTCCCAAAAAACTTAATTATGGAATGCATTCTCAGTGCATTCATTGTGAACAGCTACCACATCTTTCTAAAACAGTCTTTTTCTTTCATTTCCCAGTCATTCAATAGCATTGCAGCTCATATTTCATATGAGATTTCCTTTTCTTAGAGATCCCTCGTTGCTAGGTCTTTGAATACGCTTTTGCCACCTGAGATGGTTGTAATGAACAAGAAGCTTGCATGTGGCATGCTGAATTTAAGATAGCCAAAGCCAGGCATTTTTTTCAAACAGAGAAGAAGAATATTGTGTTGATGGAGATGAATGCAGATTAAGTATATAATGAATGAAGAAAGTATGTAGAATGTGTAGTGTTGGTTAACTCATAGTAAAGTTAGTCCATGTTTCTGTATATTCATATTAGTCTCTAAAAATGGAAACACAAGATGTGTAATTCTCTTCCATCTCTTCCCTTACCTGAAAAGGTTGGTTCCTGTGTGAAAGGCAGAATGAGACAGAAGCAGCGCTAGCATTTTTGGCTCCCTGGGCAGAAGAACAGGGGTCAGAGCAGGCTCAGGTTTGGGTGCTAGAGAGCAGGGAATGCTGAGCTGCTGTTTCCTATGGTACATGTTGCCCATGCATTGGTAGGGGGTGCACACGGGTGCATGTGCATCCCCTGAGATTGGCAGTGCAACCCTAAGATTGGTTGCCACCAAGCTGCCGGTGGCACCTGTGGGTGGTTGCCATTCGCAACCTCCCCACCCTTGCCACCAACACTGCCAGTGGTATATGCGGGCAATCACTGATTACTGCTGGCTGCTGCTGCTGGCAACGTCTGCGGATGGTCACCAATCGCCAGCTGGTGCTCGCTACCCCTCCCAACAACCAACACTGCTGCGGCTGCCTGTGGAAGCTCCCTGCTCCCCACTGCCACGTCCCCACCACCACCACTGCTGCCACCTGCAGGCAGTCGACATGCTCCCCCAGCCTCAGGAGGCACACGACGTTCATGTCCGCATAAGCTGCCATTCTCATTCCCCTGGTACATCAGTGCCCAGGGCTCCTGCCCCACACACCCTGCCTTTCATATGCTATTGGAATGAGAAGGATCAATTAAGGTACTAACATTGTTGCTGACTATGAACTCATATTGCTGATATTGTCATTATGTTATCTCTTTTATTGGATTACAAGACATTAATATTGGGAAGCAACTCGTTAACTGATTACTGTACATTTATGACAGAATTGGCCCTTATTCTGACCTGACTTTAAAAATGTTGGCTTTCCTGAGTTAACCTGATTCAAGACTCTGTTCAGCAAAGTACTCCAGATCCTATTCAACAAAGAGTACAATCATAGTCCTGTTGCCATCAGACTCAGTCAGGAGATTTAAAACCTTAAATGCTTTAATGAATTGGGGCCTCTAATGTGCTGAACTAAATTCAGGCATTCACATGCTTAAAGGTAAAAGTGAAAGTTAAGCATGCACACAAGTGCTTTTCTGGGTCATAGAGCATTGTAAGAGAAGAATCAAGATGGATGCTTTTGTCAGACTCAAGTTTTTTAGTCAATATTAAAACTGATGGTTCTGGCTGTCCATTCACTAGCATGATATGAAATGGTAATTTTACTTGGTAGTATGATAGCTAAGAAATCTCATAGGTTTCAAAGACTGCAGCTCTTTCAGCCTGATCTTTCACTTCTTACTCAGGCAAAACTCTAATCAGAGTCGATACGAAATTTGCCAAGTTTAGGAATGCAGGATTGGACCCTCTAGTTGTCTGATGGTTACATTTCTGCTTCAGCATTTTCTTTGTGTTTAAAAATGGGAACAAATGGCTCTAATGCTAATTCGTGATTTTGCCCTTAGAAAGGGCATGCAGGATTGTTAGACATATTCCTGAGAGTTATAAAAATGCCGATCAATGAATTAAGTAAACATATACAGTGATGGTTTGAACTCTTGCTGTAATGCATGTTATAATGCTGTAATTTCATAGGGATCACTGGAACCTCATTAGAGATATTACATCACAGCTTCCATGTTGGAAATATTTAATTACTTTATTGGTAAGTTGGGAACCTCATGTTTATGTCACTGTGTTCTCTGTACAATTATCTCAAGCCAAAATTCTCCATAGAAGGAGCATCCAGGACATTGGAAATGTAGAACAGAGCTTTTCACCTCTAGGCTACCAGTTTAAATTAAGGTGAGATTGGTACTGTCAGCTGTTTGGCATGATATGGTGATCTCAGTCCAGTTTCTAGTAGATTGATGGCTCTGTCACAAAAACCTTCACACAATTAGCACCATCTGTAGTTGTAACCAGGAAGCCAAGGACTGAACAGAAACTCATCTGACCTCTCATCCTACAGCTTTCCCCCCCAGATTACAGCTCAGATACATTGACAGGACGATGCAAGAAGCTAGCTTTGCTGCTGCCTATGCAGTGCCTGGTTTATGACTGAACCAAGGACTTCAGGACTGTACTAGCATTTTTAAAGTTCTGTACCGATCAAATAAAGACCCATACTTAGTGGAATTCTTGATTTGGTATATTATGAATCTATGAATTATGTAAGTAAATAAATAGTAATAATAGCATTTATTTGCTGTATACAGCTGGTCAAAATATTTACTTGCTGCTGTTTATTTGAATCCAGTCCAATGGAAAATGGGCCAGGTTGAAATCCTAATTCCCTATTTTAATAGAGCCAGGATTTCACCTTTTGGACTTGGACACATGGCCGTGCATAATACCAGAATTTTAAGGATATGTGGCTAGCCAACTTTCACATCTGAAGTTAAGATAGAGTCCTTAGGGATTTGTGAGACGATTGCCAACCAACCACTCTAACAGCAAAGCAAGTATTGGAGAATATGATTTATAGTTCTTCTTTGATGGAGGATGAAACTCAACAATCTGTTTTACATTGCTGAATGAATAAATTACCCAAGAATACATAATTTTTTCTAATGCTATATTTTGTTGCACAAAAATTCCATGCAAGCTGGGAAAGTATATATGGAAATATTAACTCCTTTGGTGTAATGTACTATTTTAAAAGACACTGAGGGTAATGAAGGGAGATGTTTCCTGTCTAACAAAAGTCTTAATGTGCCAAACTGTTCTGGTGAATGAGCAGAAGGGTTCGAACATTTTTAATAGCATTTGCAAAACCTTGTACTAACGCACTGTATTTTTGCACTATTTTGTAAAAAAAAAAAAAGGAGAGGAGAGAAGAAAAAAATCTAAAAAACTAAAACAGATGCCAAATGTACAGTTTGTAAACTAATATTTTTCTGATATAAGGATACAAAAATAGCATTGCATTGTGTTTCTGACTGTTTTAATGTAAACTGTGAAAATGTGATGTACTATTGTGACATAGCCCCCTGAGGGCCATCCCTAATGCACAGATTAGTCACTGGATTTTTTTTTTAAATCACAATCAGAAATCACTTTTATACTTTTTTAGACTATTTTTCAACATTTATAACACAGCTGTTATTTTATACCAACCATCAAGTTTCCTTTGAAATATTATTTTAGGAGTTGGGCAGGTGTCTTAAATAGGCTAGAAGTTTAAAAGTGTGAGAGAGGTACTTCTAACATTTTCCCTTAGCAAGCTAAAGCTAGTATACAGCTATACTATATTCTTGTCTAGTAGATGATGTTATTTCTTTACCATCATGCAACTGGTAAGGATAAAATACTTAGGAAGAAATGTTGATAATTTTGACTTAAATTCTCCCTTCCATTTTAATGGTAGCTTAGAGAACTCAGTACTGTGTACCATAGCTGAACATCCCTCTCATTCAGCAGCTCATGTGACACATAGATTCATAGACATTAGGGCTGGAAGGGACCTTGAAGATCATCAAGTCCACCCCCCTGCGCCAGGGGCAGGAAGTCAGCTAGGGTCAAAGGGTCCCAGCAAGATAAACATCCAAACATCACAGGCCTGACTTCCAAAAAATCATTGACAAGGATTGTGAGAAACAGCCAACAATTACCTGTGAAAGTTTAAGCTCTGACATTGCATTGGGACATACTAGCATGGGAATTTACACCCGTGTCACACTAGTGGTACCAGTGAAGCCAGTCGAGCTCAGTAGTGATGTATTTGCAAACCTTGATTGGGACAAAACTCCATTTCTTGTGTATTTGTGTTTACATGTCCAATATTGAATGGGAATTGAGTTGGGTCCTTGTTTTGTGATCCCAGATAATTGTATTCTTTAGACATTCCTACTTGTATATAGACACACACACAAGAATGGTAATAACTGAGCTAAGATAAATTTCAATAAAAATGTAAATTTCTAGATGCAGACACATTATAAAAAGCCCTGGCAGACAGAAAGCTTTGTAAAAATTCTATTATTTTTAGTAATTACTAATTGAAGTACCTTCATTTTCCTCAGAGAACTAGATATTTCATAGTTGGGATTTTATCAAATTATGTCACTTTGTTCCCTGTAGTCTGTAGCATCATACTGAAATGGCTATACAAAATGTGGAGATTTAACCACTATGGGTTTGTCAGTATTTTTTTAAATTTGCTGTTGTTATTAAAATTTCTTCTGATTATCTGTAATTATGTTTGTAATTTTATACACAGTTGGACTGCAGATCTACTGTGTAAACGTACAGACAACTGTAACCATTTCTAGGACTTCGTCATCTACGTGAAATCAGTCTCTTGGAACCTTGTTTCCTACATGGATAATAAGCAGCTCAATGACTCCTATTTATTTAGCATTGGAATTCTCCCCAAAGGATAAACACTAGATTATGTAAATAATAGTGCTCTATATATGCCTAACAAATTATTGTAATAGGTATATTTAAAATAAAAGGAAACATGCTAAATGTACAATAATCAATAAGTATTTTGTATGTCTATTTTCACATACCTTTTCTTCTTCTCATACCTTTTCTTTTTCCTCCAAAGATCTAATCTAAAATTCATTTGAAATCAATGGGAGTTTTCCACTGACTCCAGTGGACTTGGGATCAGGCCCCATAACCACAACCTTTGAGCAGAATTTTCAAAAGCACTCGACATTGGGTTAAACATGGACTGGCGTCAGTGGAACAAGGCTAGTGTAGGACTGAGTGCCTTTGAACATTTTGAACAGCTATTATTGAAAAAGTAAATGTACGTGTCAGTAGTAGTGAGTGGCCCATTCACAGAGGATGCAAGCCCGACAACTGTCAAGTGTGAAGTCTGGCACAATACCTACTGGGAGTTTTTGTCTTAACACCCAAGGTTCAGTTCTTCTTCGTAGTCAAGGTGGTCCCATCACATAAACTCTAGGCTGCTACCAGGCATTTTTTTTCTTCTTAAAGGAGGTCTGGATATGCTTAAAGAAGACCTAAACCTACAGTGGTCATGTCTACACGTGCACTTTAATCTGCATTAGTCTATTTTAATGTACATTGAAGTGCCACTAAAAAAACAGAGCTATTTAGTTAATGCACAGTAAAGTAAGCTAGTGCATACTATGCATCACTTAAAAACTGCTCTCTAGTTAATGCACATTAAGACAAGCTAAAGTGAATTTTCTTAGTACCTCACAATGGAGATACTAGATTGAATGTGTACTTAGGAAAACAATCTGTATTTGTATGCTACCACATACAAACCCGGTACAACTTCACAGATTTTCAGCCAAACCAGCACAGTATGGCCATCATGAAAAAAATAGTGAGTGTGGAGAGCTCACATCTGGCCATGTTTGAGCTAAGACCGTACTATTTCTTCAAAGAACTTACAGGAATGTGATTAAGGGATGGGGGGGCACTTTTGCCATCCATTAACAAGCCAGTCACGGGTTGCA
>NW_017729026.1:44478970-44484907 GCF_001723915.1 Gavialis gangeticus | reverse complement strand
GGTATGGCCATCATGAAAAAAATAGTGAGTGTGGAGAGCTCACATCTGGCCATGTTTGAGCTAAGACCGTACTATTTCTTCAAAGAACTTACAGGAATGTGATTAAGGGATGGGGGGGCACTTTTGCCATCCATTAACAAGCCAGTCACGGGTTGCAGGTGCTTACACCGGCCTTTGCAAAACCCCTGCTCTGAAATTAAAACCTACTCAGGCATCAGTGTGATATCTTGCTGCTACTGCTGCACTGCTTCCACTTCTGTAGTTGAGCTGCATGTCTAGGATTTGGGGCATCTGACTAGTCACCTATTCTTGGGCTTGTAAAGTAATTGTTTCCTTTGGAAATGAACAGTTTGGAAGAATTTTCGCCTTCCTCATAGAACTGTGAAGGCACAACTTAGCTTAATAGAAATAAAAGAGAGCTTTAAAGAAGCTAGAAGGAAGAGAGAAATATTACTTCACTATAGTTTACGGTTTATGTACAGGCAGATAAAAGCTAATAGACTAGGTAAGAGACCCCAACTGTCATTGTAAAAGAAGGGTACACCTGAAATCTTCCTTGCCAAGATACACCTTGGAGCCTTCTACCTACCTTATGGTGCATGAAAAGATTCACAAGTGATCTGAGTCCTGAGAGTAGGCACTTATATACAAGTAGCCATTCTATTTTCAGGCATATAACCTTGCATATGTACACAATTATATGAACGCAAACCTGGACACAAGTCCTAGCATAAAATGGTGGTAGTTGTGGGCCACCTTCTCAGGTTTTAGCTCCAGTAGTTGAGTGGTTAGGGCACTCACCTAGAAAGCCAGAAACTCAGGTTCTAGCTTCCCATTTTACCCAGAAGGGGCTTTAATCTACATCTTTCTGATTTCCTGGCATGGCACTTTAGCCTCCATTCCACATGTCAGGCATTATCCAGGCCCTTCTCTGGTGCTTCTTTTGAAGCTGAGCCACCGTCCCTGACATTGAATATAGCTATAGGAAAAAAAATGAATGGAGGGCAGCGCAAGTGAAATGTTTTTAATTCACTGTAAACAAAGCACCTGGATAGAACTCAGGTCCCTTCTTTTCTGGACTAGTAGCCATCTAAAAGCGTCAAACCCTTAAACTTGTTCTTGTCCTTCTGATCCCACTTATCTCTTTCTTGTGACCAGGGTTTGAGTTACACTTAGATACTTGGTGGGATCTGCAGCATGGCAGCCAGAAGTTGCCGCTGCCACCTGGGCTGCTTAGAAAGGCATGGAGTGGGGATGGTTCTTGTCTCGTATGAAAAACTCTCATCTCTTATGGGGGGGCTCAGCCCCCTCTCTCCTCCAAGCTCATTCATAATTCAAACCCTGCTTGTGACTGCCCAGGAGCCTGGCTGCAAAAGGAGCACTGGAGAAGATTTTGACTGATGTCTGACCTTGAGGCCTATGCTGGGAAATCAGAAAAATGCAGGCCCAAATCCCTTCTCAGCAAGGAATTTGTCAAAGTTCATTAGCTACAGAGCACTAAGACTGATTTCCTCTTTCTGTATACTAGTATTTACATTTGATTATATTTTACATCTGCATTTGTTCCCATAAGGACATGGTTATTTCTTGTGTCCTGGAACAATTAGTTTTTTCTGAAGAAGATCGTCCAGACTTGGGCCATGACACCCCAGAGGATCATCAGGAAGCATGATTGTCTTCTTGTACTACAAGCGCACACTTAAATAGATTCAATTTCTCACAAGCTGTGAGACGTAAAATGGTATCACCTCCCTAGGTGCCATAATGAATGGGAGTTTGTATACTCTATTTTTATATTGGATGCTAGCAATGCATCTCCCTTGCACTGGTGTATTTGTTCCTGAATAGCCAGTTATTTCAATGTTTGTTGGACTCACTTTTGGGTTTGATTTTAATTTTCCTTATTCATATTCTGGTAAAATCTTGACCCTGGGCTTCAGTGTCCAATTTAAATGGAAACCATTGCTCCTTGCACTTCTCTTAGTAAAAGACCATCCCGCTGAACTTGCTTCATTCTACTATATCTATACAGAATTCTGAGGATTTTGTGTTTAGGATCTGCAGCACCTGCCAAAATGGTTCCTCTTGCTACCATTAAAAAAAAAGCTTTCCAAATACAGCACAACATTTTGCCTGCCACATTTGCTGTACACTAGCCCTTTTGCCCTCTCTTCCTTTTTATTCTACCTGAAAATGGAAAATTCCACCCTGCGAGGTGACTTCTTATGAGCAGAAAGTTCCACCCTATGAAGTGGCTTTATCGGACCACATCCTTTCATGCTGACTACATGAACAAGCTGTTTTGGTACATTCAGCTCTGCAGCCTGGGTCTTTACAGTTTCTCCTGCCCTGCACATTTGGAAAGTCCTTTTCAGGGACAAATCTCTCTTACTCAATAGACTTTCTTGTAATACAGTGTCCGCAATGCGACAAATAATCTTATATCTAATCAGAGATTCTGTCAAGTTCCCAAAAGCTTTGAAACAAAATTATATTAATTAACAATTCAGTGGTAGATTGATTTGTTTGCATACTCCCTTTATACTTGCTTGACTTACTGTGTGGATAATCTACATTCATTAAATTTATTAGATTGAGAGCTGTTAAAAATGAAGGATTAATACATTGCAATGTTGTTTCTATGTTATGAGGTTCAAAATTCCTTTTTTTCTGGCTGTCTGTTTCCTTAAATTTCCTGTGACACTTTTATTGCTATTTTTATTAAAATTGCTTTGAAGATCAAGCTTGAAATTTTCATTGTGTATTTAAAAAATTGTGTCCCTTCAACACTCTACAAAGAGTGGGAAAATTCTAAAATAATTTTAACACTTTCTCATGAAAACTTTAATTGTCTAAAAGACACTGCTTTTCAGCATATAAACACATGCATGAAAAAATAACCATTACTTCTTTCACAGATTCATAGATGTAGGGTTGGAGGGGACCTGAGCAGATCATCAAGTCTGATCCCCTGCCCTGGGCAGGAATGAATACTGAGCTCATATGCCCCCTAGTAAATTTAAGCTCATATGACCCCAGCTAGGTAGTTATCAAAACTCCTTTTAAAGACCCCTAAGGTAGGAGCCAGCACTACTTCCCTTGGAAGATGTTTCAAGATCCTGGCTACCCTGACTGTGAAGTAGAGCCTCCTGATGTCTAGCCTGAACCTACTCTCAATCAACTCGTGGCCGTTATTCCTTGTTACTCCAGGAGGTGCTCGGGGGAACAGGGTCTCACCCATTCCCCTGTGGTCCCCCCTTGGTAAGTTTATAGACAGCCACTAGATCCCCTCTCAGCCTTCTCTTGTGAAGGCTGAACAGGTCCAGGTCCTGTAGACTCTCTTCATAGAGCCTGCCCTGCTGCCCCCTGATCATGTGAGTGGCCCTTCTCTGGACCCTCTCGATGCTGGCCACATCCCTCCTGAAGTACTGCATCCAGAACTAGATGCAGTACTCCAGCTGTGGCCTGACCAGTGTTGCATAGAGGGGGAGGATCACTTCCTTGGACCTACTCGTGAGGCATCTGTGGATACATGACAAGGTGTGGTTAACCTTGCTGACTGCATCCTCACGGTGGTGGCCCATGTTCATTTTAGAATCAATAATGACTCCAAGATCTCTTTCTGCCACTGTGCTTTCAAGAAGGGAGTTCCCCAGCCTACAGGTATGCTGCTGGTTCTTTCTGCCCAACTTGTCAGTATTGAATCCCATCCCATTTGCCCACCACTGTAACCTGTCCAGGTCCAGTTGTATCCTGTCCCTCCCTTCTAGTGTGCCCACCTCTCCCCACATCTTAGTCTCATCCATGAATTTGAACAAGGTGTTTTTCACCCCCTCGTCCAAAATGCTAATAAAGGAATTGAACAGTACGGGCCCAAGGACCGAGCCCTGGGGGACTCCACTGCTCATATCCCTCCACATGGAATATGACCCATCCACCACCACTCTCTGGGTGCGGCCCCCTAGCAAATTTGTGACCCATCTGACTGTGTAGGCATCAATGCCACAGTCACCTAGCTTTTTAATGAGAATGGGGTGGGAGACAGTGTCAAAGGCCTTCCTGAAGTTCAGAAAGACTACATCCACCGCAACACCTGCACCCAGTGATTTTGTGACCTGATCATAGAAGGCTATCAGGTTGGTCTGACAGGACCTGCCCTTAATGAACCCATGCTGGTTGCCCTTGAGCATCCTCCCCACTGCTGGTCCCTCACAGATGTGCTCCTGGATAATTTTCTCAAAGAGCTTCCCCAGGACCAAAGTAAGACTAATGGGCCAATAGTTGCCTGGGTCCTCCCTCCTCCCTTTTTTGAAAATGTGGACCACATTGGCCTTCTTCCAGTCTTCTGGCACCTGGCCAGAGCACAAGGAATGCTTGGAAAGCCATTCCACGGGCTGCACGATGACCCTTGCCAATTCCCTTAGCACTCTAGGGTGGAGAGCATCTAGACCTGCTGATTTGAACATGTTCAGCCCCTCCAGGAGTTTCCTAACTCAGTCCTCCCTGACCCTAGGCCTGGCAGAGTCTCTCCTGAGTCCATCCTGAATCCCAGTGGGGGAGAAGTCCCAGTCCCAGTTCTTGTTTCTTCTCTAGGCCAGGGTCCTGCAATAGGGCTGGCCCACCCTATCCTGTGAAACCTGCAGCCTCAGGGGACCCTGCAGCCAAGGGGCCCCCTGAGTCCAGCTGCTCGGGGCCCCCCCAGCTGGCGACGCTGCCGCCAGCTTCACATTGGGCCACTTACCACTCCATCCCAACCTGTACCACTGCCACTGCCAGCTTCACATCCTCACCACACTCCCCCACCACCGCCACCACCAGCAGCTTCTTCACATCAGGGGGCCCCAGAACTATTTCTTGCAGGGGGCCCCAAAAAATTGTGGGCCAGCCTTGCCACTCACCATTCATTTTCTTTTAATTAAATGTAATTCACCCTCAGATACCCTGAAATGAAATCAAAATGTGATACATGGACAATCAAGTGTCTTTTAATTAGATATGAAATTAGACCTATTCATCAAATGAATACATTGTAATGCAATTAACACAATGCACCAGATAAATCCACAGTGGTTGTTTTACCTTCAGTTCCACAATTCAAGAAGTACTTTGCTGTACCAGTTTACTACACCATACCAAGCCCTGTATTGTGCAAATACGTGATGTCTGACAGGTAGGACTTTTTTTGTAAATTTAGCATACAACCTTTACATATCATAATGCTCTACCATAAAACCTGGACTCTGCAATAAAAACCTTTTTTTGGAGGCCAAAGTGGAATCCCTAAACCTAGCCAACTACCATATTTCTTTAAACCAGTGCAGATAAACTTTCATATATATTCAACCAACCAGATGCTGATCATAGGTGGTAGGGCTGTGTGAAATTTCACCGGTTGTTTCATTTTGACATTGTTTTGACTCATTTTGAGCTCAAAACAGTGAAATTGAAATGAAACAAAGGACTTCAGAACAGCCTCGAAACAAAACGAGGGCAGTCAAAATGTTTCAAAAGTTTTGAAACATTTCAACTTTTGAAGCTCAAGCTGGGCTTGCCTGCAGTGAAACAGAAAGTAAAGAGAGGGAGGGGGAAGAGGGGGGATGAGGGGGGAAGGAGTGCTCTCATATTGACTGTGTAGCTGGCCAGTGACTGTGATCCTTCCCTGAGGTTCCTTCCAATCCCAGTGCTCTAGGGAAGGGATGGAAAAAACAGCATAAAAGGCAGCATTGTTTGAACTGGCCTGCTTTGTGCCTTGGGGTCTGACAGTTACTGAGCTATCTTCCAGCAGCCAGGAGCGTTAGATAACGAAGTCTACTACTACCATTGATTTGAATGATTTCCTACTTGCTAGCCTAACAGGTAGGATTCCACAATATATTTTGCTTTCTTCTAGTTCCTTCTATTTTATTATTATATTCATTGATTTATTCTTTCCAATTT
>NW_017729026.1:44433439-44453321 GCF_001723915.1 Gavialis gangeticus | reverse complement strand
TGGCACACAAGTTCCACCTTATAGTCAGGGACACCTTGGAGTGGGACAGGGCTGCCAGTGAGAGTGGCATCACAACCAGCCAGCTAATTTCCAAATGCAGGAAGGTGGCAGGCTACTTCCACCAGAGCATCAAGTGGGGCAAGATGCTCCTGGACAAACAAGCAGACCTGAACATTCCACAGCACAAAATCATGCAGGATGTGGAGACTTGGTGAAACTCTACATACCTGATGCTTGAGATGCTGGTGGAGCAACAAAAGGCCATCCATGAGATGGCCTTGGTTGGGGAGATTTGGATTAGTACCCCCCTTAATACAGCTGAGTGGCATACCCTCTCCCAGATCTTGGTGATCCTCAAGCCCTTCCTCAAAGCTACCAAGACCCTCAGCACTGGCAATACCCTCCTTAACCAGGTGATCCCTGTAGTGAGGGAACTTCAGAGCCAAATGGATCAATGTTCCTGGCTGGGGCAAGCCGCTGTCACCAGCAGAGGTGGGGGGACATGGAAGAGGGAGAACCACTGTCCCATGCTAGCATGCCATCCACCAGCCAGTCTCCTTCTTCACCACAGGCACTGCCAATGTGGGCAAGGGCATGCCTTCCATGGTGGGGTCCAGAGGCACCAGACCCTACCATCAGGCAGGTAACAGTCATAGATTTCAGAGATTTCTAGGGTCAAAAGGGACCTATTAGATCATTGAGTCCAACCCCCTGCTCTGGGCAGGAAAGAGCACTGGGGTCAAGTAAGCTCAGCCAGGTGCTTGTCTAATCTCCTTTTAAATACCTCCAAGGTAGGGGAAAGCACCATCTCCCTTGGAAACCCATTCCATATTTTGGAGACCCTTACAATAAAGAATTTTTTCCTGATGTCCAAACTATATCTGCTCTCCTTCAGTTTATGGTCATTGTTTCTAGTAACCCCGAGGGGCACCCTGGTAAACAGAGTATCCTCTATTCCCTGCTGACCCCCTGTGATGACTTTGTAGACAGCCACGAGATCACCTCTCAGCCTTCTCTTGTGGAGTCTAAGGAGATTCAGGTCCCTCAATCTATCTTCATAGGATCTTACCTGCAGGTCCTCAATCATATGAGTAGCCCTCCTCTGAACCCTTTCCAAGTTATCCACATCCCTCTTGAAGTGCAACACCCAAAACTGGATGCAGTACTCCAGTTGCAGCCTCACCAATGCTGCATAGAGGGGAAGTATCACCTCCCTAGACCTGTTCTTGATGCACCTGCTAATGCAAGAAAGAGCGCAGTTAGCCTTTCAGGCCTGTGAACTTCACTTCATCATCCTCCTAGGTAGTAGGTACAAAAACTCATGGAGTCAGTATAGACATTGGATTTATGACACACTACAACCTGCTGGACATCTGACTCCCCAGGTACCTCTCCACTTTTACCTATGCTGCTACATGGCAGGGGGTCAGACTCGATGATCTGTCTAGGTCCCTTCCGACTCATTGATTCTATGATTCTATCCCCCTTCTTCCCTCACCCCAGCCTGCCCCTCCCCCTCCATTTCCATTTTCACTGACTAGCTTTCTTGCCTGCATTGCATGCCAGCCTCTAGCTTCTTTACTCTTCTTTCTATCCAGGAAGAGCACACACACCAACTGCAGATGCTTCCTCAGCCTGACAAAGGGTTTTTCAACCAGAAAGCTTGCTAAGATATATTTCTGTAACTATTCAGTTGGTCTGCTAAAACATACCACATTAGATTGACCCAAAGGAAAGGACTTTGTCTGCCAGCGCCATGTCCTTAAACCAACACCCCTAGTACCTGACCAGAAGCACGCTGGGCCCTGGTCACATCTAAGCCCCAGGGCTGGGGCTGGCAGGGAGAGTTCTCTGGCAGCTGCTAGAGAAGAAGCTGCTGCAGGAGGGGAAAGAAAGGCTCTGTGACAGTTTGGCTGCCTGAGATGCTGCTGGTGCTACTGTGCTATTGCTCACTAAGTTATTTTATTACCTGTTGTTATTTAAAGCGGTGGAATAGGCTGAGTCTGTAGGGGAGGAGGAGACCTCATTGGGACACACTACTGTGCCATGTAGAGATGAGCACCAGTGAGGGCACGCCTTAACACATATACAGTGTGACCCATGTCTCAAGTTTTGTCAGCAGCCTGAGGTACAGTTTCCCAGAAACTCCTGCACCTATCTTGCTGAAACCTGGCAGGGCTTCATGGCCTCAGCAGGGCCTTGCATGGCTGCAGTTTTCACCCCGTTGCACCTTAACACACACAGTGTCACCCATGTGACAAGTTTTGCTTGCCAACAGCCTGAGGTGCAGTTGCCCAGAAACCCCTGCACTTATCCCCTTGAAAGCTAACAGGCTCTATGGCCTCAACAGGAGCTACTATGCCTGCAGTTTTCACCCTGCTGTGCCTTAACACACACATGTGACATGAGTTTTGCTTGTCAGCAGCTTGAGGTGCAGTTTCCCAGAAACTCCTGCATGTATCTCTTTGACATGTAGCAAGCTTTGTGGCCTTAGCAGGGGCTACCAAGCCAGCAAATTTCATCCAAATCAGGCAAGAAATGACAAAGTTATAGGCGGTTTCATGCTTCCCCATTATAGCCTATGGGCAAAACAGTGAAACAGTGCTGAAACAGTGAAAGAGTTTCAACGAAACAAAATGGAACCGTGGTTTCAAAATGAAATGAAACACTGTCCTGTCAAAGTGTCAAAACGGAAATCAAAACAGAAGGGGACTGTTTCACACAGCCCTAACAGGTGGAACATTGAGTAAATTATTTAATTATTATTTTTTTATTAAAAATAAGAAACTGTTGCCAAAAGATAAATACACAGGCTCAATAAAAGTCCATTTTTTCTCCATCACTAATTTTTTTACAATATACATAATTCAGGCAGTGGATTCTCAACTGCAGCTTCCTCTGCCAAAACATATCTAAGCTATATGTTTGAAACATCCTTTTATCTTTTGTTTTTGTGATTGAAAAGATCTCCTGTCTCCTACAAGTTCTGAAAGAACTGGCACTTAACATTATTACTCAAAACCTCTTAGAAAAATTACAGAACCAAAACCTTCATCTTTGTGCAGATTTTTCATTCCTACCATGTCCCTGGCACACTACAATGTAGATGAGTAAGAGGATGAACACTATTTTCAGCTAAACATGCAACATAGCTACAAAGATCTTCTTTCCTTTTGTGTAAGAATCAAATAGGATCATCCTTCACGCGTGAAGATGACCACTTCTGGGGGGCAGGTGGAGGAGGAGAAGACAGAAAAGAAGTGGGAAAGAAAAAGGGAGGGGAAAAAGAGAAAAGGAGAAAAAAAGGAGAAAAGAGAGAGAGGAAAGAGGGGGTGAAGGCTAGGTCATGTGGGTATGTAAGTGACTTAGAAGCCTGATCTTTGCCTTGAACAGTCTACTGCAGCATGGGGCAGGAAAGCAATGAGGGCTGAATACGAGAGGTTTTAATTTTCCTGGCCATGCGTTTCTTCATTGCTTCTGCCATGCACTGCTTTCAAAGGCCAGTGCTCTGTTCTTGATTGATGGCCTCCAGGATGGACGGTTGTGAGCGATTCACTTCCATGACTCCAGGTTGATACCAAAACTCTTTAGGGAAACCTTTAGTGTGTCCTTGTACCACTTCTTTGGTGCACCGTGAGAGCATACTCCATTTGACAGTTCGCCATAGAAGATTTTCTTCAGCAGGTGAATGTTGGACATTCTTGAAAGGTAGATGGCCCAACTTAGCTGCACCAGTTTCAATACAGTGTGAATACTGGGGAGAGCTGATCTTTCGAGCACCTCAAGAATTTTGTCCTGCCACTTGATCTTTAGTATCTTTCACAGGCAGCACAGGTGGAAGTGGTTTAATTTCTTGACATGATGCTGGTAGATGGTCCAGGTTTTGCAGGTGTAAAGGAAAGTTGGAAGAATGATGGCTTTCTATATCTGTGGTCCCAGACTGACTTACGAAGTCTGCCGAAGCCCATGCTAGCTTTCGCTAATCTCACATTGACTTCATCGCTGATGTGGACCGCACACGAGACAGCTGAATCAAATAGGTATTTACAAATGTGGAAAATGGTGCAGGAGATCTGCCTTGGTAGTAGAAATTTACAGTCATATACACCACTGTAATAATTATTTTTGGTGCCTCCAGCAATAAATTATATCAAAGCATTAATGAATCATATGTGCTAGCATATGTGCATATTCCTCACTTAGAGTTGTCAGAGGGATCCAACTGACATCTGTAAGACTACTCCTATGCCCAAGTTAATCAGAAGCATAAGCACTTGCAGGATCAGATTCTTAAAATTCAAAATAATTTTTTGTAATAATTAAATGTTTTTATCACAGAAATCATTATCTTCATTTCCAAATTAGGAAACAAAATCAGAGAAAGTCTGTGTGAAGTATAGATTTTACACAGCATATTTATGAAACCAATTGTATGCTATGATTGCCTGTGATTCATAAATTCATAGATAGTAAAGCCAGAAGGGACCTTGGAAGATCATTGGGTCCAGCCCCCTGCACCAAGTAGGAAGTCAGATGACCCCAGCAAGTTGACTGTCTAGTCTCCTCTTGAAGATTTCCAAGGTAGGTGATTGCACCACCTCTGGAGGGAGCTTATTGCACAGTCTGGACACCCTGACTGTGAAGAAGTTTTTCCTAATACTGAGCCTGAATCGGTCTTCCAGGAGTCTGTGGCCATTACTCCTGGTTTTCCCCATGGGTGCTCTGGTGAACAGTTGCTCACTGAGCCCTTGATGTGCTCCCCTAGTACAGAGGTAAGCTGTTACCAGGTCCCCTCTCAACCTTTTTTTCCTCAGGCTGAGGAGTCCCTGATAAAGGGAGTGTGCGAAATATGGGGCTACAATCATAGCCCAGCAGCCAACTTGCTGGTCTCTCAAGCCCAGGCTTACAAATGTGAGCTCAGTGACTCAAGAGGTCTCTTCCATACAGATTCCCACATAAACAGCAAAATCCAGAAGCAAAATTCAGGTACCCTGTGAGCTTTTTTCAATAAAAATATATACAGTCTTCCTTCAGGACATTCATCTTAATATTAATCATTGTCCTTCCCGCTGCAAGTCACAGATTTTTTTTGAATAATGATACTTTCTTGAACTGGGGCCTGAGTTTCCTAAGGATAAATCCTATTTCAATTCATGCACCTGCATAGTACGTACACAACCACATAACTGCCATTTTGGGCTCTTACACACAGTTTAGGGTTCTGTAGTGCTCTGTGGTGAAATGCAATCACTGAAGGCATCACTTTGTGTCAGAAGCAAAGTGGAATCAGTCAAGGCTCTCACTTTTTAGTCCAACAGCCTCATGGCCCAGGAACTTTTCCAGGAAGCAAGAGACCTGTGAATCCCCTCTCAAGAGGCAGGTTCGAACCTACTTCCCAGTTCATTAATTATCTAGTCTTTGTTCTAGCTCACCTGTTGAAGCCAAGCCTTGTGATTAATACTGTTTGGTTAAAATGGATGGAGAGCAGTGGGGAAGGTTCAGGTTAGAAACTATGGCTTCCTCCAATTTAGGGTACAATCTATCTCACTAAACCATACACACTCTGCCTTGCACTTTTTCTTCCTGCTCCAACATAGTTCCCTCTATTGGCTGCCCACTACACCAGCTTCGAGATAAGACTGGAGAAAGGTCTGGAAATGCCTTGTCCACAGGCTGATAGTTTGAGCACTTTGCTAGGAAGCAGGAGGTATAGATACAAACCCTGTTTAGAAACCTGGGTTTCTTGCTCCCTAAGCAAGTGCCCTAACCACCCACCTCCTGGGCTAAAAGTTGGAGGGCCCTTTTTCTAGCACTCAGTAGTCTTGGTTTTCCTACAATTAAAATGTTGTGACTTGTGTACATACGTGGGGACATGTCTACATATTCATTAATGTACTTTAGGTAATGCACATTAAATCTAGTACCTCCATTGTGAGGGCACTTTTATTCATGCTCCGGGGGTGGGGGCAGGGGATTGGGGGTGGTGGTGGTTTAATTTGAGTGGCTCTGAGACCTGCTGTAATTAAAATTCTGCCGTGTCTCATATATCAGTGTCCCCGTGCTTAAAAATGGTGGTGGGGGCACTTGGACTAAAGCTTATTTGATGAGCTTTAGTTCAAGCATCCCCACCACCATTTTTAAATGCAGAAACACTGATATACAAGATGCAGAAAGCTGCTGCAGTTTCCACGCTCATATGTTGGCACCCTGAGGTACTAGAAAAGGGCACATTAGCTTAATTCAATGCTCATTAGCTAAAGAGAACTTTTTTGTGATGCTTTAATGTACATTAAAATAGGCGAATGCACATTAAAACACACATGTAGACACACCCTGGATGATGTTATCTTGTCAGGCAGCTGCCCAGTGACAGTGCAGCCACAATAGTATATGTTAAACTGGTCCCATAGGAGGACTGAGTGATTATAAGCATGGATAGCACCTTTGAAATACAACAGATTAGAGAATGGGCTGCATAGCAATAGAGAGCTGGTCTCAGGGACACTTCTTCTACCCTGCTCCAATCAAACTGCCTTTTATAAGTGCACAGCATTCCTATGGCAACTACAGTAACTGTTTATGTGGGAATTTTATATTAGAGAAATATACTCATAAATATGGGAAGTGTTTACTTCTTCCTGAAGAAAGTTACTCTGTCTGGTTCCCTGCTCCACTGAAATCATATTCCTGCTCTTTAGTCCCTTTATCTTTTCTCCTAAACTTGCTGCTACCCAAGAACATAAAGGTGTATAAGTAGAAGTTGCTATGTAGGACAGGGCCCTCCAGAGTCATTGTGACCAGACCCCTGTTGCCACAGGCAATTTCATCATGCACACTGAAAACCTGATGGCAATCAACACCAAAAAATGCAAGGTACTCCACCTTGGGGAAAAAAAACACACAGCACACTTATAGGCTCAGCAGTACTACACTTGCTAGCACCACGGCTGAAAGGGAGTTGGGGGTCATGTTTGACCACAAGATGAACATGAGTCACCAATGCAATGTTGCAGCTGGTAAAGCAAGCAAAACTCTGGCTTGCATGCATAGATGCTTCTCAAGCAAATCCCAGGATGTCATCCTCCCACTGTATTCGGCCTTGGTGAGGCTGCAGCTGGAGTACTGCATCCAATTCTGGGCTCCACAATTTAAAAAGGATGTGGAGAAGCTTCAGAGAGTCCACAGAAGAGCCATGCGCATGATCAGAGGGCAGGAGAACAAGCCCTATGATGAAAAGCTGAGAGCCATGAGACTCTTCAACTTGGAAAAGCACAGGCTCAGGGGGGACCTGGTGGCTACCTATAAGTACATAAGAGGTATACATCAGGATCTGGGGGAATGCCTGTTCAGTGAAGCACCCCATGCGATGACAAGGTCAAACAGTCACGAACTCCTCCAAGACAATTTCAGGCTGGACATAAGGAAAAACCTCTTTACTGTCTGAGCCCCCAAGGCCTGGAATAGACTCCCTCCAGACGTGGTGCAAACACCTACTCTGGACTCCTTTAAGAAACATTTGGATGTTTATCTTGCTATGATCCTTTGACCCCAGCTGACTTCCTGCCCTTGGGGCAGCAGGCTGGACTCAATGATCTTCCTAGGTCCCTTCCAGCCCTAACATCTATGAAATCTATGAAGTATAATCAAACAACCTCCATCCAAGAATTTAAAAAAGAAACCTGGCATGGATCTTCAATGGATTTGTCAAATCAGGATTAGTATAACCAGAAAACAGAAAATGTGGTAATTATATTCAGGAAAAAGGGGAAAATTATTCTGTTAATTCTGGCCCATTAGCTTGACGTCAGTATTATGAGAGGTCTAAGAACAGATATTGAAGCAAAAAATAATTAAGGACATAGAAGCAAATACAAAATGGGACAAAATGCAATGTGGATTTATTCAAGAAAGATTATGTCAGGTCCATCATGGCAGAATAACTGACATCTTATATAAAAGCAGTGCAGTAGACCTAATTTATTCAGATTTAAGCAAAATTTGATACTGTGCTTCAAAGAAATTATTAGCTAAACTGAAAAAATAGGGATAAATATGGATGAGAAGTTGGCTAAAAAGACAGTAGACAAGTTTATACTGAAAGAGGAGGTGCTGGACTGGAGAGATGTTGCTAGTGGCATCCATCAGAGATAAGTTTTGGGACACATCTTGCTTAACATTCCCATTAGTGACCAAGATATAGGTCTATAAACAAAATGTGTTCATATGAAATGTGCTGACAACACAAAGCTAAGAGTTAATGCCAATACAGAGGAGAACTGGTTTATTATGGAGGCAGCATTACACTACCTTGTGGAATAAAGCGATTAAAATAGTATGAAACAATATACAAAGCAGACAGAGTGCAAAATCATTCACTTGGGGACTAATAAACAAGAACTTCTACAATAAAATGGGAACAAGATTCCAGGCAAGATGAGAAAAATCTGATTATTTTGGTGTATTTCAGGATGACTATGAGCTGCCAGTATGATATAGCTGTGAGAGAAAAGCTAATGCAATTCTAGCATATGAGGGAGGTATTTTTAAATAGAGACTGGGAAGTATTAATACGACTATACAGAGTATTAGTAAGACTAATAGTATAGTTCTGCTTGCCAATGTTTAAAAAAATGTTTAATTTAAACTAGAACCACTCCCAGGAAGGACTACCAGGACATTTAGGGGAAGAGAGTACCTAGCCTATAAGAAAACATTGAAAGATCATGCCTTGCTTCGCTTAGTCAAATGAAGATGTGAAGAAGGGATAATATTATTTTTACAAATGCATTTGCTGGGTAAATTTATGTAAGAGAACAGATATTTAACAGGGGTGTGCAAAGTGGGCCATATTCAATTCAGATTTTCCTGACTGGGGAGACAGTGATTTAATTAATTGATTTGGATCAGTGTCCCGATTCAATTCAGCCAAATCCAAATCTGAAGACTCGATGCTGATTCAGAGAATCAGCAATTCTGCCACAGCATTAAATGTTTTTTCTACATACCTCGAGGTACCAGGTGTGGCTTGTGAACATTGAGATGGTGGGGTGGATGGAGTGTCCTATGGGAGCACGGGGGTGTTCCTAACGCGTTCAGCAGTGGACCCGGAAGTAGAACAGAAGTACTTCGAATCCACTTCTGGGTCTGCCGCCAAGCGTGCAGGGGACCCTCCCTGCACCCCCTCAGCTCGGCAATTGGCCACGGAGGGAACCCCGGGTGCCCCCCCAGACCCAAAAGGCACCAGTTACTGAGCTGGAGGGCAACAGAAGGGTCTCCTGCATGCTCTGCGGCAGACCTCCCCCACACTCCCGTGGGATGCTCCATCCACCCCACCAGCTCAGTGTTCATGAGCTGCCTGATACCTTGAGGTATGTAGAAAAAACATTGAAAGCTGTGTCTATGTCCAACTCATCAAACTTCTCCAAAATCAATATTAATATCGATCGCTCCAAATCAACAACTGAATATTTAAGTTAAAGGATGACATTGATACAAGACCAAATTGCTACAAATTTTAAGAGGGAGAAGGGGGAATTAGAAGGTTTCTAATGATGAAAGGAATGAAGTTTTGCAATAGTCTTGCAAAAAAATGGAGCAGGGGCAAGGAACCTAAATTTCGTCAAGATAGAGACAAAGAACCTGATGGGATGTTCCAGATGGCATGATGGAAGAGTTCTGATAGAGTAATACAAGTATATCATATGTGGATTCAAGTATTCGGCATACTCATGAAGAAACTGAAAGGAGATGTCTGGACATCCCACATTTCAGAGCTTTTTCTGAAAGAATTTTTTTTTTCATGGATCAACTCCAAGGCTTGAGAGGGAAGTTGCCTCCTCTACAGCACTGGATAGTGCCCATAGCTAGAGATGAGAATTTGGCTGGGCTATGCTGCTGTTCCTAATCTCAGGTGCCAATCTGACTAGACTGCCTTTTGCACAGGATTACAAGTTTTAGGTCAGGAAGATTTTTCCCCAGGTTGGATTGAAAAGGACCATTCAGTTTATTTTTTCTTTCTGTCATGGAGGACTTCTCCCCTAATATCATCTGAGCCTATTTATCTCAACTAATTTCCTTTCACTGCAGTGTTGCTGCAATGCTTTTATCTCCCATACTCTTTACCTTGTAGGTTTTTAATATGGTGCTATGGTACTGGAGGAGAAGACTAGAAGTTCTTAAGACCCTTCTGGACAAACATTTGCTTGCAAATGCAGCAGAAACTGAAAGGAATAGGGAAGGCTGGGGTCCTGGGAGGCTGCACCCCCTTACCTGTGGTCTTGGGGAGCTCCTGGGGCTGCAGCAGAGGAGTGTGGCTCCAAGCAGCTCGGCTCCACTTTTGAGAGGCACATGCTGCCTGGGCATGTGCTGCTCCACTTTCTTTTTCATGGGATTTTTTTGCCGCCTGACCCCTAGATATCCATATTAATGCCGTAGCTGTATTACTGTCAATGCTGTACAGGGCATTGTGAAACCTGATCTAGAAAGCCTATGTGTAAATCTGGTCTCCCTTGCTCAACAAAGATGAACTCAAAGTAGAGCAGATTCAGAGAAAAATTGTTAAGATGAAGAATGTTTTCCACTAGGGGGATAGGAACATCTGCACATTTAAATATTCTCCGTGCTCCAAGGGTGTGCTTCCTGTGCATGTGCTGCTTCACTTTTTTTTTTCCCATGGGATCTTTTTGCCACCTGACCTCTGGATATCCAGGGGTCAAAAAAAACCCAGGGAAAAAAAAGTGGAGCAGTGAATGCACAGGCAGCACACCCTTGCAGCACAGAGAACATCTAAATGTGCAGTATTTGGTTCCCCACTGGGGAGGGAATGCCCAGAGCAGACTCAATGGGAGAGTTTTTATTAGGGAAGCCTCCCTGTCAGGCAGCAGAGCTGGGAGCACTGGGGATCCTTTCCCCATCTGGGAGCATTAATGCGCCCCTACAGGGCTGGAGGAGGACTTCAGGGTGCCCCACCCTCGAGAGGAGGGTGTATTTCGTGTTCCTGCACCTTAGCTTATGGAAACTGCACCTCATATTTTGTTCTGTTGAATCCCTTGGTTTGTGAGGTGATCATAGCTATAGAGTTTGATGTTGTGTGACCCCACTAAGACCTTAGTTGGAACCTGTTTTTATATTTCCCTAATACTTACCTGTCCTTTCATAGAGGTTCAAATGTGGTATAGCTCTTGCCTATAGTGTTACTAGTCATACTACTTACCTGTGTGTGTACTAGTCATACTACTGACTTGTGTGTGTATATATACATAGATACACACGCACGCATGCACACACACGTGTGTGTGTGTCTGTGTGTGTATCTATGTGCATATATATCATTGCATATATATGTGTATATTCATACTTGCCTTTCTTTTGATGTTTGTGCATTAATACATTTGTATATAGTTAAGTTGTAGTTGTCCTGTCCTGGCTCTATAGGGATGAAGGGACACTGTGCACAGTCCACAGTTCCACCCACAGTATACCTGCTCTGCTGACAATCCCCTTCAGTTGGAGAGGGAGTACCTACCCGAGTACGCCCAGGCTACACTTGTGTCCCTAGCCCTACTTGTACTTTCTTATTCCTCTCTAATACCAATTCCTGGCTCCTGTCTTGTGAGATTCCAAGTGTTTGCTGGCAGCTGTTGATTTTTTTTTACCCTAAGGATAGCTCCTACTTTCTTTCCTTTACTTTTCTTCCAATCCCATGTTCCTACCACAAGATAGTTACCTTCTTTAATTTGCCAGCACAGTGGAACCCTGACACTATCTAAAAGCCTTGTATAACTTTTGTTTGCCTAATTTAGCATATTAGCATAATATAATTAAAACTGCTGGTGGGGTCCGGAAACATTAATTTCAAGACACTGTTTATTGTACTGTTCTGATGCTGAAGTGATATCTCTGTTGTACAATAGTACACCCCCCCTCAAGATGGAAGAATAAGTTCTTAATAAGCTTTCCTATTACTTTTGAAGTTAATTACTTTTGTTAGTGATTTTTGCCTGACAGTGCATCCAGTTTTTAAACTGTTCCTAAAGACATTCAACTCCAGAATCTCTTCTCCCACAGACAACATTTTGTTGCACAATTCCACTCCATTTACCAAACATATCTATGCCCCTCTGTAATTGTCATTCAGACACCTCTCTCATCAGCTGCATCCTATTAATAAACAATAACTCACAGAGCTGAATGGCTCCTGCTGTGAAGGCATAGTGAGTAGAAAAACAACAGAGGCTGTAACTTGTATAACTGTAGGGAAGGACTGGTTCCACCTCTTCCCCACTGCTGGTATCCTCATTGCAGAAACATGGAAAATGCAACCAGCCTTTCTTACTGCTATTACAGCTGCTTCTGTGAAACAAAATACAAGAGCAAAGAAACAGTGAAGAGGGGAAGAAGGTACTGGAAGAAAGGGAGAAGAGATAGAAAATGAGGAGAGGGCTAGGAGAGAAATGTTTCTCAGACCCCTGCACAGAAAGGAAATAAAATATAATTCTGGGTTGAAGTGCTGTTTAAAGCCCTAATTCACACCTCTTTATGAGTGGATATTTATCCACCACCACTTTGCTCCCTATTTATAGTAGATTCTCTCAATGAAAATAGTCCTTTGTTTCTGCCCTCAAACTGCTTTTCCTCTTGCTCACCATATTAGGATCCTTCCAGAGAGCATTTCTCTTCCCTCCTCTCCCACTTACAGAGACAGAGCTCCTTTATTGGACTACTCAGTGGCGATGCATAGATGGTGCACAGGAGTGCATGTGCACCCCCTAAGAGTGCTGGTGCACCCCCTGTCAGGCTGTGCTCCCCATTTAGGCAATAAACAGGGGGGCAGGAGGGAGTGTCAGTGCCCCCTCTGCAAGCACCGGCCAGGAAACGGGGCTGCCAGCAAAAGCAGCTGCGCCACTTCCGGAAGTGGCCATGGGACTTCTGAAAGTGGCACAGCCACTTTTTGGTGAGTAAGTTCAGCCATGGGGAGACCCTTCCCTCCCCTCCTGGTCAGCACGATTGGCCACCAGGTTTTACCCCACCTCCGGTTGCTGACTGGTGTCGGGGGGGGGCATGTGCCCCCCCGACTCGAGAGGCACCAGTTGCCCATGGGACTACTGACACCTTTTTAATAGGAGAATGACAACTCATAAAGGGTTAGATTGAAGAACACTCATGCAAACAAAATTTGAGCACAAGGCAAAATAGAACCAAACATGGTAAGTGGCACAGGTTGTGCTGGGTCTGAGGTGGCCAGGGCCATGCCATGCAGCTGGGAGTTTGGGGGGGGGGGCAAGCCTGTGCTGTGTCGGGGGCAGAGGACCCACCCCAACTGAGCAGCTCCACATACACAGTTCCTCCACACCCACAGTACCCCTACAATCCTCCCACACCTATCCACACACCCCACACCCCCCTACATCCCTCCGCACCCATTAACACACCCACATACCCCACACTCCTTCCCACCCCCTCCTGCAAACCCCACATCCCCCCATCACATACCCATCATACCCAGCTGCCAGACAGAATGAGACCTGATGGCAGAAGCTGTGGCTGCAGGGGCATCTGTCCCCACATCCTAGTCAGTGAAGCGGTCAGGGGAGCTTTAATTGTTCTATGATAAGAAACCAAAATAAACATCAACACATTTAGATATTTAGAATTTATTTTTATTATGATGATAAAGACAATGTTAGGCTTCCAAATTGCTTTAGAATTTTAAATATATCAATAAAAAATTGCCCAACTGATTGCTCGCTCTCTCTCTGTCTGTCTGTCTCTCTTTCTATACATATAGTAGTCTTTTGTTTTAATTGTGGAAGAACATGAATTTGGGGGTATTTTAAAGAGTGAATTTTGGATTTTTATCAGAGATTTTGCAGTTTTTAAATAGGGACCACCAGAATTCCTGCTAGTCAGGCAAGTAGCAGGACCCAGGCAGAGGGGCCTGCTCAGGACTGGCACCCAGGACCCAGCTGGAGGTGGCTGAGCTCCTGGCCACTTGGGGCCAGGAGGACATGCTTTGACAGTTCAAAGCAGGCCACTACACTGAGAACATCTTCCAGGCAATAGCTGCCCAGATGACAGGGTGACACATAGCATTACTGCTTCACAAAGGCCAACTTCGCAGCCACAGCCCACAGGCAGCTGGCCCAGAGGTTCAGATGCCTCTGTTGTGGCCATGCAATCCCCATCCAGGTCTGGTGGGTGTGCAGCCTTGGGGCACATGCTGTTGTGGGTGGCAGATCATAGCCAGGCAGCAGCCACTGCCAGTGGGTAGAGGGTGCAGGGGACACTCAGTTAGGGCTGCTGCAGCAGTCCAGCTGGCACAAGGGGCTATTGTCCCCAGATACCAATTGGTCTAGCCCCAGAAGCTCCTGGCTATTTGTGTCATTCAGGTACCAAGACCCTTAAGGCTCACCTGGCTAACTAGTAACCCCTACTGTATGGGGCTAATGGATGAATAACACAACAAAACTCTTGGGACAATAAAGGCAAAAAACAGGACAGGTGTGATGTGAGGGTCAAATGGTCAAAATGTGAAAATGAGTGCTCCTGAGGGGGACACCAAGCCAAGCCCTCCGGGCCACCCAGAAGTTCCTGTCTATTTGTACCCTTCAGGTACCATAGTCCGTAAGTCCTGCCCAGCTAACTAATAGACCCTACTGTGTGGAGCCAATGGGTGAAATATACAACAAAATTTCTTGGGACAACAAAGGCAAAAAGCAGGGTGGGAGTGTTATGTAGATCAAAGGGTCAAAACATAAGAATGAGTGCTCTGGAGGGGGACACCGAGTAGAGCCTTCCAGGCTGCCAATAAGCTCCTGTCTATTTGTGTTACCCAAATGCAGTGGACCGTGAGGCCCACCTCATGAACTAGTGGCCCCTACAGTGTGGGGCCAATAAATGAATAACACAACAAAATGCTTGGGACAACTAAGGCAAAAGCAGGGTGGGAGTGTCAAAATGTGAAAATAAGCTCACCTGAGAGGGACACTGAGTAGAGGCCCCCAGGCCACACCCACCACTCCTCAAAGGCATCCAAGGAGCCGGTGGATGCCTCCCAGCGGTGCTCTGCCTGGGAAAATGCATTGATGAGTGACAGAAAAGCAGCCCCACAGTCCCTGGGCACCTTCCCAGCCATAGCCTCCTTCCTGGTCATGTACAGGGTCCACTTGGCCAGGGCCAGGAGGAGGTTGACCAGGAGGTCCTGGGACTTGGTGGGGCAATGGATGGGGTGCTCAAAAATAAAAAGGTAGGGGGTAAAGTTCAACCAGAACCTCAGGAGGAGGTGGTGAAGGTAGAGGGGCCACAGCCTGGTGCACTCGAGTGTCATATGTGCTAGGTCCTCACTCTGCCCGCAGAAGGGGCAGGAGACCGGAGTGTCTGTGAAGCTCACCACATACACACCCGTGGCAATGGCCCAGAAGCTCCTGAGAGCAAACAGCCCTGAACTATTTTCCAAGGCAGCTTTTTATGCTGCTGGGGCCAGCACCTGTGCTGGTTCTAGTTCCCCCTGGCTGCAGATCTGGGAGGAGTTGGGCAGGGTCATTTTGCTCCAAGTGGTACAACTTGCCTCACACCAAAGTGTTTGTCCGGGCACATGCACTGAGGCAAAAATCCCCGGCTCAAATTTGTGCTGCTTAAATTTGTGCCACTCCTATTTGAGCTGCTACACGCGCATGTGCCTGAATATGTGGACGCACCCATAGAGGCTATACCAGAAACAGAAATAAATAGGTGTGCAACTATCCCTGGTAGCTACATACAGTCAGCAGCTATTATTGTACTTCATAATTCACCTCATAAGATAGAAAAACCAGGGAGTGGGGATGGAAACCCCAGGCTCTCCCATCCAAATAATGTTCCTTCATCATTGGGCTCCAGAGACAGGGTCCCTCTCCTTGTTCTCCTTCTGGTATTATGACATTTGCATTATTTCAGCTTGCTAGCCTAGCTTCAGACACCAGCAGGAGACCAAGCAAGAGGCACCCTGACTCTAGAGTCCAATAATGAGGGAACATTGTTCAGAGGGGAGAGTCTAGGGTTTCAGCCCCCATTCCCAGTTCTGTCTATATTATGAGGCAAATTATGAAATGTAGTAATAGCTGCTGTCTGCAGCTACCAACGGAAACAGCAGTAGCTCCTCTTCTTCAGCCAGCTGTATTTTCCAGTAAAGGCAAAACCAGCCCACAGCATCGGCTCCCCCCAGGTCCATGGGCAGCCCCATGGACCATGGCCTGTGCACTAGATCCAGTGTGCAGGGTGGCATAGGGCCTGATCTTGATGCATGGAGCCAGACAGAAGGAGTGTGGGTCCCAGAGCCCAATCCCCACACCTAATTTCCCCATGTCCTTTAGTGATGGTTTCTTTCCAGCTGAAACAATTCCCTGAATTACATTATATAAGAGTTTCATTTATGTTTACATATCATGCCTTCCCTCCTTTGATTGCTATCAAAGTCCTCCTTCATGGCATGACAATGACTGAATTCTTACTTTTAAATTTACAGAGAGTAAGTATCTCCTCCTAAAAGGAACTTATCCATTATTCACTACCACATTGTATCTATTCATGGATAGATTTTTTCCCTGCTTATGTAATTAAAAAAAAGAAAAGAGATGAGTTTCAGTTCATATTTCAAACTGTAGGCTGGACAGGACAGAAGCTGATATGGGAGGAAAATAATGAAAGCAAGCAAAAGAAATCCAGATCTTCTGATAAGTACTTGCTGAAATTCCTTGAATTTGTAGGCATTTTTTTTTAAGGATGAAATAAGTTTTCCAATGGGTTGAAAGAGGAACAGGCAAAGATCAGGTTGTGAAAGGCTGAATTAGCAAGATAGGAAGATCTCAGGGAATTTGAAACAAAGTCAAAGTAACCTTAACATATTTTGGAATTTAACTAAATGGAACCTACAAGACCTCTGAAATTCACTAATTAGTTCATGTTTCATATTTAATTTATAAAAGTAAATTAGGAAAAAGAAATCTGTGTTAAAATATTTTTGCTTTTCTATAATAATATCCAGAAAATCTACAGGTTACAATGCTTATAGCAGTATAAGGTATATGGCATTCTTTTATTTGCAGTAAATAACATGAAATCTGATACATCTAAGTGCTAAGATGCATCTAGGTGCTAGTGAGGAAATGCAGTGTAAAATTGTGCATTACTGTATCACTAATTATTTCTTCATTTAAATTTGTACTAACCTGCAACAAAAGTCTATCCAATGCTTTGGGTGTCCTTGACAGTATCCTGTAAATGTTCCAGTAACTACGCATCTGTCTAATATCCCATATATGATCAAATCCAAATATAACACAAATTAATCTACATCCCCACACAATCTCCACCAGAGCCCAGCCACACAGGTAGGCTTGAAAGTTAGCAAAACAGTCATGCTAGAAGACAACTGCCTATTTTAAACATTTCTAATTACATTATATCTAAGCTGGTATAAACTGGAATAATTTCATGGAGTTCTCTCAAAGCTGTTCCAGCAGAAGATCCCATCTACTAACACCAAGACATACAATAAAATTAAAGTAGGCTCGGCAGTGCTAGGCTGGCTAGCACTACGGACAAAAAGAACTTGGGGGTCATGATTGACCACAAGATGAACATGAGCCTTCAATATGATGCTGCGGCTAGTAAAGTGAGCAAAACAGTGCCTTGCATCCATAGATGCTTCTCAAGCAAATCCCGAGACATCATTGTCCCATTGTACTCAGCCTTGGTGAGGCCACAGATGGAGTACTGCATCCAGTTTTGGGCTTCACAATTCAAAAAAGGATGTGGAGAAGTTTGAGAAAGTGCAGAGGAGAGCCACGTGCATGATCAGAGGTCAGGAAAACAGACTTTATGATAAGAGGCTGAAATCTATGCAACTCTTCGGCCTGGAAAAACGCAAGCTCAGGGCTGATCTGTTGGCCGCCTGTAAGTTTATCAGGGGTGGTCACCAGGATATGCGGGAACATCTGTTCACCAGAGCACCCCAGGGGATAACGAAGTCAAACAGTCACAAACTCCTTCAGGACTGTTTCAGGCTGGACATTAGGAGGAACTTCTTTACAGTCCGAGCCCCCAAGGTCTGGAATAGACTGCTGCCGGAGGTGGTTCAAGCACCTACTTTGAACACCTTCAAGAGAAATTTGGATGTTTATCGTGCTGGGCTCCTATGACCCCTGCTAACTTCTTGCCCCTAGGGCAGGGGGCTGGACTCGATGATCTTTTGAGGTCCCTTCCATCCCTAATGTTTATGAAATCTATGAAACCTGGAGACTGGACAAGCACCTGGCTGGGGTAACCTAACCAGGGCAGGGGGTCGGACTTGATGATCTGCTAAGGTCCCTTCCAACCCTAAACATCTAGGAAATCTATGAAAGTATATATTTAAAGATATACATTGCTTAAGATACTATTACATTTTGAGTGTATTAAGACTAAAATCATTATAATAAACGACTTCTGCTTCTATAAGCATATGCGCTTTAACTTTATGCACATCAGTAGTCTCGAACTGACTGCAAGAGGGCATCTTAGTAAAGAGTTAAGTATGTGTACAACAGTTGGTAGGATTGGGGCCTACTTCATTGTCACTATTCAGTTGGCTTGCTTTGTTCATTTTCCTCAGCTTGGACAAGTAAAATAGGCTAATCAATTCCATTGTTTATTTCCAGCCAATTTCATTTTCTAACTGTAGTATTCCTCCTGAAAGTGAAGAGACTGCTCCCAGTTGTAGCAAGCACAACAAGAATCCTTTATACAGAATGCTACCGATTCATAGACATTTTAGCTACAGGGTGGCTGCATCTACACAAGACACTGACTGCACAGTAGCTCATTACTATTGTGAAGTAGCCTCGCATGGCACAAAGTGTGACACAACACTACTGCACAGTAGTAATGAGCTACTGCGTGGTCAGCATCACCAAAAACCCATTTGGGGATGCTGCTGAGCAGTAACACTGGTTACTGCTCAGTCATTCAGTACTTGTGTATGTAAGTACTAAATGACTGCTCAGTAATAACTGTGCAGTCAACGTCTCCTGTAGATGCAGCAACTGTGTAGTTCAAACCCAGCTTGCGCTGTATACTGTTACCACACAAGCTGTCTAAATTCCAGCCTATAATAATCAGTAAAGGATTGCTAACTGCACCAAATGGCTTGTCATGTCAGTTTTGACTTGCAAAATATGCCAGTTTTGCGGGGTGCTTTGTTAAACTGTTTTCAGTGGAATTTTATTTTAAAATTATGGGAATATTTCATAGGTTTTATTTAGTAAAAAGTTTTTTCCCCTGAATTTTAACTGGATTTCCATTTTATTAAAAAAAATAAGGCCTCTCTCCTGGTTCCACTGAAGGCAATGGGAATGCTCCCACTATGAGCAGAACTAAGCTCTTATCTATGTACAGATCCCCTGTTGAACAGAGCACTCATCTGGTAAGCAAAACTTAGAGTGTAATAGACAAGTAACTATATAAAAACTCTGACCATCTGTTCCATCTTCTAATTGCAAATTCTGGAAGGACATCATCCACCTTGGCAGGATACCACAGTAATTCAGGAGGAACAAAAATTCACATGTATTATCTTTTCCATACTACCTACCTCATTTTTCCTCTTAAATTAGAGTAAGCTACCACTTCCTCCTCTCTGCTTAAAAATATCATTTTCATGGTAAATAAGATTTTGATCAGAGAGGAGAACAATTTTCATTGACTAAATCACAGAACCATCGAAATATAGGGACTGAAAAAGACACCAAGAGGTCACCTAAAACAACCCCCTGAACAAGGTTGAAAGGAAGGTTGGAGCCATGTGTAAACCCCATGGCATTGTGACATTAAATGGGCAGCCTCCCGCTTAGTTCAACTTGTATTATTG
>NW_017729026.1:44422324-44428439 GCF_001723915.1 Gavialis gangeticus | reverse complement strand
TCATTGACTAAATCACAGAACCATCGAAATATAGGGACTGAAAAAGACACCAAGAGGTCACCTAAAACAACCCCCTGAACAAGGTTGAAAGGAAGGTTGGAGCCATGTGTAAACCCCATGGCATTGTGACATTAAATGGGCAGCCTCCCGCTTAGTTCAACTTGTATTATTGAACAGCAAGTCATGGCAGGAGAGACAGGGTGGACTGCACTAGACAGTGGGTCAGCACTGCGACTGGCCACATGTTCATCCCCCTATCACAACTTGGAGAACGCTAAATTACCATTCTCTTTATAACAACAATTTACATATTAGATGACTATTACCATGTTCTCCCTCCATCTTATCTTTATAGACTAAACAAACCCAGTTTTTTCAACCACTGTTTGGGAGTCATATATGCTAACATTCTTATCATTCTTGTTATTCCCATCTAGACACTCTCCAACAGTCTGGTTTCATTAGCACTGAGTATAGCAGAATGATTGCTTCCCAGGTCTTACATGAAAAATTCCAATTAAAGCCCAGTACAATAAGACTTGTCCTTTTTTCCCCCCAAGAGAATCACTCTGTTGGCTCATTTCAAGATCCTTCTCTGCAGTACTGTTATCTAGCCAGTTATTCCCCATTAGGTGTATCTATACATGCACTTTAATGCGCAGTAGCCTAGTCTATAGTGTATTAAAGCAGCATGTAAAACACTGTGCTAATATGGTAACGTGCAAAAGACTAGGCGACTGCACATTAAGCCTCACCTGAAAAATCTGTGCCTCCATATTGGAGGTACTAAATTTAATGCGCATTAGGAAACATGCATTAATGCACATGCAGATGCGCCAATTGTGTATTTATTGCATTGGATTTCTCCTTCTTAAATGTAGTAATCTGAACAAAACTTTATTGAGTTTCTTCTTGTTAACTTCAGACGCATGCATCAAGATCATTTAGAATTCTTAAGCTACTCTGCAAAGTACTTGCAACCCCTTTGAGTGTGGTATCATAACCAAATTTTATAAATGTACTCTGTACTTCATTGTCCAAAACACGAATTAGCATATTAAGTAGAGCCAGATTCAGAGCACACACCCATGGAACCCAACTTGAAATAAATATCCTCCTAGTATGACAATTTATTTTTGGTACATCGCATCCTCTTTGCTATGTATTGACAACTTTATTCAATAAATTCTTGCACATGTAACGAGGCACTGATTCACCATGTTGAATTAACAAACTGTAGCAAAAAGTTAACAATTAACAGATAGAGATTAACGTATTCCAGCCTCACTAATTAAATAAATATTTACTAATATGTTTTTATTCTAGGGCTTTTTTTTGTAGATTTTCTGCTAACAAAAACATTTAAACCAGCTCATAGTAGTTATGAGAAGTCTAAACACCTTTCATTCCATCATTCTTTCTGATATTGAGGTTATTAATGAGAAGTGAATAAAGTAAACAGATAACAAACTGGTCAGTTTGGTACAGAAAACACTAGTCCTGACCCAGCTTCTAAAAAAGAAAGCAAATTTAGATACTGACTTATCTACTCTCTCTGGTGGATGAGATGATGCTGAGTTATTTCCCATCCCCCTCCAATTCCCTACCCAACTGCTCTAGAGGGAAAAACCAGGCACAAAGTTCCACGTACTAATTTGTGCCTGAATCCAAAAGTGAGGGTAGTTTTCAGTAATGTACATACACGTGGTCTGTGGGCAAGTCACAATCTTCAGAGTGAAAAAGACATTGAACTTAAGCCAGAAAGAGGAAATTCCGAGCATGAGTAATGACATTTCTAGTGGAGATTGTCTTGTACCTTTAACTTCAGTGCACAATACAAATCACTTGCTGCAAAATCTGAATTCACCCATTCCTTTCAGACTATTACAGCAATTCCAAATGAAGAAGGAAAATGGGACAATACCATTTGCACAAACTTGACCCACATTGCAGAAATTTAAGTAAAAGTGTAAACTTCAGTCCTGGTATAAGTGAACGGTACAATGCCACCAGTTTTGCTAAACTTATGCCTCTGGTGATTTAGGCTTTTGACATAAGTAGGAACCATACCTGTATACAGGAAGTGACCTTGTTTTCAGAGCATTAAAGGTATGTAAGATCATGTAAGTGGGAGGTTCCGACTGAAATATGTAAGACCATCTAGTGTGAACTTAAAAGCTATCAAAGAACTATGTAGCTGGAATGGACCTCAAGATTCATCTGGCCCAGCCCTCTATATGAATGTAGAAATGCTATTCCTAAATCATCCCTGACCAATGATTATCTAGCCTCCTCTTGAAAACATCCAACAAAGAAGATTCCACACTTCCCTGGACAAACTATTCCATTGCCTTACTTGTCTAACAATAGGAATGGTTCTCCTGAGAGCTAATCAAAATCTCCTTTGCTACAATCTAAAGTCATTGCTTTGTGTCCTGCCTTCTGCATCAAGGGAAAACAGTTGTTCTCTTCCTTGCCATGGCAGCCTTCCAAATATTTGAAACCTGCTATCATGTGTCCTCTCTTAATTGCATTTTCTCCACGCTAAACATACCTAATTCTCTCAACCTTCCCTTATACAGCTTACCTACCTATCTTTCTTGTTGCCTGTTTCTGGGCCTTCTCCTTTTTCTCCATATCCTTATTAAAATGTAGAGCCCAGAAGAATGTGGCCTTCTGTTTATCAGATTCTTATGTCATTTCTTTTAGGTGCAATTCCCTCTCTCCTATGTATGCAAAGGTTTGCAGCTTTTTTCTACTGAAGTTGGAGGTAGGGTGGGTGGCAGGATGTGTGTACAGCCATATCTAAGGACAGGAATCAAAGCTTAATTTTCAATTAGAATTTCACTCATCAATCACCTGTCAAGGGGAAGGTTAGGACTATGACTGCTAGGGATAACAATCAGTTGTGGAAAAGACAACAAAAAGATAATTTTTCACGCCATGAAATTTACTAAATCCAAGCAATTCCTAATAATCATTAATCTGCTTTCAAATAAAACAAATAGTTCTAATAATAGTTTAGAATTTATTCTGGTTCTGATACTCCCACAGTAATCTAGTTGTCTCAAGGGTCTATTTTCTAGCACTCTGAATTTTCACTGAAGAAATAAAAGAGATTATATTTGTCCCAGTAGAAAGATGGAGTTTTCCATGCAGAATTTAAAACCATGCCACATCCAAAATTATGTCAGATTGGCAAAGAATCCAAGGGAAGATTATGACATGTTAATAGCCCCCTTATGCCATATCCTGTATGCACCTTCCCTTTTAGCATTACAGCTGCATCTTCATCACACTGAATTTTCCCAATAACTGCAGCAGAGACTCCTCAAAGTGCCCTGTGCACTACTAACACTACATTTAAACCTCACATTAAATTGTATCACCCAGCACAGCAGCTGGGCTATGCATTAGGCAAATTGTTAGAACAGTGATAGGGTTAGGCATACTGTGATTAGCCTTTACAGCTGTTTTACAGCCTTTTTTCAATGTAAAGACTTCTACTACTAATTCATCTGTTCCCTCCCTTATACAGACCCCCCCCCCAACCCATTCTGCATGCTGCTGTGTGGAAACACTCTCTGCAGCAGGTCTTCCTATCAGGTAGGGCTTTGTACCCTTCACAAAGTCCTACTAAAAGCCTTAACCTTACACAACAGAACTATATTGGTTCTGCTGCCATGGAATAGAAATTGAAAAAAATTGGCCCCAAGGATGTATGCATAGTCTAATGTATTAGTATGATTTAAACATATTGAATCATATCCGTACCAATTATATGGTTGGTAATTTATATTGAAGGTGAAGGAAGTGTGGTGCTGAGATGATTTTCACTCTTACTACATTCTTAAACCAGTGGCTTTGGAAATCAAGGTCTATTATTAAGGCATTAGGTAAAGGTATGGCTTAGGTAAGACTTGAGGTATAGTATGATTTTTCCCTTACATATAGCTCAAATTTTACTCTTGCATCCTCCTATATCAGACTCAAAATGAAATGTGTCTTTTGTATTGTACTTCCAAAAATAGAGATGGAGAACAGCTATTCCACAAATCAAGCTGAATGCCCAATATGGATCAAAGTGAGTGTATATCTGGCTCACAAACACTGTCCCAGGTATACGTGCTTCACTTCCACAGGCTCTTAGCCAACCATATAGACACTCTGAGGTTTTGGTCCTAGAATTTTTTAGTATAAACTATATCGGATAACATGACAAGCTGGAAACCTAATCCAGTCAGTACATCAGAGATCATATACTGGACAAAATAGATCACAGGCATGTACAGGCCCCAGGAGTGCACAATGAGACATCCTTTTGTCTCTTTTGTGTGATTTTTGGTAGCTGTGTTGTTTGCATATTCCATAAAGGTATAAAAATGTCACTGGCATAAATCTTCAAACTCACCTATGTAGATTTACATCAATTCTGGATCTTATATTAGCATTATTATTTCACAAAGATGCAAAAATGAAGAATTAACCTCTTCCCGTGCCTCTTTTAATTATACATTCACTTAAATGAGCATAAAAACCTTCAAGTGAAAACAGAAGGCAGGCAGAGGAGAGATAACTGCAACTGAGCTTTTACTACTCTGGTTACTTTTCACTACTTACCTTCTGCAGTAATAGATTATTTTAAGTCACTTGCACCAAGAACTTTTATTTCTCTTTCAATCTGTAATCTTTATGCATGCTTTATATATGTATATATACATGCATATATGTATATGTGTATGTGTGTATGTACATAAACACACAGATTACAGATAGACAGACATACACACACACTCACACACAGAAAGACAGATCTATGCACATACACAGGACTCCCTAGAAGGGATGGGGAGCGTCATCATGCTGACAAATTTACAAAAGCAAGTCACCTTGACTAATGAGCCTCCTTCTGCCCCTTGCTGGGACTTTGAGAATGCCAACACAGTCTCAGAGTCATTTGCTGTCAGGTTGTTGCAGCACTGAAAAAAAATCAGTAAAGCTGTTCATGGATCACTTAAAGTCCAAAAAGACTGTGTCACACCTATTTCCCATGGGTATTGGTATGCCCTAGCTTGATAAGAAACCCTGTTAGAAATCTTCTCAACAAACAGACCTGCAATGTCCTTCAGGTTTAGCTTGTGCTGCTATAAAACAGTAATTGACACTTGTAAAGGGTATTGCTAGAGGGTGTAATGGATGTAAGCATATACTGGTGGACGTTTGGGAGCTAGGGAGATTAACTGGCTGCCCCTGGTGTGAATCCCATTAATTACAGCACAATGATCTTACAAAATTCAAAACTGCAAAGCTCACAATCAACAGTATAGCTGCAGTTTTCTACTGAAAAGATATCTATCACACAACAATGTCATTAACTATGAAGAGGCTTTCAAATGACTTTCTACAGCATTAAAAGCTGAATAAACCCTCAGGTTAAAAAACCCAATAAAAATGTTGGATCCTAAAAAGAATCACAAAACTTATCAAATGAACCTTAGACCAACTGGAGTCAGCTAATGAAAACAGAATCCTTATTGAAATGATGACATGGCAATAATGAATTTCACTTGTAATGGCAGGAGAGAGCCAGTTGTTCTTCCATCCACATTGTATCACTGGCACATAGAGTAAAGTCACATAGCAAAGCTTCTGGACTTAATTCACTGCTGGTGTAGATTGATAGAAGTCCCACAAGGTGCATCTACATGTGCAATTAGTATGTCTAACTAGCACAGCGCAGTTTGTGCCAGAGTTTATTGCACCAGGGCCTGCCGTTTGCACGTGTGCCTGGGACCACAGCATGCTGAGCCAGAGCAGAGCAGCCTTAGCCAGCAGGGAGCCCCAAGAGTCAGCCTGTCACCCTGGGGCAACCTGTCAACCTGTCAACCCAGCTCAACGTGCTGTAGGGAGGCTGACAGGGGCATGAGGGTGCTTCACGGCAGGACTAGCTAGCAGGCAGACCCCTCACTGAAGCACTCTAATGCCCCAGCCAGCTTATCAGCATCTACACATGTGTTGTGGTGGAGTAAATAACTCCTCCATAGCATAGTACTTGTGTCTGGCAATACTAACTGACATCAAACCCAGATGTCATAGGGCTAACAGAGACGTGGTG
>NW_017729026.1:44417759-44422313 GCF_001723915.1 Gavialis gangeticus | reverse complement strand
GTCCCTTCCGTCCCTTAATCTATGAATCTATGAATCTATAACTTGTGTCAGAGTTGATTAGTTTACTCTGTTCTAATAGCACCACATGTGTAGATGGTAAAATTTTACTGCAGATCTAATTGGGTAACTCCACAGTAAACATCATGGGTGGAGGGAGAAAAAATTATTTGGGGTGGCTGAGCGCACGCACATGTACTCTCCCCCTACATCAAGCAGGTAAATCTGTGCAGGAACGGCTGGGGGGGGGAGCAGATTGGGGCTCCCATGGTGAGGGAGGGTAAGGGGCAAAAGCAGGGGCAGAGGTGAATGGGGCCCTGACCGGTCTGGGTGGTGGAACAATCAGAGCCCAGATGGCTCACTCAGGGCCACATGGGGCTCCTGCCACTGTGTGCACCCTGGGGGAGGGCCAAAAAGCACGTGCCCCAACGATCTGTGCATGAGACAGAAGCGGCTGCCACAGTGCATTGGGCTTTGTGCACAGCTTCTGGTGCAGCTGCCTCGGGAGCTGCACTATGCCATGTGCCTCCTGCCATGGGGTGGGCAGAGAGTGCAGCACAGCCCAGTAGTGGTCGGACACATATGGCATCATGCCACTCCCAGGGCAGCAGCAGCTGCAGTGGCATGCAAAGCCCAGCACACAGAGGCAGCCACCTCTGTCCCACACATAGATCAAGTGGGCACATGCACCCCTGGCCTTCACTGGGGTGCTCACAGCAGTGGGAGCCCCCTGTGTCCCTGGACAAGCCACCTGAGCTACAATTGTCCCGCCACCCAGCTCGGTCGGGGCCCCATTCACCCCACCCCCTGCCTCTGCCCCACTCCCTCCCTCAATGTGGGGACCTTGATGTGCCCCCCCACCCCAATCCCCTTCCCCTTCACAGAATGGACAAACTGATACTTGCCTGCTGTGCTGGACAGCCAGTCATCCACACACTGGGTTGCAATCTTGACTGCAATCCTGGCTGTGTGCACACCGCTCCCCACTCCTGCTGCAGCTCCCCAGAGCCCATGGCTGGGCTGCCTTGTGGCCCTACCCGCTGCCCCATGTTTGGGTGGGGGGGATGAGCCCTGTTAGCCCTGGCTTTCCACCGCCTATGGTAAACATTGCATGAGGACGCACCCACAGAGTACAAATATGGCAGCTAAACTCTCCCAGTGCAGGCTTTGGCTGAAATCAGTCAGCTTCAGCTTGGAATCAACTTAGGTCAGGGTAAGCAGTACCGCTAATAGCTGTGCCCTATCAGGGAAGGTTTGTTCCCAAGTTAAATTAATTCACTGTTGGCTTCTGAAGCTTAACTAGGATTGAGATAGTCACATCAGCATAAAATAATTGTTCTGAGGACTCCGTGTCTACCTACAACAGCACCAAACATGTGAGATATTTGTGAGGTGAGGGCATAGACTGGAGTTATTCAGCATAAACTCCACAGATAGGTGTGTTATAAAACCCAAACCATTAATTTGAAATATATCAAGTGTAGTTTTAGCTACACCATGTTGCAGCTCCAAGAGAAAAAAAAATACAACCACTACCTGAACCGTTCTGCATGGGTTAATCTCCACAAGGCTGCAGCTGCTTTGTGCCAGCATAGTTGAATCAAGCCGTAATGTAAAGTGACTGTTAAATTATCAAGGCCATGATACTCACACGTATTTGGTAAGAACGGGTTTTGATAAATAATGTAATTTACATGCCTAAGGAACTGGGAGCAGGAATTAGGAGGAAAAGCACAAACAAGAGAATTTAATGCAACTCAGGCCATTTGCACCATGTTCAATTCATAATACTGAAAACGCCCTGCAAGTACAATGATAGCAATTGCTGAAAATTAACTTATTGAGCAGTACACAAATAGAGAGGAAGATATAGTCTCAGTCTCAATTTGAATATTTTGAAAAAGTAATAAGCATATACATGCACCTATATTACTTTTGAGAAAATAATATGTGCAAATATATGTATATAAGAGGGTATTTTGGAACCTAATGGCAAAATGGCTACCCATGCTGTAAGTCTGAGACAAAGTAGGAAACTGCACAGCAGCAAAGAACACTGATAGGGGCACTGTCAAATGCACCCATAGTTTACAACTATATAGGGATGTAATGTGGTCCAGTAAATGATCAGCTCACACCAAATGAGTTTATTCCAAAATTGCATTTTGTTTCTGATACACTGTCATATATTAGTTTTTTAAGAAATACTTAAGAGAGTGACTCTTTGTGCACATGCATGTGTGTATCACATACATACTTTCATATATATATTCCAGCCTGACGAGTTCAATTTGGGATGACATACAATATTAAGGATGACATATGGTATACAACCTACCAGATAAACACCATGGAAATCACATTTCCTCTTAAAAACCATTATCTAGGTTATTAAATCAATCCACAATCAATCATAGGTACTTAGGACAACATAATTTACAGGTATTTAACTACTTAACTGGTTCTAAAAGCAATGGGAATTAAGTTCCCAAGTACATTTAAAAATATGGCCCTGAGGTAGTAAACAACATGACAAGGCAAAGGCTGAGTAAGGAACACTAGATCTGGCAGAATTATTGCTTCTTATGTGTTCTCCCAGTAGAGAATCAGTTCATGTCCCCAGCATGGAAGGTGATGGGGAATTTAACTGCTTCTGATCCCAGCTCGTAGCAATGAAGCTGGCTAGCTATCTCATTATTTTTCCCAGCAGAAAAGAAAATGGGGAACTGCCATCAGATAGGCAAACTAAATGAAAATTTACTGTGTCCAGTGGTTTCTTAAGTGAATGACCAGATAAAATATGAACTAAGGGCACCTATACATGAGCAGTGAGATTACTCTGATGTGCTGTAATTACAGCTCATTGGAGCAGACTTAATTAACTGAGCTGATTAATCAATTAATCGAGTCTGTTGGAGCATGGTAAAATGTTTTTTTCAGTGGTAAAATGGCTTGTGGGCCCACTCTAATTCAAGCACCACCCCCACACACACACGCTCCCAGAGCACATGTATATACACCCCAAGGGTACAAGTCAAAGCTATTCAGCAGAAGCATGAAGCTCCATGCTCTAAAGAAAAATTCAATCTGACCAAGTTAGGCACCTAGGAGCCCTATACACCTGATAGGGAGAAATGAAACCACATGTCCCACTACAGAATAGATGAGGTGATGGTACTGTCCAATTTCCTGGTTGAGGTTAAGCTGCTGAGCAGCCAAGAGTGCAGGAGTCACAGGACTTAAAGGAAAAGTAACAAGAGGAATCCTCTTTAGACAATCTAGGAACAAGAAAAGAAGGAGGAGTTTTGAGATGTGATCACTGATGCCACCATTGTTTATACCTTGGCCATTAGACAGCGATTGGTTAAAAAACAGAAATAACAGCAGGGACTGGAAATCAGAATACCCCCCACTTCCAAGGGAATGTCCTAACCACTAGACTACAAAGAAAAACTCTCTCTTTCTTGCTTCCAGAACTGTTTATGCATTTTACATTGGGTCTATAATTCCCATGAACAGGTGCAGCTCAAGTTACATTTATGCATGCATGAATATATACATGTATATATAAAATATATTTAACACAAATACATAACAATATATGTGTGTGTGTATGTATATGTGTGTGTATATATGTGTATATCTGCATGTGTGTATGTATATATACACATATATGTAAGTATATATGTGTGTGTGTATATGTATGTATATTTGTGTGCTCATGTATACACGCATATAACATCTTTGTATTGTGTTGTAGCTGTTTGTATTGTAGCTTTAAACTGTGAAGAATTTTGTTGGTGTGCAGAGACAGCAGCCATTTTGTTCTCGGGCATACAGTAGACTCTCTCATGTGCACTTGACCTTTGTTCCTTCTGCTGCTGCTTTCTTTATTTTGAAACAACAGTAATCAGTACTGCATTTCTTTGTATGGGAGAATGTAGAGCTTATACAGTTGTCAAATTCATTAGACTAAGTTAACTAATAATGTAATTCATATTTAAGTCTCATGAAGCTAATATTTCTGGTATTTGGGGATGAAACGAACAATTTATACCAACTTTCCACTTAAATGATTTTTGCATTAGCCAAGAGTTCTTATTTATTACTGCTTTAAAACTGGATTTATGAATAAGACATATTATGCTCTAAAACCAGGCTGGTAGTATGGTGAGAAAGCACAGCAAAAATTAACAAATTAATCTGTGTGTTTTCTGCAATCTTGAGATTTCACCTGAGTTTTATGGACTGAAACATTTACCAATGATTTAATACATAAATCAGCTTATTTGTAAGAGTGGCTATGGGAGCCACATCAACGTGGTTTTGAATTGGTCTAATTTAATTGCTAGCTTTTGTGTTACTAGCATGAGAATTATTGTCAAAGGACATGACTCGTATTGGCCCAACAGTTTTTAAAAACTGTATCTTTTTGGCAGGAGTCATTACAAATTTGTCTGTTGCAATTTGGGATGCCAAATACGAATCAAAAGAAAATGCAGTGTTATGAGAAGTGATAACCACCTGGGCAATAGTGATCATCGCTTGCTGGAATTC
>NW_017729026.1:44411046-44417748 GCF_001723915.1 Gavialis gangeticus | reverse complement strand
ACCCTTAATCTATGAATCTATGAATCTATGAATCTATAATAAGGTAATCTCAATCAACAATTTTTAAAAAATCTGTTGTTAAATTTAAACTTGTAATACACAGAACAAAAAAGCAGAGCATATTTAAAGATTTTTGTTTTTAAGAGTTAGGAAAAAATTATGGTTTTATGTTTTCCATTGATTTTATCCTGCCAGAAACTGGAGACCAACACTAATTGTTCCAGGAAGAGAAGGACTTCAAGAGGAGTTGTAAGTATTCAGCTGCTGGCAAGATAAAACACTCTGTTGGCTATGTAAGTACATAGGCACAAATCCTTCTGTTACCCTGTTGCACTGGCATGTGGGTTGGTAGGGAAATGTCCCAGATAACTGGTTGAGCTGTACAACGTGCACAGGATTTTAGAAGCCTGCACAAGGAATCAGGGGGGAAAGACAAGGGGGAAGAAAAGAGGTCAGGATTTTGTAAAGGTCAAGAAAAGGAAAGCAGGAAGAAGGAAAGGGAAAGCAAAGAAGAAAAGGAAAGTAAATTTATTTGTTGGAAAAAGATGGGGGAACAAAAGGAAAGTGATTCTTTTTGATTCTTTGTTTGGTTACCATGAGCATTATAATAGCATCAGGTAATGCCTGCAGCATCTTAAGTAAAGAATGCTGGAAAGGAAATGCTTGTTTTTGAATACCTGCTGGATTTAGAAAGAAGCAGCTTTCTTAACACCAGACTTAGTGAGTTAAAACTATAACATTTAAAGGAGAAAGGTGAGCTAGGGAAAGATGAACAGAGGAACAGAAACCTGCCTGGAAAAACAAAAACGAAAACCCATGAGTAGACTTTCTTGTTCAAAGGGGAAAAAAAGGTAGACAACTTTGTTAAGGAGGGATAACTAAGTGGTGTGGGTGTGTGTACACATCCACCCACCCACAACAGGATCCTGCCTGTATCTTGTAAATAAAATGTGATACTTGCATTTCCTTACTGCTGTCCCTCTGAGGTGTGCTGTCTACTTGCCACCTCCCACTCTATAATCTGATACAGCAAATGGGCCTTTGGCTCCCAACTTAAAACAGCCTCCATCAAAAAATACATGGGGCCATTGATATACATATACACACATATACATATACATACATATACATACACACACTCATACATATACATACATATATATACATACACACATATTTTTATTTTATTTTATATGTATATATGTGTGTGTGTGTATGTATATATGTATGAATATGTGTGTATATGTATATATACATATGTATGTGTGTGTGTATATGTATATTGATGGCCCCATGTATCTTTTGACAGGAGGCTGTTTTAGCTCAGGAGCCAAAGGCCCATTTACTGTATCAGATTATAGAGTAGGAGGTGGCAAGTAGAGAGCATACCTTAGAGGGATAGCAATAAGGAAATGCGATTATCCCATTTTATTTACAAAATACAGGCAGGATCCTGTTGGGGCCTTGCATATTAGAGAGTCAGGCCTACTCCAACACATTAATTGTTTTGGCTTGAAATAAGAAATAAGTTAGTTGTGTGGGAGAAGGGGGACAGGAGAGAGACAGAATAATGGAAAGGCATTCTTGGGTGGGGCATGACTTTGCTTTTAAAATGTATGTTAACAGAGAGCAGACATTTAGCAGGGGGGTTGGCTGGGATGTTTGCTAATTAATGGCAAGCTTAGATTTCGTACTTTTCCATTTAAAGGAAGGAAAAAAATGGCAAATCTTGGACTGCTGACTTCATGTTCTTAGTTTCCTGGTTCCTACCTTACATTCCTAGTTTCCCATTCAGGTCCCACTTGCTTGATCCTGGTTTCCTGTTTCTTGGGTCCTACTTGTTGACTTCCTACTTTTGTCCTTGTTCCTGGTTCGTGCCTTCCTTATTCCAGACCCCAGCCTGGACTTTGATCCCTTCTGCTCCCAACTCCAGTCAAAACACCTGTCCTCTAACAGCCATCCCCTAGGTTGTGGTTTAATTTATTGATTATCCCCACCCTGGTCCCATACAGCTATAGCTGCTTGCTCCAGCTCCCTGGCAACTGTTCCTGACTCCAACAGTTCTGCCCAGGGTGACCGCCCACCTCCTGGTCTATTACCGACTTTAGCCTTCTGATGTGTCAGCTTTTTGGCCCCTGACTCTAATTGAGGTTCCTGTTTCCCTGAGCTTGTCTATTCCTTACCCTCTAAGGTCAGGCCTCAACCACCTACATCCCAGTCACAACCCTGCACTAGTATGCTGTGTCCCGTAGTGGCTTTGGAAGGAAAGCATATGAATAGGGCATGTTTAATTCACGTCATACCCTCCTTGGGGCTGATACATCCTTGACTATTCTATTTAATAGACCTTGTGCTTCATTAATTTGTCTGATCCCTTTTTTGAATCTGATAATACTACCTGCCTATACAGTCTTCAGTGGCCATGTTCTCAAGTTCTATAAGTTAGCTACATGATGGCTGCCTGCATACACAGCATCTACACAAGACACTGATTGCACAGTAGCTAGTTACTACTGCACAGTAGTCTTGCATGCCAGGAAATATGATGCGACACTACTGCTCAGTAGTAATGAGCTACTGCACAGTCAGCATCACCTAAAAGCCATTTGGCAATGCTACTGCACAATAACTCCAGTTACTGCACAGCCATTTAGTAATTGTATATACAAGTACTAAATAACTGCATAGTAACAACTGTGCAGTCAGTGTCTCATGTAGATACTCCCTCCATGAAACTCCCTGCCTCCAGTCCTTCCATCCCATGGCTGGTTCTTTCCTCAGGTTGCAGTACTGGGATCTGCTACTAATCCTAACTTCCGTGGTGAAACCATTATTATCAAAACTCCATTTCACAATGCATACGTTATGTGAAATGGATGTATAGTGTAAGCAACATTACATGATGCAATATTCTAGTCTTAATTCTTCCAGGCTGCATCTACACAAGACGCCGACTGTGTGGTCATTATGCCAACATACAGCTTTTTGGTGACACTGACTGTGCACTAGCATCACATTGTGGTTTCTGCCACGCGATACTACTGCAATAGTCTCAGGCTATTGCTGCTGCGCAGTCAGTATCTCATATAGACACGACCCCAGAAGCACAAGTTACCGTCGACATTTCACGTAGCTCAACAGGATTTCTGTTTACATCAGATTTCTCTTAAGAAACTAATTATAAAAACTAAGGCATGCTTTTAAAATGCAAACAATAGAGAAGTGCTTGTATTTCCATAATAAATTATTTCTTTAAACACAGACAAAAGTGTCCAGGGTTACAGAAACCAAAACACGTAAGATGGAGTATCATCAATCTCTCTTCGGATGTCTTCTACTAGTATAATATCCATCCATCTCCCAAGCGAGTGTCCTAACCATCAGTTCTGCAGTCGTTTTCTCTCTTTCTCTTTACCTCTCAATTATTTTTTAATTATTTATAGAAAGTAGAATATCTTCCACAGCAGAAACCGACAGAATGGCACCTCAAAATACTCTGTACCCTGAGGCCTAGGTCACTCTCAGCTGAGAAACAGGAGACCTTGTCAAATCCCTTCTCTGAATAAGGGATGCAATGTATTTGAACTTGGGTGTCAGGACTGTATCTTGACCACTAGCTGACTAGTAAAAGGGGAACCTCCCAACCTGAGTTTTTAAATAGTACTTGCATCTAATTCCTTGTTTAATTGCTTTACTATTGGAAAACATACCTGATACGGAATCAACAAGAAGTGCTGTTTCTGATTGAACAAAATGTTTCATGTAGTATGAAACTTTTTTTTTATTGGGAGGGTGGGGCAAACGAAAAACAAAAAGCTCATTTTGGTTCATCCCAAACTGGCTTTTTTTTCTGCACAGATTTTTGGTTTGGTTGCCAAGCTGAAAAATTAAATATTCACAGAGCCTGTATAGTGAGTTTAATATAAATGCTGGTAATTAACACAATAGCAATTCATTTGAACTCCAGCTTCTGTGCATACATTCCCCAAACTCATTAACTCTGTCGTCTGGAATGTAAGTATTGTGCATGCCAATATCTAACAAAGGCCTATACTGCACAAGGATGTATCCAGCTCTTTTTTTAAATGCTGAAATTTTGATTCACCTAAAAGCCATCTCACATAAAAAATGCCCTCTTAGACTCTGCTTAGTAGTAAAGAAAGAAAAATCAATACTCTATTATAATATGAAACAGAATTTGTTTCCATGAAAGCAGGGGTTTTAAATGGTGAAGGAAAATAAAGGGTAACTGAACACAGTTTATTTCTTCCAACAGGTTGTTTGTTCCTTTTACTGCTGCATAACAGCAATGTTAATTAGCTAAGTAGTTGACCTGACTGCTTTAGGTATGCCTGTATCAATGTGCCTGAAACACCTTCAGTGTACTGATTCGTAAAGCCAGTACCTTCTCTGCCTCCCAATCCTTCCTAAAGACCTTTGTCTGCAGTATCCACCAGACATAAGTCAGTCAATGATGGTTAAACTGAAGGGCAGATGGAGGCAATACTTACATTATCTAACCATGAATATTATTATGCATACATAATTTGGGTATCTAAGTATATTTAGAGCCCTTGGAAGAATGGAATATTGAAATTTGGACTCAACATTTTTGTTTAGTTTTGAGTCAAAATTATGTTTTGATTATATCTATAGTACTTGTATGACCTCCATTTTTTTGATATCTGAGGGATTCATAGCTTTTGTTGCGCTACCCTCATATTTAAGAGTTGGGCAATTTTTTTCCAGCAAATAGTATTCACTGAAAATTGCAGTTTGAATCATCCTTAAACTACCATATTTACTCAAATCCAAGACAGATGTTCTAAAATGGCTTGGTCTCAATCTATTCAGGCACTGTTCTAGCAAGTATTTGATAGCAGGTCCCCTACCTCTGGGCGACCATCCTAACCACCGGGGTATAGATTATTCTGAGGTGGCTGGGACTTAAAAATACATATTGAAATAATCATTGAGAGAGAGGTTGATAGAAAGAGAGACAGCATGACTGTAATTAAGATACCCACCTGCAGTACCACCTGGGACACAAGAGTTTTAGCCCCTATGCCCGTACTTCAGCAGGAAGTAATTAGCTTGTATTAGTCTGAAGTGAGGCAGGGTATGGTGGCACCTTAGTGACTAATTGGTTCACTTACTCTCTAAGTACTCCCACACAGTCCCTATTCCAATGAGTGTTATTTATTCAAAGCTAAACAGTGTCAGCCTGGAAAGATTGGGTGCATCTTTTAATGGGCTTCCCCAAGACACCTACTTAGATTAACTGCCAGTCTTTTGTGAACCTGTATAAGCAGGTGCATAGGTCTTATTTTGTCAACAATGGAGCAGAAGTTGGGAGAGAAGCTGTATAGACCTTACATCTGTGCCTCAGTTTCCCTCTGCAAAGCAGTAATCATAGTACTTCTCTTTCCCACAGGAGTCTTATGAAGAGGGCTGTATAAGGTCATTGATGATATGGCTACCACACAAAAAGAATTGACTCAAACCAACTTTGTTCGCTGCTTATTTATTTCTTCACTGCAAACAAAAAACTGGAAAAAAAATTCACATGAAACAAAATGTTCCATATGACTTGAACCAAAATGTTTAATTTCCAGACTCTTATAAGAAAGACAAAGAAAATAAAGGACTAGGGACCTTTTTTTTACCTGTCTGTGCAGCAGGTGGGCAGTTTTAGTATTCATTCAGGATGTGGGAAATTTGGGTTTTGAAACCAAGTATCCCATTTTTCTAGAGACCACAACCTATTCTGGAGTGTCCAGACAATTGAAAGCCAAGATTTTTAAGGTAGGTAGGCAGACATTCTTTTTTCAGCATTACATGACTCATACGATTTAGTTGAGTCAGATTTTCAAAAATAACTTAGATATTTAGGATACTGTCATGATTCCAGGCCCAGAGGACCATGTCTTCTCAACCCCCTAGTAGCCACTTGGATCTTCCCCTTCCCTTGCCCACACTCTGACCTCTCAGGGGGTCCACCATGCTGTCTCTCCTGTCTTGTTGTTATAGTTGGACTAGGAGACTGCCCCTACAGGTCAGGGGGTTTCACTTCAGGTCTTAGATCCTTGTCTGGGCTTTGGGCCCCTGGCCTTGGCCCACTTTGCCCTGGCTGGGTCCCTTCACCCAAGGTCCAGCTGTCCCAGGATGATAGGCTCCTAGGCCTCAGCTCCAGCCTCACCCTTGACATCTCTGGGCCCCTCTGCTCCTGTCTCACCCTCATAGGCTCTAGGTTTGTGCCTTCAGCCCATTTTGTCACATGCTACAGCCTTCAGTTGATAGCACTGCTCCCCCAGGCACTGCCTGCAGTCTCCAAGCCTCTTTGGCTTGTGGCTGAGACTTGGCCTTCTCAGCCTTAGCCCACTTATGCTGCTTACCCCTCTTTGAAGGGTTTAGGATCCATGATGGCCCAGACACCCATTCAGTAGCCTCCTCCTGATTTGGAAGGTAACAAACTAGTCAAGGAATGTGGAAAATTCTTGCGCAAACACAGACAAGTGCAAGGTGATGCACCTGGGGAGGAACAACCGGCACCATACCTACAGGTTGGGGAACTCCCCTCTTGTCAGCACAGAGGCGGAAAAGGATCTTGGAGTCATCATTGACTCCAAGATGAACATGGGTCGGCAGTGTGGGGAGGCAGTTAGGAAGGCCAACCATACCTTGTCATGCATCCACAGATGC
>NW_017729026.1:44395325-44406046 GCF_001723915.1 Gavialis gangeticus | reverse complement strand
CGCTAGACATCAGGAGGTGCTATTTCACGGTCAGGGCGGCTAGGGTCTGGAACCAACTTCCAAGAGAGGTGGTGCAGGCTCCTACCCTGGGGGTTTTTAAGAGGAGGTTAGATGAACACCTTGCTGGGGTCATTTGACCCCAGTACTCTTTCCTGCCATGGCAGGGGGTCGGACTAGATGATCTGCTCAGGTCCCTTCCGATCCTAGAAACTATGACACTATGAAAATAGATTAAATGGGTAATGCACTAATATGCAAAGGAAAGGAATAATATTTAGCTGTGTTATTTATGATTGGATGTGTAGACTCCTACTTTTCAGCTTGGTTTATTTATTATTATTATGCTCATTACATTATTATTCTCATATCATTACACATGCTCAGTTGAGGTTAAGTGATGAAGCTTTTGTAGTTGTCATGATCCACAGAATTTACCACAATGTTACAAATTTGTGACCTTTGATGAAACTTGGCCAGAAACTAGACCTAGACCATGCACACCCTCCCAAAGTTATTGGCAGGGAAGTGAGATGTGAATGACAGCTACCTTTCTTAGGTATGCTTGGAGATGATTAGATGAAGGAATGAAAATGTGTCAGTTGGATGATTGACAAGAAAGACATAATTCTGATTGGCTAGAGTGAGTGGGGTGACTGATCAAGATAAAAAGGGAACTGACCAGTGCTCCATGTGGTGTGTGGTGGGTTTTTGGTGTGAAATGCTTGGTAATTGGTTCCATGGGGATTGTGTTGGCATGTGACTGAGAGAATGAGCAAAGAAGCTCTCTAAATTGAGTGAGGAGGCTTTTTAGATTGAGCAAGGAGGGTTTCTTTCCTTTAAACTTTTGTTTCTAGATTTGTGATTGGTCCTTATTTGGTTTATATATATGTGGCCATGTCTACACGAGATGCTGACTGCACAGTAGCTTGTGAATACTGTGCAGTAGCGTTGCATGGCAGGAAGTGTGATGCAATGCTATTGCACAGTAGTAATGAGCTACTGCTTAGTCAGCATCTCATGTAGACATGGTCACATACATTCAAACCAAATAAGTTATGAAAAGCTGTTCAGTTTTACTGCGCAGTCATTTAGTATTTGTTTATACAAATTTATATGCAGATGTGGCCTGTGTGTATAACAGTCTTGGTGTTTGGATGTTTGTGGTATTTGCATTTGTATTTCTTTTTGTTCTGTCAGGACTGGTTGTAGTCTTGTCCAGATTTTGCATCAGTAAGAGAGTTAATAACTCTGAGTGAGTGGGAGATGCTGAATTGTCACTTTGATTGCTTGGCAAAAGTACCACTGCTGGCAGGCAAGGGGACTACCATGACAGAGATCATAACTGCTCTGACAAAACTTCTGGTACAATATCATCCTCCCTCATCAGTTTGTTCCTGTTTCTTTCCCATCTGTCTGTAAATATCTGTACATAATGCATAATGTTGTAATTGTTACTGTTTAATAATAATAACCAGTTTTGTTTTATAACCGTCTGTGGGCATAAATTATTTAACCAATAAGGTAAGACAGGCCTCTAGCTTGCTCTGAAGAGCCTAGAGCAAGTCAGCTTGGGTCAACAGGATCAAGAAGATGCCATCTATTCAGCCACCCCTTTTAAAGAGAGGAATAAGGCCTGTAGGTTTTCAGGAGAGCTTTGGGTTTGTGTACCTTGGCATTGATCCCCTTGGTCAGACACTAAATAAAGGCTATTTTTTCCTATATGGTTTCTACTCACTGGACATGTCTATCCATTCATTAATGCACCCTAATTACTGCGCATTTAGTCTAGTAGTTGCTTAATAAAGTACTAACGAAATGTGCAGTAATTAGAGTTACTGCACAGTAGCATCGGTGAATGGTTATTTTGTGTCGCTTACTGTGCATTAGCTTAATCATGTGTAGTAGGCTATTAGCACATTTCTTAACCATCACACCACTGCACGGTGTTATTAAGCTAATGCATGGTAAGCATCTCAGGTAGATGCGCCCACCAATGAGCCCACAGCAGTAAGACTGGGAAGAGTGTCCCAGAAAATGAAACACCCCATTTTCCACCGTGTTTGATAGAAGCTACTAGGATTGGACTCTAAGCAACCTTAATGGTGCGCTGTGGCATGACTGCGGGCATGGTTAGGTAAGGCATGCTCAAGCCATTCAGTGTTGGGAAACATCCCCCCCCCCACCAGACAAGAATAAATAATAGGTGTCCTGTAAATACAAATGTTCAACTTAAAGGTGCTGAAAACTTTAAAAGGTTTGCAAGAAAAAACCATGTGTCGATGCACATTTGGAGCTCTACGTGAGGGGAAAGCATAAAGAGAATCCCTGAATATGCTATGGTTCTCAGCAGAGAAAGCGTGGACTTCATAAGTGACTGCTTATTTGAACAATGAATTCAGTCTGGCCTTTTTCTTTCTGGAAGAAGAATTCCACCAAAAGCATGTTCTGGTGTTCTCTATCCAGTTAATTCTGATGCATGGTTGAACATATGGAAGTTACTGCCAAATTTTCTAAAAGCCAGTATATCTTTGAAATCCAAGGAATGAATATTTCTTCTTTATTTTTAAAAATGTTTCCCCCATCTCTTTTTTTTAAAAAGAAACAAACAAAAATACCTTTAAAATTTAGAACAAAGGTTTCATTGCTAAACACTCAGGCTGGAGCTGCCTGGCAGTGCATGTAACAATAGCTCTTCATTTTTGTGTGTATGACATAAATATAGCTGTTAATGATATTATAAGGAGTTATTAATAATGATGTAATGTGCCTCTCTTTTCAACCTTATCTGTGCATATGCATGCAGTATTGTGTAACGATGTTTACTATTCTGTATCTATGAAAACTATTAAAGTATAAAGTATGCCAGGAGATATACTTGTAATAAATATCAAGTATATAGCACAGATTTATAGTGACCATTTGATCATGTATATACAAACGACATAAAGGCATGTCAGTGGTCTTAGTAGTGTCAGCACTTATATAAACACTTAGCTTTGTGTATGTAAGCAATGTATTAACTTCCTGAATATATACAAATAAGCAAAGCAGAAAATAGCTTTAATCCCTTGACTGTACTAAGTGGAGCAATAACAATGCCTATAGATAATGTGGCCTGACATTATTCATTATAATCTCCTTGCTTTGTATAGTACTGGTATATCCATATGGCCACATCTACATGAGACACTTACTGCACAGTAGCTTGTTACTACTGCGCAGTAGCATCACATGGCACAAATCATGATATGACGCTATTGCACGGTAGTAATGAGCTTCTACACAGTCAGCATCACCACAGAGCCATGCAGGTATGCTACTGTGCAGTAACACCAGTTACTACACAGTCATTTAGTACTTGGGTATGCAAGAACTAAACGACTGTGCAGTAACAACTACATAGTCAGTGTCTTGTGTAGACATGATCTATGTGTACAACACTGTACTATTTTGTTTTTGCAATAAAGTGTGTGCTAGTCCTACCATTATTAATATGGTAGCCTTCTTAATCAAACAACTGTTGAACTCTTCATCTCTCACATTACAACATGCTTACCCCTATGTTATTTTCAAATATCTGCATTCCCTTTAAAATGACTGACAGTGGTGGTAGACCTCTGACAGAAGCAGACTTTTAATTTTGTATTTCCCCAAATGCATTTCAGAAAATCCAGCTTTTTAAAAGGTTTTTTTAAACCAATATGTTGCATCATTGTGTTACTCATAATGCAAAATTAGGCAGTGCCAATTCTGTATTCAGGATCTAAGCAACCTTATACTTAATGGCTTATAAGTTTTGACATTTCATAGGTCTTCAGGGACATTTAAGAAATACCCATCTGCATTTGTGAAACTCAGCTGAATATTTTACTGCTATTCTGCATTAACATTTGTTACAATTTGAAGGCTTCCTCAAAGGATTTCCAAGGGGAAAAAATGCTTTCTGGTAGGATGCACATATAACTCATCTCACCCTCGCTCCCTTCACTAATAATCACAGCATGTATAGGCCATTTATGCCCAATGAAAGTTCCATACTAAAAAACATAATTACATATCATAAAAAGCAGGAGCACAAATGCAGAATTCCTCAATGGATAAAATCAAGTGTCTACAACACCCTCAACTAATTGTTATAGCACTAGACATGAAGCCAAGTCTGCTAAGAGCTCTTTCTTGTAGCAGCTGCTAAATGATTAATAGATTTTGTAAGAGAATCTGCTGTATAAAGGAATGCTCAGAGCATATGTAAAGTTTAAATTCTGTACAATTTGTTTTAGAATCAACATAATATATTACATATTTCATGGTACCAAGAAGAGTGCAGTGTTCATTAAGAAAATACAGATGGTCTTCAGATAACTAGGAAGATTTTACACTTGTCTCCTTTGTTCCTATTGTAATAGCTAAGAGAAAGAACGAGTAATAATGGATTATCTGGGCACATCTAAACATGCATTTGAGCTGGGATCAGTTTACTCATGAGTAAAGTGCTCACAAATAAAAGTTGAGACATCTGCACGTGCAGGGAAGCAGGAGCAGATTTACCACTAATGCCAGCAAACTGCTCTCAGTTCCTGGGTCCCTGCAATGGGCCCCTTCCACCACCAGGAGGTGCTAGTCCATGGGCTGGCAAGGAGCACTGGCCCAGAAGACAGCTGTCTCCTAGCCAGGGCTGGGACATTACACCCTGCCCCTGGGGATCACTGCTGCCAGGGCAGGGACAATATCCCTCTGCCCCAGAAGCAGGGAACTCCTGGCCCTGGCTCCCAGATGAGGGGCAGGGGACTTGGACAGAGCTGCAGGGGAGCAGCAAGTCCTCAGCCCCAGCCCTGATGCACCAGTGAGGCAGCTAGTAGCCAGTTCACTGCTAGCTGTCCCACGGACAGACTGGGGGAGAGGACTGAGACCTATCCCACCCTTGCATCCCTTTCCAAGCCCCGTGCCTTGATCACCCAATTGGGGAACGGGGTTGGGACCTGCCCCTGACAAGCACAGTTCCCAGTCCCCACTCCATGATTGCAGGTTGGAGGCTAGGGAGCCTATTCCTTGTTCATGTCCATAAGCACAGAGCTGGGTGGGGAGGAAAGGGGGAACAGGTTGGGGAGCTTGTTTCCTGCTCAACTCCATGAGCATGGAGCTGGGTGGGGAACAATCTGGAGAGCTTGTTCCCTGCTCAGCTCTATGAACACAGAGCTGGGTGGGGAACAAGGTCCCCAGTCTGTTCCCCACCCAGCTCTGCACTCACAGAGCTGAGCAGGGAACAGGCTCCCCAGCCCCCATCATCAGGGTGCCCCCAGTGCCAGCTCCAAACTGTGGGGCCAGCACTGGGAGACCCTTATCTCCTAGGCCAAGCTCAGCAGTCACAGGGCTCAGGTTGGGAGAGAGCCTGCTCCATGTTTGGGGGGCCAGTGCTGGAAGGCTCTCATCTGAGAGATGAGGATCCCCCAGCCCCTGCTTTCTGATCATGATCTTGGAGCGGGGGACTTGGAGCACCCTGCTGTCAGGGCAGGAGGACATAGTCCCCGCCCAGGCTTCAGTAGTGGAGCCTGCCACAGCAGCATGCAGCTCCTGGGGGCAGAGAGCTATCTCCTGTCCCCTGGTGGTTAGCTGGCTGGAAGCAGATTTACTCCCAGTCAGGCACCTACATGAGGGCTACTGCACCATTACTAATCAAAAGTAAATTTGCTACTTGCGTTTGCTACTTGCATAAACTAAGGTACTGTGCAGTTAAACTTCTCATGTAGACGCACTCTGTGCATCTGAAATTAAGTGTTAATTCCTACAGAACTATTATCAAAATTCAGAACTGGTGTTAGTGACCCAGCCAACAGAGTTGAACAGATCTGAGCTGTTTACAACATTCCTGAATTTCACACATTTTTCTCCAGTGATAGTCCGTCTTAAAGGAAGTCATTATTTCCTAAGGGAAAGATTTTGGATTCACGGCTAGTTCTGAACAGGTTGTGCGTGGCCATACTGCTCCAGGAGTACACCAGGTTCAACTGAGTCTCAGAGCATTTTATGCTTGGTTCCTGCATTGTTCTGGGAAGAAGCAATCTGCATCAGCACTTTCCATAGTATATATTACTTCCTCTTCATACCAGCTCAACTGCTCTGGCTAGTATACTGTGGGGATTCTGGGGTCAGCACTCCAGCCACTCCCTGCCCCTTCCTCCCCCTCGCCCCCCATTTATCTGTGCCCTTTTACTTCCCTGAGCAACAGTCTTGCCAGAAGTTAGCATTCAGGATATTAAGATTAAATGCCATTTGTAGAAAACAGTGCTTAATGAGGGATATATATTACTGGTCTAAATCTACTCAGAAAATGTTTATTCTGATCATTGTGTTGCTTGAGGAGGAAAAAAGGATTTTAGGATTTAGCTTGTAGTACAAGGATGTCTGGTGAATGGAATGGGCTTGAGAAATAATGAAAAGAAAACAGATCATGAGTTACCCACTTACAATCCATATCTAGTATGGTTATCTGCCTAATTTCTGCCTTTGATGAAAGATGTCACAAAAGAACCCTCACCTCTTGTACACTCTCCTTTCACAGTCTCACGACAGCAGTCACTGTGAGCAAAAGTGCCCCCAGTGTCTGAATTTATTCATGTTAAATAGTTTTAATTAATTGCTGATGCTACAACATATATGGTGTATACATCTATGCGCACACACTGACACACTTGTTATCAAAACCAAAAGATTACCAGTCAAGAAAGAATTTTATACACATACACACAGAAGACAGGGCTAAAGGAGAGAACATTATATATTGCATATTAAAAATCTGAGGTTAGAATAGGGAAAGATATAGAAATCTGTAGTTCAAGAATTTCATACATACAAATTTTTATATAGTACAATGATTTTAGTAGTTCTGGGTTTTTTTCATATTCTTCTGACTTTACGTTTACTTTCATAAGTAAAACTGTGCTAGGTTCAAAGACACAATTTGTACTAGCAGCTTAAATTAGCCTTTTCTTGATGCAAGTATTCAGCATTTCATTTTGTTTTTCTCTCAAAGGTAATGAAATACACTTCTTTGCCTTTGGTCTCTCTCTCTAATGCACACACACACTGGGTGCAGGTATGTGAGTTACATAATTACAATACTAAATTTAACTGATAAAACGTATGATGACCCAATTTAGGTACAGGAATGCTGATTTAGATTATTTTCCAGTTTTCTATTTCAACCCATCATATTTGCACTTCAAGCAACTAGAGAATTTAAAGGTAAAGAGCAATGAAAAATAGTACCAAAACAAATTTTAAAAACCATCTAACACCTTTCAAAGTAGATTTTTCCGTGAAGCATACAGCCTATCAGGCACCACTCACAGAAACTGACCTGCATCCCTAAGTTACATTTTTGCTACTCCTGAGTAATGTGGCCTTTCTAAAATAATGTTAATCTAAACTTTACACTTCATCACAGCCCTGTGTTTCTTCTTTACTTAATATGTTCTGATCTGAATGTAAGCAAATACTTTTCAAAGGATTCTATAAGCCATCCTGTTGTTTGTAGCTAAGTCAAGCTGGTCATGAGACTTTTTCTTTTCTCATCAAGCCGTGCCAGGTACTGTGCTTTTGTTAAAAAGCAATTGAGGCCCTGCATGTAGACAGTGCTGCCATCTGAGATTTGGTGTTTTAAAGTGAACCTGTCAGGAATTCTAAATGTGGCTCAAGTGAATTCATTCTCTGCGACTCCAGCTTATGAACAGCTCCGCTTAGCTAGCAAAATACTTAACTGTGCTCAACAGGGCTTAAATGTTTTGTCAGCCATTTGTCTTCTTGCTCAAAATACACTGTCAGCTTGTTATAAGAGTTAACTTTCTACAGAAATGACTTGCAAATCTGAAAAAGGTCTTATAATCTCTGCAAGTCCAAACAGGGAGAAAAATTGCTCCCACCCCTCTCAGTTCAAGCTACTGAAAACCAGACTAAGAGTAATAGTATGAGAGCTACCTTGGGAAAACAAATGTCATATTCAACAGATTTTAAGGGTAACTTTATATTACCATAATGCTAACAGATCCAAAAGGAACAAATGTTATAAAAGGATAATACACCACCTCAAGCTTATCCACTTACGTGTTTGACCAACTCAAGCAATTCAGCTAATAACATTATTAAGACAAAGTAACTCGTTATTAGGAACCTACGGTAATGAAGACAGATGCTCAGACCTCTAGAACGTGGCTCTTTGTATGCTAGCTATTATCTATCCACACATTGACAATATGAGATCTGCATTCTAATGCAGTTCATATGATCATGTGAAGTGCTCACAGCCTTTTTCTGTAAAAATGCATTGAAATTTATAGACTTCATGCTACATCGTTTGTATTCCAGAAAGAAAAAGCTCCTCGAGATCATATACACCATAGCAATGTAGATAAGTAATATCTTTAACCCTTCTGGTAGATGTAGAAGATAAAGACTTTGTAATGCAGTGCATTTACACATCGTGCTAACTCATATAAAATGATTAGCTACAAAATATTTATTACCTTTTTTGTAATTCACAGAAAAATATTGAATTACACACAACAAATTACATTAAAATAGCATTAAATTCCTAGATTAAAACAACAAACACAGTGAGATTTAAACAAAAAGCATTGCTATGGGCTAAATTTAGACCAAGTCTAAGTCTAATTTATTATTGCTGTGTTGTGCATTAACAACACACCACATGTGCTGCATTACCTTGTCAGCCATTAAAATGCAGATCTCTCATACTGTCAATGTGTGGCTAGATAGTAACTATCAGAGAGAGACATGTTCAAGAGGTCTGAGCATCTGGCCTCATTACCACAGAATGCCATTGTTTCCAAGAGCAGAGGACTGGAAACCATAATGTTCTGAGATCTCTCAGAATGACTTACGTGACCGAAAATAAATTACATTCTCTTCATCTACAAAAATGGGGGCAGTGATATTTACAGAGTATTAGTTATTATTTGTAAAGTGCTTTGAAAATGAAAAGTATTTGCCTCATATTAACTCCATCTGCTACAGTGTGAAAGTAACTTAAACTTTCCTCTGTAGATATTGCTTACCATGGAAGTGTCGTTCTGTTTGTAAAAATGGCCTGAAAACATGGTGCACGATATTGTTATTTTGATTAATGACTTTGGTGGTATTACTGTGCAAATGGGAACATAATCTTTGGGAACAAAGTTATCTGAATGCCTTGAGAGAGATTTTTTTCCAAGTATTAATATTGAGCTTTCTGTGTAATTAGATTCTGTTTCTGTTGCTATCAGTAGTGTAGGGACACAATCAGGTGCCAGGGGCAATTTTGACTTCCGGTTGCCTTACGATCATAATCACACAGCTTCTAGCAGCAGTCACCTTTTTTCAATCCCCGCAACCTCAAGCTGGTGCCTGGGGTGATGGCCCCATTTGCCCCGCCATAATTACATCATTGTTTATAGATTTCATACATTTCATTGACATTAGGGCTGGAAGGGACCTCGGAAGATCAGCGAGTCCAGCCCCCCACCCAAAGGGCAGGAGGTCAGCTGGGGTCATAGGATTCCAGCAAGATAAGCATCCAATTTGCTCTTGAAGGTGTTCAATGTAGGTGCTTGAACCACCTCCGATGGCAGGCTGTTCCAGACCTTGGGGGCTCAGACACTAAAGAAATTCTTCTTTATGTTCAGCCTGAAGCGGTCTTGTAGTAGTTTACGACCGTTAGACCTCGTCATTCCTTGGGGCGCTCTGGTGAACAAACGTTCCCCCAGACACTGGTGGTCACCCCTGATAAACTTATAGGTGGCCATCAGATCACCCCTGAGCCTGCACTTTTCCAGGCTAAAGAGCCCCATGGCTCTCAGCCTGTCATCATGAGGTCTGTTTTCCTGACCTCTGATCATGCACGTGGCTCTTTTCTGGACTCTCTCAAGCTTCTCCACATCCTTTTTGAATTGTGGAGCCCAAAACTAGATGCAGTACTCCAGCTGCAGCCTCACCAAGGCCGAGTACAAGGGGAGAATGACGTCCCGGGATTTGCTTGAGAAGCATCTATGGATGCAAGCCAGCGTTTTGGTCGATTTACTAGCCCCAGCATTGCATTGCAGGCTCATGTTCATTTTGTGGTCAATGCTGTTTCTGTGTTTAAAAATATTATTTAAAAAAAATCAAAAGAGCATCATGTGCAAATAAAAATAACAGTTCATATAATCGCTTTTATAATAGGAAGCTTAGGAAACGGCCAAGTTCTACAAAACTTTATTAAGTAAAAATAATGCATGTCAAAGGATCATTGGTAATTAGGGTGGGAGGGACCTCACAAGATCAACTAGTCCAGCCCCCCTGCTCAAGACAGGATCATCCCTGACTAAACCATCCCAGCTAAGTGTCTGTCTAACTTGCCCTTAAAAATGTTCAAGGATGGAGATTCCACAGTTTCTCTACATAGCCTGTTTCCAATGCTTAATCACGCTCTATGTCAAGGAGCACTACACATCCTCTGCCAGCAGAATGGGGTCAGAGGAAGGGCAGGCTGAAGTGCTCTGGGTTAAGATTCAAGGGGACCGTGGGGAAAGCGATTTGATGGTGGGGGTCTACTACAGACCCCGCAACCAAGGGGAGGAGCTGGACCAGGAATTTTTGGGCCAGCTTGCAGAGGCACTTAAGGTAAGGGATGTAGTTGTCATGGGTGATTTTAATTACCCGGACATCTGCTGGGAGGAACAGTCAGCGGT
>NW_017729026.1:44389980-44394348 GCF_001723915.1 Gavialis gangeticus | reverse complement strand
GGGGAGACACTGTTTCCCCTAGCGCCCCCTGGCATGACAAGGAACAATGGACACAAATTATTAGAGAGTAGATTTAGATTAGACATCCGCAAGAACTACTTCACAGTTAGGGCGGCTAGGAGCTGGAACCAACTTCCTAGGGAAGTGGTGCTGGCTCCTACCCTGGGGATCTTTAAGAAGAGGCTTGATGACTACCTGGCTGGACTCATTTGAGTCCAGTCTTTTCTCCCACCCAGGTGGGGGGTCGGACTTGAAGATCTACAAGGTCCCTTCCGACCCTACTTCTATGATTCTATGACTCAGGGTGCAGCTACACGAGACACTTAACTTCACATTAGTGAAGTAAGCACGTGCATCTACATGTGTACACACTTACTTCACAGTAAACCTCCCTAATCCTGAGTAAATTTGCTACCTGAAAATGCAAGTAGCAGATTTACTCAGGATTAGTAATGTCACCACAGCGCTCATGCAGACACCTGATCAGGAGCAAAATCTGCTCTTGCTCAGCTGTCCATCAGGGGGCAGGAGATAGCTCCCTGCACCAGGGAGCTGTCTGTTGCCAGGCTGGGCTCTGCCACAGGAATCCAGGTGGGGACTATGTCCCTCCTGCCCTGGCAACAGGGAGCTCCAAGCTTATCCTTATCTCCCAGCTCCCACTCCACCATTGTGATTGGGAAGTGTGGGGTTGGGAGACTCTTATCTCCCAGCCCAAGCTCCATGGTCATGAGGCTTCCAGCCTGAGCTTCACAACCACAGGGCTTGGGCTGGGAGACCCTTATGTCCCAGCTTAAGCTCCACAGTCACTGGGTTCGGGCTGGGAGTTAAGCATAACCCATCAGTGACCCCATAGTCACAAAGCTGGTGCTGGGATCTCCCTGCTGTGGGGGGCTGGGGAGCTTGTTCCCTGCCCAGCTCTGCAAGCACAGAGCGGATGGGGGGAGGACAAGATGGGGATCTTGTTCCCCCCACAATTCCACAAGCATGGAGATGGAGAGGGGACAAGATCCCCAGCCTGTCCTCCCCACCCAGCTCTGAACTCATGGAGCTGGGTAGGAAACAATCTCCTTAGCCCCCACCTGCATGCCTGAGTGGGGACAATGTTCCCCTGCCCTGGCAGTAGGGAGCTTCCACCCCTGCTCCCCAATCATGGGGCGGGGAACAGGCTGGGAGCTTGTTCCCACCCCCTGCTCTGCAATTGCAGAGACAATTGGCTTGATAGCCACAAACAAAGGGTCATTATAATGGATACATGTCAGAACGGCAGGATATTTTGAGTGGAGTCCCACAGGGGCACAAAGTATTTATTTTGATTTGGATGCTGGAAATTAGAGGTTCTTGAGCAAATTGGCAGATGGCACTAAACTGGGAAACACTGCAAACACACTGGAGGACACAGAAGTGTAATTCAGAAAAATGTTAACAGATTGGAAAGCTGCACTAAAGCTAACGGGATTAAGTTCAATGCTGATAAATGCAAGGTGCCTCACCTCAGAAAGAACAATCAAAAACATAAGCAAAAAATGGGTGACTACTGACTGAATGCCAGCACTACAGAGAAGGATGTAGGAGTATCGCTTAATCATAGACTCAATATGAGTCTGCAGTGTAACGTAGCTGCATAAAAAGCAAATGTGGCTTGGGGCTGCATCAACAGAATCATTATGTGCAAGGAAGTGATAGCACCTCTTTACTTCACACTAGTTAGGCCTGATCTATAGTATTTTATGCATTTTTGGGCTCCAGATTTTGTCCATGTTGAAAAAGGGCATGGGAAAATTAGTGCAGGTCCAAAATGATAAAGATCTTAGAAGACAAGCTACAAGAGGAAAGGTTGAAGGAAATAGGTATGTTCTGCTTACAGAAAAGGTGCTTAAAAGGAGACATGTTAGAAGTCTTGAAATACCTGAAAGGCTGCCATGAAAAAGGAGGAGAGTACCTTTTCCGTCTTGCTGCAGAAAACAGAATGTAGATCAATGCCTTGAAGTTGCAGCAAAGTAGGTTTAGACTGAAGAAGTTTTTCTTGATATCCAATGTCAGAACAGTGAGGCAATGAAACAGACTGCCTAGGGGAGTTGTGGAGTCTCCTACTGGAGGTGTTCAAGAAGAGGTTGGACAAGCATTTTTCACAGATGATCAAGGATTACCTGTCCCTAAGTTCTACTGTGGGTATTACCCATTCTTCCGGGCTTTGATGAATGCAACATGGAGCCAAGACAGAACTGTTTTCTCCTCCTGTTGCTACCTGTGTTAGGGTGGTGGGAGAGTCACCTGCCTCAGAAGCACTGGGTGTTGGCTGCAGCCAAGGCTGAGGATTTTGACTGGGGTGTGCTGATGCTCCTGCTGGGACTTAAACTCAGAGGTTCCTAGCTAGAAGGCCTTCAACTTAGAGTCAGACCGATTACCACACTTGGAGTCAGGAAGGTCGGATTCATATGTACTGTGAAGGGTTTTGTCTACCTCTGTAATGGGAAGCACAGTTCTCTTCCTCTGGAGCATATTTTAACAACCCTCACAGCAGCAGGACATCAGCTATCATTGTCCACCTGCTTTACTGGTGGCAGGTTAGGGTGTTATGTCTTTTGGTTGTCATAGTTGACTGTAGTTTTTCTAGTAGGTTAGACAATGGATTTGTATAGGATAGTTGGATAGAAATGATCCTGCCTCTGGCAGGCGGTTGGACTAGATGACCTCTGAAGGTCCCTTCCAGCCATAATTTTCAATGATTCTAAGAAGCTAGTTTACAACAAATGGTCATTCTACTACATATACATTTTAAATACCTGCTTATTTTACTGTATGGACCTCAACACATTTCATATTGTCTCAGGTGCACATGTTGGAGTTTCATCTACCAATATTACCATAATGGTTTATTTTTCCCCTCCATACCCTACAATCACAAATTAATCAGTTTTGTAATTGGTGAGTTGATTATGACAGAAGGTACAAAACTCAAAAATTAGCAACCGAGTTGAACTGATGAGCAGAAGAGCTAAGACTTTAATAGAGCCAGTGTCATCCCATTATCATTGTACAAATGTGCTTTTTAATATCATATACCATACATTATGTGCTGTCTCCAAAGCATGGTGTCACGGCTGGGGCCTAGGAGCGGCCGTGATCCCGCTAGCGCCCCCTTGCCGTGGCAATTAGGAGATCCAACACCCTCTAATTCTCGCCCGCCACATCTTTGATCTTTTATAATGTAATATGGGAGGCTGCCTATGATCTCCTGATATTTAAGGGTGACTTGGTGCACCCCCCAGCCTTATGGGCTATGTGTGCCTCCTACCTCCCCTTTGGCACGTCCCAAGCCTCGCAGTTATTCCGGACGTTCTTGTGTCTCCAATCTTAGAATACTAGCCCTCCCGGGCTTCACTCTTGCAAGCTGGCCCTCCCTGGGGCCTATGCCACGCGCTTCCCATGCTCTTGCCCTCACTGGGGCCTGTCCCGTGCCAAACCGCACCTGGGGCTCAGGTGGCGCACAGCCGTGCCTGGCCCCCTGACCCTTCTTGGGGTCCTTATGCCACACGCTTCCCGTGCTACGCGCGCCCTTGGCTCTTTCTGAGCCTACACACCAGCCCTGTCTCAGGCTTTCACCGGCGCCGGGGCTCAGGTGGCACGCAGCCGTGCCTGGCCCCCTGACCCTTCTTGGGGTCCTATGACCTCATGGGGCTGAGTACTGCCCTCTTGGGCTGGGGTCTCAACCCCACACACCGCACCACTCTGATGCCAAGCTGCCGTGCCTTCCCGGCACTGCTCGGTGCCCGCACAGGGCACCCAGGAACCCCCAGACTACTGGGGAGCTCCCATGAGGCCTCCTCACACCCCTACAGCCTCACCCGGTCCTCAGGTTATATACACAACGGAACCATAAGCCAACTGGCCATAACAAAACCATAAGCCTACCGGCCCTAAAAAAACCATAAGCCTACCGGCCCTCACATAAAGTCCAGGCCTCCTAGCTTTCTGGCCCAAACCTCCCCGTCAGGCTTCTCTCTGCTTTCACCATAATGCAGCCCTCAATGTGCTCAGGCTGCGCTGCTCAGCTTAGCCCTCCTGCAGAGCTCCTACCCCTCAGGCTACCAGAAGGGAACTGCCAGCCAGGCTCCGGCCTGGCTGTTTATAAGCCCTGCCCCTTCTGGTCACGTGACCAACCTGGTTGCTCCAGCAACCCGCACCTGAGCTGCCCTGGCAATTAGCAGAGGCCCTAATCCCTACTTAGACACGGGGCACCCAAGTACCCCCGTGACACATGGGCATAAAAAACATGTGCACATACCTACACCCACATGTTCAGATGCATTTCTATAGAGATTTAGGCTGAATTCTGCTCACAGTACTATTAGCTAGAGTAATTCCACT
>NW_017729026.1:44384015-44384980 GCF_001723915.1 Gavialis gangeticus | reverse complement strand
ACCCCCGTGACACATGGGCATAAAAAACATGTGCACATACCTACACCCACATGTTCAGATGCATTTCTATAGAGATTTAGGCTGAATTCTGCTCACAGTACTATTAGCTAGAGTAATTCCACTGAAGTGTATACAATTACCCTAAATCTGCACCAGTATAAAATAGTGTTTGGCTTTCATAGTACAACATTCATAATGAGATTCTAAAAGCCTATTCCATCTATTGGACATAGATCAACTTAGGCCATATGTAGACAAAATGAGGGGCATGTGTGCACAACACTTTAAAGCAGGGTAAATGATTTTGCACCGCTTTAATGGTGTTGGCTTTTGCGTTCCCTGGCAGCATATTGCACATTAATTCTAGCTGCTGTAGGAAATCCAGTGGCGTAATGCACCTTAAATGACTTGGAGAGCAGCAAACTAAAACTCCTCCAAGGAGTTTTAGTTTGCTGCCCCTATAGCCATGGAATGAAGCACTGGGCTCTGTACAGCTCAGGGCGCTCTGCAGAAAGCCCTGCAGGCAGTGTGGCAGGAAGGTAGGCTCCACCCAAGAAAAGCGGCAAGCCTGATCTCCTCCCCCCACCTGGAACCTGCCTGCCTGCATGAGCTGTACAGGTACCTGGTGCTTCCCTCTGTGAGCTGGGTGCCTGCTGGGGGGAGCTACTTCTCCTGCAGAAGGAAGCATCAGCCCCCCTCCCCACTCCCTGCAGCCCAGGGACCACTCCGCTCACCAGCAGCTCGCCCTCCCCTCCCCATCACCAGAGAGGCAAGTAAGCACATTGTGAGTGCATGACATTGAGGTTTAAAAGGCCATAAATTGAAGCAGTGGGCTTAAAAACCTACTGCTTCAATTTAGGGCCCCTATTTCATCTACACACCCTTAGGTTCTTAGGGCATTTATACACGTGATCTGGGAGTGGGTGGGAGGGGCTCTCAGAGCTGCTCTAATTAAAGCACCTGGA
>NW_017729026.1:44380465-44383919 GCF_001723915.1 Gavialis gangeticus | reverse complement strand
ATTTTGAAGCACAGGGACACTGATACTGGAGTCTGCTGCAACACAGTAATTACTACACTGCAGCAGATTCCAGCATTAATTGAGTCTGTTTCAATGGACTAATTACAGTATGTCAGGGCAGTCTCACTGTTCATGTATAGGTACCCTTAAGTGCTATTCTAGTTCACCTGTTAAAGTCCCTAAAAATCCATATTACACCTACTTTTATAACACCCCATCATTTAACACTTAAGACTGATCGTTTAAAAGTGACAAGGAGAAGGAGAACCCATGCACCTTTTGAATTAACAGTTTTTCAGAGACTTAGAAAGGGTGGAAGAGAATAATTTTTAGACACTTTGGTTTACTTGTGAGCTTAATAGGTGAAATAGAATCTGGCCTAAGTCTCTTCACTCCCTGAAAAATCAAAGCTCTGGCTAACATCCTTTTCTCAATAAGTTTGTGCCAGAAGTAAGTAAACACATAATTTATCAAATGATCGTACTTCTACAAAAACCTTCACCTGAATACGTTTGAACCTACTGTTTAAGAAACCAGAAGTTTTTATATAAAAGCCCTGATTGCACTTCCATGAATTTCATTCCATCCAATTTATAATTCATGTTTTTCAAGTAATTTTTGCCCACCTGCTCACTGTAGCAATGGATAATGAATGATATTTTGCTTTTGAGAATACGCTTCTGTAATCCAGCACTGAAAGGTAGGCTGAAAAACTGATGGCTTAATAGCTCAGGTTTTCAAAGCAGGGGAATAGTTAGTGTCAGACAAAGTTTAAGTTAATAGGCATAATGCTGAAAGCTGCACGCAAACCTCCTCTTGAAATCTCGGAAAGCTTCGGACTTCAAGAAGTTAAGTAAGATGGACTAATTGCTAGTATAACTTCATTAAAGTAATTTGAGTTTAACTAAGGATTACTCAGGATTTGACCCAGTATGCTTGTTTAGTTGCCAATATTAGCACTGCACTTGGCAGGAGTTTATTGAATGTGGGAACGGCAGAACAGTGAGTAAAAAAAAGAAGAGAGAGAGAGAAAAAGAGTTTCACTTCAGACTTCAGTATCCATAGACCTACTGTACTACAGCTTGTCATTTTGTATTCATGTATTCAGGATTGTTTGTTTTTTTTAATCCTAAACCATGAATATCCATACAATGTTGAGCTTTCTTGCACAGCACTGTAACTCCTTTCATGCCGTAAGCACAAAAACTATGACCTTGCTCATGTACTTGAATAGATGTCTTCATGAGCTGCTCAAAAGACAATGAATAATGCCATTCATATAGTTCTTTCTATATACTAGAGACACACAACACTGAACAAAACGCTTAAAAGAGGTGCACAATGAAAAGAGAAATTCAAGGGAAAACAAGGTTTAAACAACAGGGTTAGAAATAAAAAGCCGCACTGAGAATGGGCTTCAGTGTAGATATTACTTCTAGCTTGCTTTTGAAAATGATGGCCTTTTTGCCATCTTAGTTTTGTAGTAGGCCATAAACTTTGGACCACAACATAGTGGCAGATTAGTTAGGGTGTCTGCATCCACTCAGCCCAGCTCTAAAGGGATACCTGATTGTTTAGGCTGAGGAGACAGAAGGCATGGCTACACAAGATGCTTTACTGTGCAGTAGACTCATCTACTGCACAGTAAAGTGTCTCTGTCTACACGTGGAGAATTTGCTGAGCAGTAAATAAGGCTACTGCACAGTTAGCTAGTAACTGTAAAGGGCAGAATTTAGGAACAGCTCTCAGTGTTTGCATACCACATGTTCTTTCAGTTGTCTCACTTTTCTGTTCTGTACTGTGTGGTATCTCTGTGCCATGTAGGAAGGCAATACAGGGCACTGACAGAAGTGCAAACCCCTCCCCGCCCCGCCCTTTCCTGGAAGAAGAACTGCATCAGCTTGACCTGGCTCCCTAGCATCTGTATAGCTTTCATGCTTCGGTGAGGCTTTTTTGGTGCTTCTATCTACTAGCTAATTCAATCAGCTAATAGATAAAAATGCCACCTAGCCCCAGTGAAGTGCATGAACTATACAGATGCTGGGCAAGCCAGGTCAAACTGATGTGATTCCTCTTATGGGCATGCACTACATTCTGGGTGGGAATGCATCTAGCTGAAAGTAAAGCACTGTTTTGTTTTGTTTTGTTTTTTCCATGTCTGTAAGCAGGGAGGGATAACTGTGGGCCATGCTACCTAGCTTGTGTTAGAGTAAGTTTAGTCTGCTCCATGAAGATACAATGAGCAATTTTCAGTCCTCCAGCATCCCAGCATGCAGTAGTCCAAGCCTCCCTCACAACTCAGAGCAGGGATACAGCCCAAGTGGCCTGGCTTCTATCCATGCCCCTGTTTGCCCTCCCTGTTGTAGCAAGTCATAGTTATACAAACTAGAAATAGTATTAACTCTATAATAAGCATGTCTAACAACTTGCAGCAGGCACATCCAGATGAGCATGCATCTGCAGTTTGCAGTGATTCAGACCTGTTAGTGGCACTGCAAACTGCACATGATGAATATGTAACTGCACCACACTGCAAATTTGCAGCATGGTGCCAAAATTTGATACTAGGATGTCCCAGTATAAAAAAATGCTGCAAAAAGTGGTACAGTGCACATGGCAGCAGTGTGCACTGTCGGAAACAGCACCTGGCTGTCCAGAGCCAAGCTCTAGCTTCCAGGCAGGCTCTGTGCAGCTAGATCAGTGCTGCTGCTGACTCAGGAGGCCCTCAGGACCTCAGGTAAGGCTTTTGGGCTCACAGCTGTGCTGGCCCCAGCCTCCCATACTCCAGCTGAGACAATTTGGCTAGCACCAGAACACACATGCAGGGGCATGCTCTGGTGCCAAAAGCTTTTTGTGCCCCTGGAAATGCATGCTTCTATACATGGAGATGCACCCAGCATGTTCTAAGTTTAACACTGCTTAACATAACTCATATTTAGTATGATCTACATTTAACTTCTGCTGTTAACTATTGTACATAGGACTTTTGGCCCATAGCTTGAAGTGTTTCTAAATTGCTTACTGCCACTGGCAGCGTGTAGGGGGTGCACACAGGTGTATGTGCACTCTCTGAGATTGGCAGTGCACCCCCTGCAAAAAGTGCCTATGACACTCCTGGTGGTGTCTACGAGCAGTAGCTGCCCCCCCCCCGCCCCACCCCTCGACACTGCTGGCAGGAAGTGGGCAGTCCCTGATAGCAGCTGGTTGCTGCTGACACTGCCACACCTCACAGGCCCCCTACACGCATGGACGAGACATGCGGTGTGGTTCCATCGGATGCCTCCCTCCTCCCCCAACTATACAGCAGGCAAATCCCACTGCACCACACCAGCACAGAGCTGACGGGAGACTCTGGGTCTCCCCAAGGCCTCCAGCTGTGGGCTTGCTCAGCCCTACAGGCTTCACCACTCCACCTGCCCCCGGGCTGGAGCAGGCAGCAGAAGCTATGGAAGGA
>NW_017729026.1:44374047-44375465 GCF_001723915.1 Gavialis gangeticus | reverse complement strand
ACTGCCAGTGGCGTCTATGGTTGGTTGCCAACTGCTGGTCGGTGCTCATCACAACCCACCTGCTGCCAACACCTCTGCAGCCACCTGCAGGAGCTCCCCACTTGGTCTGCCCCTGCTGCTGACACTGCTGCAACTGCCTGCAGGAGCTCCCTGCTCACTACTGCTACACCTCTACCACCGACACCATCGCTGCTGCCTGGGGCAGGTCACTGTGCCCCCCCAGCCTCTGGGGCACTCAGCATTCATGCTTATTGCTTGGTTACGGGTTATATTTCTTACCTAATTTCAACCATATTATTATTTGGGACAAAGGACTGCAAGTAAATTCTTATTTGCCTATTTGATCCTCCCTTTTGGTCTGCATTGTATAACTTATTTCCTTGTCAGTTGGAAGTATTTATTAGTGCCCACATTTTGGATCAAGGTATAAAAATACTGGACTGTGAGAAAAAGTAATAAACTGCTTTGTCCATATCAATGTAAAGAACATGGCTTTATCAGACCAAGGGAGCAAGAAGTAGTATCTTTCCAAATCATAGTTCTGAGGACCTCTAGAATATTTCTTTTGATGCAAGCCTAAGACAAGGGATATTATTTCTAGCAAGATGTGGAGGAGAGAAATAATTTCTTCCAGAGTCTGACTCATAAATCATCTTCAAGGCAAATCATCATAACTTGTCTGTGATTCCAGTTTCAGCATCATAAACCATACATCATTCTAAAACAAACAGCAGCTTGTGATGCCCTTGCTAATAGCAGACTAGTACTAGGTGATTCCTCAGACAATGAATTTTCAGAACTTCCACACTTAAGGCATCAGATTTCAGCAAATCCTTGTTGTTATGTTTCACTTGATAAAGACAACAGTGTTCTAAAAACTATTTTAAAATGATAATTTATACATTGGGGGAAAAAATATTCACCATCTGTCACAGAAGGTCATTGGCTATATTTGGGTGTATTCATAAATTCATAGATTACAAATAAGATTAGTTGAGCTAGTCCCTATCATAGAAAATATGGTTAAAAAATTTGCTCTGCCTCTGTGCCAAATGCATAACAGTTGGACTGGTTCAGCTAAATTAAATAGAGATGAAAAAAGTAAGGTAGACTCTTACACTAAGCACCCCACATTGGTTATTGGTTCCTGGAACTGATTTTAATGTCTGGTTCTAAAAAAAGTATGAGCTAAAGAGCCTAGATGTGATCATTTAAATCGGGGGTGGGCAAAATACAGCCTGCAGGCCAGATCCAGCCCACCAGGCCATTCTATCTGTCCTGCAGGGCCCATAAAAATTTTAGAAAATTAATATTTATCAGCTTCTGGTTGCATGTCAAAGATGACAGGAGCCAGGAGCAGTAGGACCCAGGGGAAGCTGGAAGCAGGACCCAAAAGCCCAGCAGCAAGGGCAGCCCAA
>NW_017729026.1:44368755-44369047 GCF_001723915.1 Gavialis gangeticus | reverse complement strand
GCACTGCTCCAGCACCACATGGGTGCCACCTGCATCAGTGAACCAGGTAGTACAGGGACCACTCCAGTACCCTAGGTGTGTATGTGTGGGGTGGGGTGGGAAGAGTGTGTGCATGTGTGTGTTTGTAGGGTGAGTCCCACATGCACACCCCACCATACAGATGCACCCTGACCTCCCCCTCACTGCCATACATGCAGACCCCCACACCTACAGCTCCTCACACATCCCAGCCACCCTCCCCCAACACACAGCCCCCACAAACCCCACACCCACCCACACCCCACATATCCAC
>NW_017729026.1:44367640-44368744 GCF_001723915.1 Gavialis gangeticus | reverse complement strand
ACCTGTGCCCCCCACAGTCAGAAGCTTCTGCCTGCCACACACTTCTGTCCTGGGACCCCGGGGCTGTTCACACTTCCCTCCACCAAGGAAGGAAACACAGATAAGAATGCAGGGTGGGGGAGAGGAGGGAGGAAAGGGAGGACTGCAGGTGATCATCCGGGTTGGGCTGGCTCATCAAGGCCACGCAGCTGGGAGCCATGTGGTGTAAGCAGTCGGTAGTGGGCAGGAAAGCAGAGAAATGGCAGTTACAGGAGGGGGAGAATGGCAGTGAGTGGGCACATGAGAATGCAGTGACAGCTGGGTGGTTGCGCGGAGCCCACACCAGTGTCCCAGGGCCAGAACCGGTGGGGCCCAGAGCAGGGTGGCAGAAGCACAGGGTCCAGCACCAGCTGTGCTGGAGGGGAAACAAGGGCCAAACATTCTTGCCCCCCTTTCTGGGCCCCAATGGTGCTGGCCCTGGGACACCAGCTTTGGACCTGTGCTCCTGCCCAGCTGTTGCTGTGCTCCCATGAGCCCGCTCACTGCCACTCCCCCGACCTGTAGCTGCCATGTCTATGCTTTTCTGCCCACTGCCAGCCACTCCAGCACCACGTGGCTCCTAGCTGCATCACCAGACCGCAGGAACACAGGGTCCCCACCAGTACCCAGGGCCAGGAGTGGGGCAGGGGCAGGGAGAGAGGGACAGAGTGTATGTGTGCATTCATAGGGTGGGTCCCACACTCACATCTTACCATACACATACACTCTCCTCCTCACACTGCCCTACATGCAAACACCCACACACACTCACATGCCCCAACCACCCTCCCCCACATACACAGTCCTTCAAAAACCCCATACCCACCCACAACCCACATATCCACACATACCCCCACATGCTCCCTCACCCCACACCCTTCACACCTATGCCTCCACAAAACTCCCCATACACACCCTCTCCCACACCACAGCCCCCCACAAACCTATACCTACCCTCTCATACCCCCCATACCCCCACAATATACAAAAGTAAGACTTCATTTTAAGCTATTGTGCAATCACCTCTCTGTACACTATACAAACACATGTAAATTAGGGCCATGCAAAGCTTCAGTCACTGACTCA
>NW_017729026.1:44359210-44362640 GCF_001723915.1 Gavialis gangeticus | reverse complement strand
GTACACTAGGGCTGTGTGAAGCCTTGGTTGCTGATTTGACTTGGTGGAGATTCAGCTCCACTCGGTGGCCGAATCCCCAAATCCGAACCAAATCAGGAGACCCTTTAATCTCTCTGAATCAAATCAGAGCCCTCCAAATCGATTTGGAGAGATTTGGAAAGATTCGATGATTTGGACATTGACACAGCTTTGAATGTTTTTTCTACATACTTCAAGGTACCAGGCAGCTTGTGAATGCTGAGATACTGGGGCGGATGGAGCATCCTACATGAGTGCAGGTAGGTACCCAGCACACTCGGCAGCAGACCCAGAAGTGGAGCAGAAGCACTTTCAGTCCACCACCGAGCACTCAGGGAGCTCTCCCCACACTCCTGTGGGATGTTCCATTCACCCTACCATCACAGCATTCACAAGCCATACCTGCTACCTCAAGGTATGTAGGAAAAACATTTAAAGCTGTGTCTATGGTTGAATCGCTGATTCTCCGAATCAGCATCAAATCTTCAGATTTGGATATGGCCGAATCAAATTAGGGACAGTGATCCGAATGAATGAATTGAATCACTATCCCTGATTCAGGCCAAATCTGAATTGAATACAGCCCATTTTGAATACACCCCTAATCAGGGCAAAAATATTGTTTGAAATTAAATTAATGAATGTTACAGAAGTTCACTTTTTAGAATATAATTTGGTACTTTTCTGGTTCTGAAATGGCAAAACCCCTTGCTTAAAGGAGTACTTCTGTGGGCAAGGGGAGGGACTTCTGGTGGCAAAGGTTAGGGTTTAGGGAGTGGGACTTCCAGTCACAAGCTGGTGACCAGGGGATGGGGCACCTGTCAAGGGGCAGGGCTACCCATACAGCCCTCGACAGCTTGCCAAAACTTGGTAAGTGGCCCTCCACTGGAAATAATTTCCTGCCCCTTATTTAAATACTGTAGGATTCTTCTCTATAGTTTTACTCATGTTCCCTTCTGTGATTTCTAACAGATCTACCTATTGGCGATATTTACAGTGAAAGAATAAATTATGTGTTTTTGGCAAGCTCATTGTTTTCTGCTAGATACAAGCTGACTCTGAGATATTTCTGAAGCTTCAGGCTTTTCCTCAATACACATTGTTTTCTAGGGTACCTCTGAGGTTTGAGCAGTACAGTTAATCTAGGCCCAGAAGAAGCTACAACACTCACTAAAAGTCTTCTTAGCATCCCTCAATTAGAAAATCACCACAGGTAATGTTTTGGAGAGAACCAGAATGCTATTTTATTTTATACTTTCAAATGCCGCTTCCCCACATAACTGCCATTTTTGGCGCACAAGCAGAATTAGTAATGCAGTTAGTGTGCAGCATAAAACCCCAGATTGTAGCCAAGTAAAATCCATGACTAGTATATATTAGATGTCAGAGGAGGTGGGGGAAGGTCATCTTTCCAGATTTTATCCTAATAGCAAAGGGAGGGTAACCACTATTAGAAGCATAATGGAGAAGCTCCATGCCTTGGGCAATGGGAGCAAGTAGGGCAGTGCTAACTGCCACATTGTTGATGGCAACAGCACAGGCTATTTTTGCATCCCTCCCCCCATCCTCTGCAAAGGCAGCAACTAGGGATCCTATGGCCACTCTTTCCCCAGTCAAACTACTGACCACTGCACCCACCCTAAAAAGTGAGATATCCATGTGACCATCCCCCTTCACGCAGGATGAATATATACCTTCCCTGCTTTGCAACATAGTGTTCTACCAAGCTATAGGTTAGGCACTTGCCAGTAACTTCTCCTCATGTAGCTGAGCCACTGGACCAGGGTAACAAGAAGTGGCCAGCATAGTTGGCTGGTGATAGGAGAGATGTACTGTAGCCTCAAATCCCTTCTGTGTGGGGCAGGGGAGGGGGGGAGGGGGGCAGTCTGAAGCCTCCTGCTTCCTCAAAAAGCTTGGATGAGCATTTCATCTTGTATATAGTCAACAATGTGATGAACACACCTTATTAGTTCTTTCCCAAATATTCAGCTATTGTCTGCCTTACTACAGACCTTCTTAGGTTTCACTTTTTTATATTGCTAGAGTTATAGAAGCTCATCTGTTTAAACATCTGAAAAGCCACCTGTAAGAAACCTAAAAATAATCTAGATGAAGAAATATAATTTGGACATATCCAAGGTGTCACAGGTTTTGCAGTGGATGTAGTCTTTCTGGACTTAAGGAAGGCCTTCGACACTGTCTGTCACCCCATTCTCATTAAAAAACTAGGGGACTGTGGCGTCGACACCTACACGGTCAAATGGGTCACTAACTGGCTGGAGGGCCGCACCCAGAGAGTGGTAGTGGTTGGGTCATTTTCAACCTGGAAGGATGTGGGCAGTGGGATCCCCCAGGGCTCGGTCCTCGGGCCCATGCTGTTCAACATCTTCATCAGTGACTTGGACAAGGGGGTAAAAAGCACCTTGTTCAAATTCGCAGATGACACTAAGAAGTGGGGAGAAGTGGGCACACTAGAAGGAAGGGACTGGCTGCAATTGGATCTGAACAGGTTACAGGGATGGGCGGATGAGAATAAGATGGGATTCAATACTGACAAGTGCAAGATGCTGCACCTGGGGAGGAACAACCAGCACCATACCTACAAGCTGGGGAACTCCCTTCTCGTCAGTGTAGAGGCAGAAAAGGATCTTGGAGTCATCATTGATTCCAAGATGAACATGGGCCCCCAGTGTGGGGACGCAGTCAGGAAGGCTAACCGCACCTTGTCAGGCATCCACAGATGCATCACGAGCAGGTCCAAGGAGGTGATCCTCCCCCTTTATATGACATTGGTCAGGCCGCTGTTAGAGTACTGTGTTCAGTTCTAGGTGCCGCACTTCAGGACGGATGTGGACAACATGTAGAGGGTCCAGAGGAGGGCCACTCACATCATCGGGGGCAGCAGGGCAGGTCCTATGAGGAGAGGCTTAAGGACCTGAACCTGTTCAGCCTCCACAAGGGAAGGCTAAGAGGGGATCTGGTGGCTGTCTATAAACTGGCGAAGGGAGACCAGCAGACAATGAGAGAGTCCCTGTTCCCTTGAGCACTACTGGGAGTAACAAGGAATAATGGCCATAAGTTGAAAGAGAGTAGATTCAGGCTAGACATCAGGAGGCACTACTTCACAGTCAGGGCGGCCAGAATCTGGAACTAACTTCCAAGGGAAGTGGTGCTGGCTCCTACCCTGGGGGTCTTCAAAAGGAGCATTCTTTCCTGCCATGGCAGGGGGTCAGACTTGACGACCTGCTCAGGTCCCTTCCGACCCTACCAACTATGAAACTATGAAACTATATCCCTAAATATATTTGGAGTACAAATTCATCTCACCCCTGACAGCTATACTTCCCTGATCATAAACAGCAAATCAGATTATAGTCTTCCTGGACTTCCGGAAGGCTTTTGACATTGTTTC
>NW_017729026.1:44352117-44354210 GCF_001723915.1 Gavialis gangeticus | reverse complement strand
CCGGCCCAACCGTACCTTGTCATGCATCCACAGATGCATCTCGAGCAGGTCCAGAGAGGTGATCCTCCCCCTCTATGCGGCACTGGTCAGGCCGCAGTTGGAGTACTGCGTCCAGTTCTGGGCGCCGCACTTCAAGGGGGATGTGGACAGCATGGAGAGGGTCCAGAGGAGGACCACTCACATGATCAGGGGACTGCAGGGCAGGCCGTATGAGGAGAGACTACAGGACCTGAACCTGTTCAGCCTCCACAAGAGAAGGCTGAGGGGGGATCTTGTGGCCTGTTACAAACTGGTCAGGGGGGCTCAGCAGGCATTGGGGGGGTCCCTGTTCCCCCGAGCACTGCCAGGAGTGACCAGGAACAACGGTCACAAGCTAGCAGAGGGTAGGTTTAGGTTAGACATCAGAAGGCACTATTTCATGGTCAGGGCGACTAGGGTCTGGAACCAACTTCCGAGGGAGGTGGTGCAGGCTCCTACCCTGGGGGGTTTTAAGAAGAGGTTAGATGAACACCTTGCTGGGGTCATTTGACCCCAGTACTCTTTCCTGCCATGGCAGGGAGTTGGACTAGATGATCTTCTCAGGTCCCTTCCGACCCTAGAAACTATGAAACTATGAAACTAAGATTGGGTACCTCAATAATAATTCCTGATCTCTAGAATTTATATGGTTTGGTTTAGACTGCAAAATCAGGCTTTTCAGCTCACAACATCCATGATGTTCTTGTAAGGTTAAGGGAGTTAGATAATCACATGAATATATTATTCAATGAATCTCTTCAAATTGGATTGAATTTACTGCTATTATAAGTGACTAATTCAATAAATGCCAAACTGAAGTTTTGCAGTATGTCAAACATATTATATTATATTAAATGAAATAAAACAACTTGTTCTTGTGGCTGTTAATCATCATTTTTCCCTGTCAGCTCTTAAAGGCAATTTGTGATTTGTAACTGAAAGGACTTGAGACAAGAAAACACATGTGTATGCCTTAAGTGTAAAGAAAAACAGCTTTTCTTCTAATTTTTCCACCAGAAAAAAAATCATTGGTAATTTGAATCCATTTGAATCTAGAAATATTTTAGCTGAATCAGAATGCTCCAAGAGGATTCCGGACAGGAGGCAGCGGTGACATGGTGGAGCACCACCATGGTGGTGGGGACAGACAGGCTGGAGCAGGGGAGCGAGGCCAGCATCACTGGCCTCACCACCACCACCCCCCCAGCCCTGCTCCCTGGAGGCAGCGGCGACGGAGGGGATGGAGTGGGGTAGCCAGAGATGTCGGCGTGGGGTCCTGACAAGCAATTGCCTAGTACATTTAGAAATTATGATTCAGTCTCTGAAATGGAATCAGAAATGCCTCTGTTGTGCTTCAAAGGTTTTCAGTTCATGTGTCCCATTCTCCTCTCTTGCCAAACTCTCTCTCTCCTGATACATCATGATCTCCCATCTAGTATAACCTCAGAGTCCCTGGCCATGCAGCATCACAGGAGATTTAGTATGGATGGGAGCTTGTACTATTGGTAAGAGTAGGTACCTGAGCTACCCAGAATACAATTGCCATTAGAAACTGGAGAAGACAGTACAAACTGAAATGTTTCAGTCTGAAAGCATTTGGTTTGTCATTGAAAATGCAAATCTTTCTCTGAAGAGCAGACAGTTTTCACATCCCCCAAAAACTCATTTGACAATAAACCATTTAAAGAACATTTTAGCCAAGTTACAAAGTACGTTTGTTTCTAAGAAAGTATGAATGAATACTCCATCACCAAAATCTCCTTTTTAGACACAATGATCAGTATCCAGAATGGTAAAATATAGACTGTGTTATACAAGAAACCCACAGACCAACATACATATCTGCACAGAACCAGAAATCACCCGAAACACACCTAGAAAGCTGTAATATACAGCCAGAACCACCCATCCTAGCCTTCAGACAAGTACTGAACTTCACCAACCTCATCACCAGAAGTAAACACACCAAAAAGATCCAGACCATACCAGAACAAGACATATAAAACCTGCCAACTTGTCTCCACCACTCCCACGATTCCTACACCCCACAACAGAACCATCAGCATTCCTGGATT
>NW_017729026.1:44346601-44348331 GCF_001723915.1 Gavialis gangeticus | reverse complement strand
CTTTCCTAAAGTCAAGCATTTGCGCTGTGCTAGTTACCCGCCCCACCTTTCTCTGAATAGTAAACTGGATCATTCTTTTCAAGCCTTGTCAGTTCATTTTGTAAGAAGTTCAAGGCATATTTTTCTAACACTAAGTGGAAAAGTTCAGAAATAAAGTTCTCAACTTTTAGCAGGTAATGAAGGGAATAATACAAACTGTACTCCATTTCACCTGCCATTTTCTCTAATATCAGTGCATACTCTGACTACACATCCCATATATCACCTCCTTAGACAGGCAGGCATCTTTCATTCCCTCCTCCCATTATCCCACACCTATTCAGCAGATTGCCCTTTCTTTGTTCCTTTCTGGTGATGACTTTTCCTCTGCATTCAGAACCCTCCGCTTTCAAACATACCTTTTGGTCATATTTTACCACCTGCCTGGGTCTGACTTAGTTGCTTTGAGCCCAGAGGCTTAAGAAAGAGGTCAATAATTTTTCAGGGGACAAATGTTCAGTACCACAGCACCTCCTATACTGTGTTCATTGGAAATCCAAAAATAGCAGCATCTGAAATAATTGGTCTCTTTTGAAATGTATCTGTATCCCTTTCTACATGCTCCCAACCAACTTGTTCAAAATATGGAGTATTCTTTGCTTTTTGCATTGCAGTTGCCATCATAATCAAGGCAAAGCTGAGCCATGCTTTGAGGAAAAACTTTATTCATCTACATAGCTATGACACCCTAGCTCAAAAATAACATAAAGGACAAAATTATTCTTGTGCAGTGCAAAAGAAAAAGGACTATTTTTTTTTAATTACCTGATGCTGCCATAGGAATTTTGTGCACCACAGAATTCAGAATAAGTGTACTGAAGAAACTAAGAGACTTACATCAAAATTCAGGTCAGGCTTACTGCAGAGTAGGCATGTGAGGCTTAGATTTATGAGCATACCGAAGACGGAAAATAAAACTGGCCAGTAGGTACACTTTTGAGATTGTTACCAATACCCTGGAGAGGTAACTCGCTACCTGTTGACCAAATTAACCTAGTCAGACAATGAATATATATATATATATGTTTATGTTCTGTGACAATATCACTGAGTGCCCTGTTTTTTTGCCCCTACTTCAAACCATATTTTCTGATTCCGATGGTCCATTGTGAATAAGGGCATCAGAATATAGTCCTATATTAGGACTACAAAGCTTATCAGAACATAGCTAAAGGGTCTTTAAAATACTTTATAAACACAAGGGCTGCATACAGACATTCAGGGAGGTTAGGGGGGGAAGTGTTAGATCGTGATAAAATGGCCACTCATTCTAACTTAATTCACCCAGATGCAGACCTTGCACTAGCTAGGTATACCTACATGGGAAATGTGCAGGAGTTAGGACAGCTAAACCAGTCTAAAAATGGCCAGGCTTATCTAAGTTAAGTTTACCTCTGTGGTAGTCTAACTTAGCCTGGGTCCAGTGAGACCAATCCAACTGAACTTCTGTATAGTTCCCAGCACAGCTCCAGGGCTGGGAAAACCCAACCAGTGGCCCAGGCCCAGGACTGGCACCGGGCTTCCTACCCCCTCCCTGGCACCAGGCAATTTTTAGCGCCCCAGCCCCTCCCCACCACCCCCAGATGGACAACCTCCTCATGGACTAGCCAATGCCCACCCCACCCCTTCCCCTCAGATCCAAATCCTGCATCCTCCATCAGTGTTTACAGATGCCAGGAGCTAAGGAAGTA
>NW_017729026.1:44341239-44341601 GCF_001723915.1 Gavialis gangeticus | reverse complement strand
GGTTTTGAAAACCCCCAAGGATGGAGCTTCCACCACCTCCCTGGCACCAGGCAATTTTTAGCGCCCCAGCCCCTCCCCACCACCCCCAGATGGACAACCTCCTCATGGACTAGCCAATGCCCACCCCACCCCTTCCCCTCAGATCCAAATCCTGCATCCTCCATCAGTGTTTACAGATGCCAGGAGCTAAGGAAGTACATCAGGGTGTGGGAGGAGCAGAAGGAATGGGGAGAGTAGGTTCACCAGGTGAAGGTTGTTTGTCTGAGGGTGAAGGGGGATAGTCCCTTATCCCAGGGGGTGGGGGAGAGAGTCCTCCCGGCCCCAAGCCTCCCCATGCAGATTCTACAAGCCCCCCTAATCTC
>NW_017729026.1:44315555-44341103 GCF_001723915.1 Gavialis gangeticus | reverse complement strand
AATTTACCTTAGATAGTTCGGTGATTTTTAATGCAATCTAACTTCCCCCAACCTCCTCAAATGTTTTCACTCAGTCAAGGTCAGCATTTATAGATAAAAAAAAATATGGATATGATATTCAGGTCCACTGACAATTGATCATGTTTGGGAAAGTCTTGTTCTTCTCTTGTGATTTTTTTAGAGTGTCTTTTTTCATTCATCCTCAGTGGCATTTCTGACTGCAGAACTAAGGTTGCTCCGTAAGATAAAAGTCCACATGACAAAAGTAATTTGCTGTAGCTTCCTTTATGCACCATTGGCACAGTCACTAAAGACTGCAAGAGAGCTAAGAGGTGCATAGGTTTTTTCATCTTCATTCAAATTAAATACCTCTCCATGAAACTATCTTCAAAGTAGTAAAATGTAAAGGAATATTACATATGAAAGTGACTCATAAGGTGCTGCATTATATCTCTAAGAATCACAAGTGCTCAGGAGGGCATAGGCTATCTGACCATAAGGTGAAAAGAATCTGCAGAGAGTGTGCAAACAAGAACAGAGTGAAATCCCTTTATGTGTCAAAAGTTTCTCTTAGCTGGCAAGGGAAAAAACCTGGCAAACTCTGCGGGTGTCTGCCCATCTCTCATCTCACATAAAGAGAAGGAACTAAGGGATTATATATAATACTAAGAAGGAGAGGAAATCAGAAGAAAGCCATAAAACTACCCAGCCAAACGCTAAACAAAATCTATGCTCTCTTTTCAATTTAATGTAATCCTGAAGGGGGGAAAAATGAAGATAAAATTTATGAATATATTCCAGAGGCTGGAATACATTTCATAAAAAAAAAGAAATGTGAGCGTGGATGGGAATAAAAAAAAAAATGGAGAATTGTATTTGATGATAATTGTGATTTCAAATTCTTCTCTTTTAATGAATTTAAATGACTAGATTATGATCATTTCCCTTTTATCCTTTGGTGGGAAAAATGCAGACAAAGCCAACAAAGGAGCTGATCCTATGAGATGCTAAGTGCTTTCAACCTTCATTGAAATGAGCATGTTGCTGCACTGAAACATAAATATTTTAGATAAAATACTGGGTAGGAAAGCTTCATGTACTGTTTTTTTCCAACTGAAGAGGCACAGGTAGGAGCCTGGGAGTCTTTGCCATGCAGGAAAGAATAAGGCAGAAAGAGGTATCTCCCTCTTCCTTGTGGGTCTGATCTGAGATCTGATATTTTGGAGAAAGTTTACAATTTCATTTGTTATCTGCAATACAGAAATTAACTACCTCCATCTAAATCTCCTGGATGTGTGTGATGTACAGAAGCAATGGGTAAGGTAGAGGATCTAAGAAACCATGAAGGGTTTTCGCATTTTAGTGTTCACGCCACTAGTCAAAACTGCAAAAACTCTTGAGTTTCATGGTCTGATGCTGGCAGGGAGGGAGAGCCCGAGACTGGTTGCCAAGCAACTGTGATCCACTCAGACAGCTGGAGTAAAAGGCATTGGCTGGTGCCAAACGGCCTTTCACCTCCTCCTTTAAAGTAAAATTAAAATGAAAAAGTTACCTAGAAGAGGCCAAAAGGTATTGACTCTAATCACTCTTTTTAAAAGACAGGCATGAGAAACTCTTTTATAATTTTGGGGACCCCTTGCAGTTGGGCAGCTATCCCTTAGTTATTTCTTGAATGATTCATTCTTTTTCCTTTTCCCTGCTGGGTAATATCCAACCACTGAATACAACAGGCTGGTAAACACTTTCTGTCTTGCTTCTCAGCTATTGAGCACTGTAGAAAAGGCGCTATTATAACTCCCAACGCTGAGTTGCCGCTTATATCCTGGAAGTCAGAGAGAGTGATTTTCACTAACGAAATACACCTTCCTAAATCTTTCCATCTATCAGACCCACCCAATCAAAACTGATAGAATAATAATCTAAGTGACTGTAAGCTTTAAAGCTCAATATATACAAGATAGGGTATAATCTCTTTTTCTGATTTCTCTAGATAATATTATAATAACCTCAGGATTACCTCATTTCATATCATAACTTCATTTGCTTTATGCCTGAGGCTTTGTTGGAAAACAAAAGCTTCTCTGTAGAGTCTATTTTTCCTTTTGTCCTGTGTCACTGAAAAGAAAAACCATACTTGTCATATCAGTCACCCTTTTTTTTGAGCTCAGGAAATCAGATCTACAAAGGTCCTTTTCCCTGGTCCAGTTCCAGGAGTGAAGCTTTAATTTGTAGAGGCTCTGATGAAGGGACCAAGCCTGTGTTTCAGTCTCCACAGGACACCATTAAAATTTATGGTACTATTTGACAAAGATATTTGTTCATATTTATCACCTACTATCTTGCAATAAGTTTCCTTGGATCTTTTTGAATTTTTCCTTTGGCTCCTTTCTACCATATAAGTCTGTAGACGACCCTACTTCAATTTTCAGTTTGAGTGAAAATAAAAATTCATCAGTGAGGTCCAACTGTCTGCAAAGCCCAATGGCAAGTAAGAGAGAGGGAAGTAGTAGTTTATTGTGAAGTTTGGTCACAAGTAAATTTCTCAAATTGGCATATTTCAAGGGAAAGATATTATGTTTTGCACTTGATCTGACCCTCAGCATTCATTCAGGAGCAGCTGCATCGCTTTAAATTCGACCTAAAATTTATACTGGGAGATGATCCAGTTCTAGCTCATTTTTTTAGAAGAGAGTTCAATTTCTTAAAGCACCCCAAGTCTCTGGAACATGTATCAGCTGAGCCAGAGGAGGAAGACAATGATGAAGTGATCTAAGGGGAAAAAGAAACTCACATGAACTATTTCAACAGTATAAATCAGCCTTCTCCTCAATTAGTATAAATCAATATGGCTCAATCAGTTTCAGTGCCTATCTGACTTACACCAACCAAGGGTCTAGGCCACTCAGTTCTGTTGTTTGTATTAAAAAAAGAGGTATTTATCCATGTTAGCTTGAAGTCAGAGATGCATGAGCATTCATAAGCGTTACTTCATCAGATGTTATGAAGGGACTGCAAGAAAAAGAGCTTCTAAATAGAAAGCAGTGTTTAAAATATAAGGAATAGGGAAGCTGTAGGAAAGAAGAGAGAATATTGCTGGGAATGGCAAGGTGAGTAGGAGAGAGAGAGGCCAGTAAACTAGATTTTTTTGCATGTTTTGTCATTAAATGGCTAAAGTAATATTTAAGTCCTTAGTTTCAAAATGTGCCTACATATGCTTTTGTTCAGTTTTTTACACTGGGTGCATCTATGTGTGCCCTCCACAGCGCACTCATTACTGCACCATCATTAAGTACTAAAAGACAGCACAGTAATAGCCAGTACTGCACTGCCCCAGAGAGACACAGTTATTTTTAGCAGCTATGTCGCCATAGCAATACCCTATAGGGAGGTAGCTCATTGCTATGGCAATGTAGCATCGGCATCACAGTTTGTGCCCACTAGCGCTATGTCACCATAGCTTATCACTACAGCGATGTAGTGTCTCATGTAACTGCACCCAGTGCTGACGTGTTCTCCAATGTGTTTTCTTTTTCATCAAAGTTTGTTTCTCAAAAAGCATTTGAACAATGGGAAATTATCACTAGCAATCTATGTACAATACAGTATATTTTACTACATGTATTTCTGCCATAGGTCCAGATCCAAATCTTTCTTTCTACTTAGAGATTGCAGTGCTTAGAATATAGGCATCTTGTCCCCACTAAGTGACCCAGTTATACAGGGTTACATACTTGGCTCCCAGCCTCCTCCCGACTGCCCACACCAGGGCAGGCAGACCACAGTGCAGAAGCAGTAGCAGTGGAAGTTTTCTCTCAAACAAAAAAGACTCTTCCCTCCCCCTTTCCTTTCCCTCCATGCTCAGCTCCATGTTCCTTCCCCTCCTTTCTGATTCCCCTCCTCCCTTGCCTGCTGCTGCCGCTGCCACTGCCACTGTCCCCAGCTGAGCCAGGAATGGGAAAGATGAAGCTCTAGAGCCACTCCTGCCCCACTGCAGCTGGGCTGCATATCAAGCCAGGCTTACTAGAGACAGCAGCAGCAGCAAGAGTGGGTGGGTTCCCTTCCCCGTGCCTGTTCCTGGGCTGGCAGAGAACACTGGGGGAACAGGCCAAGGAAGAAGAACCCATCCACTGCTGCTGCTCATCTTGGCTAAGTGTGGCTGGAGTGGGTAGGAGTGACTACATATCTCCTACATCTGCTCTAGGGCAGCCAGAGACTGTGGCAGCAGTGGGCAGGAGAGGGAAGGAGGGAAGAGAAAGAAAGGGAAGGGAAGGGGTTGTGACACTGAGCACAGAGGAAAAGGGAAGGGAAGATTCTTACTTCAAGGATTTAAATTCCTGGGTGCTTTTCCTGTGCCATGGTCAACAAAAAAGGGGTTACATCTGGACCCCTGCACCCCTGCTAAATCCACCCCCCAAGATACACACACATGTACACGTACTGCAAGAAACACACAGGGCATGTCTATATGTACAGTTAGCTGCAACTAAATTTACTGTGCACTGAGCTAATGCACAGTAAGTGATTTTTGACAGGTGCCTACATGTGCAGGGATGGAGGGACTTATAACTAAAGTGCCAAGTCCCTCCAGCCCTGCCATGTGCTCCTGTGGCCACTGGCGGAAGCTCCAGCCTCTAGCCACACCCCCCAAAAATAAACATTTTGTCAAAAAGACAAGAATAACCTCAACGTGTTGAAGCCAGAGCTAGCTGCCAGCACTTGGCAGCCATCTTGAAAATATAGCCCTACCCTCTGATCCCTGACCAGTCCCTTCCCTGGCCAGGAGCTGTGTGCCCAGCAAAGGGGCAGCATGCAGCAGCTCCCTCCTTTCCACCCTCCTCTCTGTGCCATGGCTGCCCCTGCCAGAGATGCCCAGTGCTCTGCACTCCTGCTAGCCATGGTGCTGGCCCTGCTGGCCCCAGCAGGACCCCCCCACCCCCACCCAAGACAGCCCCACACACACACCAGCAGGGGCCAGGGCACTGGGTGAGGGAGGCCCTGGCCAACCCCCTCCTCCTGCACTCCTCAGTCCAGCCCACCTGCCCCACCACCCACATACCCCCTACGCCATGCTTACCCCCAGGACTACTCTCAGGACATGAACATATTTGAAAGAAAAAGCTTTATTCTCTGCACAACAACCATGCCACCCCCCGCCTCAACATATAGAACCTCCTCCCCGCACCCTCCTCAACACACAGGACCCCTCCACCACCTTCCCCACCTACCAACAATAAAATAACCCACTTCCCAATGTGCAAACTACAATAGTCTCAGTCTCTTTCTGAGTCCTAAAGTGGGAGGCTGTAAAGCGGGGGTACCTAGGGGGCAAATCCTGGAGACAGGTACCCAGCACCCTGGCCTTGGCCAGTTCCCCCATGGGTCTGGGGGCCATGCCAACCACAGCAGGCAGTGGGCTCATCCATGGGCAACACCGGATGGCACTCCTCAAAGGCAGGTGGCTCCCCCTCTGCCTGCTGAAGTCCAGGGTCAGTGTCCCCTTCTGGTGCCAGACCTGGCACTTCTGGGTGTTCAGGTACATGGCCTTGGGTTGAGCAGTGGAACTGGACCCAGGTGGGTAGCAGGGGACCCAAGGTGGGGGCTGGACAAGGGGTTTCAGTGGGCGGGAAGTGGTGGAGAACCTCCACCCAGGTCCACGCGGGGGCCTGCTGCAGTGCTATGGAAGGGACAGGGGCCGGGCAGTGGAGGACATGGACATGACTACCAGGCCCAGGAGGGTGTCCAGGGTCCTGTGGTCAGTGTCTGAGGCCTCCACTGCCCAGGCCTGGAGGTCCATCTGTTGCTGGATCAGCTCAATGTACTCCTGCTCCAGGCATTCCAACAGTGCCCAGTGCCCCTGCTGCGCCCGGTCTTCCGTCTCCTCCCAGGTGGTCTCCTAGGTGATTTCCTCTACCTACCAGGCCTGCACCTGTGTGTCCCACTCCTCTGCCACTGCCACCAGCTGCTGGAGCAGGGTGGTTCTATCCAGGGTGAGCTGCTGGTGTAGCCAGTGCATGCAAAGGGCTCCAGCGCTAGGGGGTGGCAACCCAGATCCTGCATTCCTGGTAGGGCTGGCAGGCTCTCCCCCACACCCAAATGTTGGCTTTCCAGGGGCAAGAAACAGAAGTCTTTTATGGGTTCAGGTTGGCCCCCTAGTAGCTAGGCAGACCTGACACTAAATTTAGTGTTGGGTCGCATCTACATGTGCATTACTATGCTTTAACTAATAACACCCAAATGTTATACCTTCATTTGCAATTAGCCATTTTCACTGCACAGTAAAGGTGCACACATGTAGACATGTAAATTGGGCTAAGGCGCATTAATACATTTCATGTAGACATTCCTACAGACGTAGCAGATAGCTATGGAGTCAGTTTCTTTATCTTTCTCCCTGACCCAATATGTATCCAAAATTGACCAATTCCACCAGGAGATATTGAAAAAGACATTGCAGATTATGGAATACCCTTATGGTCAGGACAGTCACGTGGGATGTTGCAGACCTAGGTCCAAGTCCCTGGTCTGAATCAAACAGTGTCGGAACTTGAAGTTGGGTCTCCCATATTCCAGATGAGTGCCTCAACAACTAGTCTATTGGCTAGTCTTGGGTCTCTGTGCCTCTAGCTTGGACAAGACATTCCATTCTGGATCTTTTCCCAATGACATTTAATTAAAATCAGTCCATTTCCACAAAAAAGTGGGTTATTTAACCAATCAACATCATCCACACCCCCAAGAAATAACAATTTTGTCAAAAAGGCAACAATCACCTCAACACGCAATGCCTATCACCTCAACACTACCACGTTGTCAAAAAAATCTGGCCAGCTTTAGTCTGTAGACAAATTCTTCAAGACAAATTCTACAGTACTATGCCTGAAACTATCCCTAGTGTCATCGGTGATCTGTAAGTAAAGATAAAATTACTGCTGATACAATTTGCAAATGACACAAAGGTTGTTGTAATTCTAAATACTGCTTTTGAGGGGAGTCTCCTGTGGTTCAGTGGAAGACTCCTTGTCTGCCATACAAGTAACCCATGTTCAATTCCAGGATGCTTATACAAATACAGCCATGGAGGCATCAAACATATGGACTCAGTCTGGCCTTTGGATTCTGTCTCAGTGGCCTAAAGTGGGGATGGATGATCTGGGCAGCCTCCACCCCTCCATAAAACTCTGGCTTAGGCATATACCTTGAAGGTCTGGGTGACAGCTCATGCATACACCATGATCCAGAAGGATCAAGGGGTCCCAAACAGAAATGATGAGTGCAAGGCAGCTGCATTTGGATCATTTAGTAAACTTGGCACAATGAAATAGAATATTTTTTCATATACCCAAATTCAAAGTTATGTCTCTAGAAGTAAGAAATACTGACCATACCAAAAGAAAGTATGGGGGAGCTGTATCATGGAAAGCAGTGAATCTAAAAGGATCTGTGTATCATACTTGGCAATACTGTGTATCATATTTGTATCACAGCTCAGCAGAAACTCACCATATAGTACTCTACTCCTTGGATTGATAAATACAGAAGTAGCAAGTAGAGAAAGGCAGTGATATTGCATATATGTACAGTGCTGGTAAAGCACATATCAGAATACGACTTACAGTTATGATGTCTACCTTTTAAGAAGAATGTTGAAAAATTAGAGAGGTTGCAGAAAAGTACATAAGATGATCCTTACAGAGACACTTAAAGAGTTTGATCTAATTATTTGATCAAAAGAGCCTCTTGAAAGATGACTGGATTTCAGTGTGGGAGTTATCTTTAATCTATCGGAGAAGGGCATAGCAAAACCCAGTAGAAAGCAGAAGCCAGACAAATAAAAATGGGAAATGAATCATCAGTTTTTCTACTGGAACAGATTACCAAGGGATACAGTGGAACCTACATCTTTTGATATCTTCAAGCCAAGACTGGGTATCTTTCTGAAGGATAATGCTTTAATAAAACACAAATCAATGCTGTGGCAATTGGATGACATGTACAGGAGCTCAGACTAAATGAGTGAATGGTCCCTTCTGGTATTGAATTCTAAGCAGTATATTGCAAATGTAAAGTTATGACAACAAATGGGGAATCTGTCCAGAAGTATATGATCCTAGGGATCCAAACCACTACCAAAGTCAAGGGATTTATTATTATTATTTAAGTTCACTGGAAGCAATATTGATGCCTATTGGGAAATAGCACCAGAATTTCTAAGCTTCTATAAAACTAAGTTGGCTTTTTCTTAGGCCTTTTTTTTACAGAAATCCAATATCAGCAAGTCATGCAACCTTTGTATGACTGATCCATTAGCCAAGGCTGCAGCCAGTCTCTCAATGAAGCCAGAAGCTCCAGTGATCTAAAGAATTTTTAGTACTATATGCGGCGGGAGGGAACCCATCCTATTGGCCTCTGCACAACTTAATTGCTGATCAGGCATCAGACAAATGTCATGATAAGATATCCTGCAGCCAAGACCTGTGACAGGTTGTAGAGTCTCTCTAAGGATCTAGAAAGGGCAGCTAGCCCTACTTAGCAATACGGCGCAGGTATAATCAGATTCCCAACTAGGAGTGTTTAAAAAAGGGCCCTAACTGAGAAAAACATGAGAGCTGAGGAAGGTTGCTGGTGTTTGATGCCTAACGGTTGCTGGTATGTTTGTACAAGGTCAAAAGTCTCTGTTGAATGTAGCTGGTGGAGAGGCCCAAGTGTTTTTTTAAAAAGAGGACTCCAAATAAAAAACATGGTGTTTAACCCTTGAAGAAGGTGTGGCTTGGACTTGCACTAACTGAGCTGGCAGAAGCCACAACCAGCACACACAGTCAAGGTGACCTTCTCAATATATTTGGAAGCTGGCAACAAACATTTTTGCATACACACTGGGAAAGGACAGGGGAGCTGAGAGACAGGAAATCAGGAGACAGATCAAAAGCACGTAGTCTTTTTAATAAAAAAGATCTGATGATGTTAGGAGAATGACTTGTGATTCTTGAATCTGGGCAACACTACAGCTGGGGCTAATTGTCAAATATGAACACAAACTGATGCCTCCTTCAGACTCTTTCTTTCTGCAGCCTGTGTTCTTCCCTCTAGAGCAATGTGCCCTGCAGGGAGCTTTTTCTTTTGACAATTGTTGCTGTTGTTCTTGCACCTTTCATGCCAATATTTCCTGACTTGCTGGGTCAGAGGTTACATATATTGAGCCTGCCATAGGGACATGGTGTAAGTGTCTTTGAAGCGTACTGGTCTTCACACTAATCTCCCACTTCTTGGCTGTATTGACTGCATTCTCTCTTACTAGGGGATTCCTCTTATTCCCCCGTATGTATTCATTTTCTTTTATAAGCTCTGCTGTTCATCCTTTGTATAGCTGTGTACTTCATCTATTTTGATTCTCCTACCTCTGCTCAGCTAATGGCCAGAGATCATTCTAAGTCCTCCCTCTCCTGGCATTTATCCTAGCTGTCCGAGAATGTTAGCCGTCATTTACTACCATGCAACTGTTTCACGTCCACGGCTGTCCTGAGCTACCACATAAGATTTGTGTCCCACTGCAGTTTCAGCTGAAGAAGGTTACTTATGCCTGAAAGATTGTTTACTATCTTACCAAAATACAGATGGTCTAATAAAAGAATCACCAAAAAAACCCTTGCATTTCATATTTCTTAGACCATCACATTAAAACACTCCAACCCCACTGCAGCTTGGACCATTATTTTTTTATCACTGCTTTGATCGTTTCAGGGTTGGTTGCAAACCAACTTGCCTTCAGTATACGAGGGTCAGAAGCAAGTACCAGACAGGGTACTGAAGGCTGTGTCTAGCCTTTAAAGGCTGGAGTGCTTGGGACCTGCTACCCATGGCCTAAGGGGGTTAGCTGCTCTGATTATCCTGCGGAGCTGGGCACAGGGCACTGATCCAGGCTTGCTGTGGTGGTGCCTGTTCCCCCACAGCTTCAAGGGATAAAATGCCCTGACTGGGACTGGCTGAGCCCAGAGCTCTAATCTGGTCCCATTATACCATTTCCAGGAGGAGTTGCAGGTCATTAATAATGTGTTCAGGCTGGAGTCTATAGATGACAATCAGAGTGATCCTCTTGTCTTTGTTTTGGGGTTAGTATTGTAGCAGGTTGGAGTGAGGTCTGAGTCTGCCTTTGTTGATTTGAGTGGCAAGTGTTTGGGGATTATACTGGTGTAGGCTGTAGCTGTGTTGGTCTAGGCAGACAGTTCAGGATATGGACAGACAAGATTCTTTGCGTTAATCTGATATCTTTTATTAGACCAACTTAAATAGTTGGAAAAAACTATATTTGGCAAGCTTTTGGGTTTAAAAACCCTTTATCAGGCTGAGGAAGTTTCTGCAGTTGGTGTGTGCTCTTCCTGGATGGAATGAATAGTAAAGAAGCCAGGCTGGGCTGAAAGCAAGACAGGCAGTCAATGAAGATGTAAACTGAGGAGTCAGTGGGTGAGAAACAGGCTGGGTTGGAGGGGTGGGGGGATGAATGTAGCAGTTAAATAGTGAAGAGGTACCTGGGGAGTTAGATGTCAGGCAGGTTATAATGTGTCATAAATCCAATGTCTATATTTAGTCCATGGGGATTACATTGTAATTGTAAGAATCTGCTTCAGATCCTTAAGGTGTGCATCTCAGTTTGTGGGATCAGAGCAGATTTGGTTGTAACACAGAGTTTGGTTCTAGATGATGGATCTAGTGGTGTGCTTAGGACTGAAGCTGCTGTCATGGAGGTAGCTGTGGTAGTTGGTGGGATTCCAATACAATGTGGTGGCTGACTTACAGACAGCCCCCCAACATCAAACAGTGCCACATAGAGCAAATACATGGTTTATAATATGTGAGGTTCATTTTATTGTCTGAATCTTCCAGGTCACCTCTTTGCTCCTCTCTGCAGGCCAAGAGCTTACAGTAGTGGAGAAGCCTGTGTGTTCCAATGATTCTCAGAGCTATGTCACCCGGAGTCTCACACTCCTAGCAGGGTCACCCACAGTGAACAGGCCTGAGGGGGCCTTCCAGACAACCTGCAGTCCAACCCCAAGTCCTCAAGAGCAGATCAGATGGAATAAGACATCAGGATCTCAACAACTGTAAAGACTGAAGAAGGCTACAGCAAAATGGAGATCTCCTGTCATCCACCTTGCTTCCTGGCCACTGGATCCAGATCTCCATCTTTTCAAGTTCATGTGGTTTCTGTTTCCATGCGTCAGCTTTCTCATGTTAGACAAAGTCATGTGCATGCTTCTACCACAGGAAACAACACATTTTCCTGTATTAACCTCCAAAAGCCCTGCAGTGATGAACCAATGCTGACAGGACTAGTGAATCCAACACTGCCCAGCCACAAATCTGCATGCAGGTTGTGATAGCCTTATGGTCAGTTTATACCTGGGCTGAGATAGGGGCACGATTCAACAGCTAATGCTGTAACTGAGCAGTACTATTCAGGATCCCTTCCGCTCACCCTACATAGCAAAAAGACTAGAAAAGGTGCCCTAAATTTAGGCTGCCTTATTGCTTCTGGCTGGATAACCATAACCAGCTGGATCACTCTGCAGTTGAAAACATCATACGCAGACAATTATTTTTGCAACAGAGAACATTCTCATGTTGATAGATAACCAGTGAAATGATGATGAAAGACCAGAGAGAACTGCCATCATTTCCAGGGAACCAGTAAGACACAACATTGCCACTGCAACTCTGAGTGAGACGAAATGATCAGATGAAGGTCAGCCGAGGAAAGAGGGTAAAGGCTGCACCTTTTTCTGGAAGAAAAAATCAGCCCAGGACCGACATGTTCACAGCATTGGTTTTGCCATCAGAATCATCTCATCAGTCAACTTATGGAGCTCCCTGTGGGAATTAATAAACATCTTATGGCCCTCCATCTTAAGCTAAGCAACAACTAGTATGCCACTGTCATCAGTGTATAAATCCCAATGATTGATGCTGACAATGATGTCAAAGAAAAATGCTACTCCAAACTTGACCAGGTACTGATTCATAATTGCAAAGAGGACAAGATCATTTTCCTTGGTGACTTCAGTGCTGGAGTCAAAAGTGACCTGGAACTCTGGACTGGCACCACTGGGAAGGAAGGAATAGGGAAAGCCAACTCCAATGGGATCCTTCTCCTGAGCAAATGAATGGAACATGATCTTGTCATCACCATCTTCAGAAAGACTGACAAATACAGGACCACCTGGAGATACCCTTGCTCTAAGCATTGGCATCCCCTTGATTATGTTATTGATGGAGCCCATCACTGAATAATGCCTGTATCACACAAGCCATGTGAGGAACAGATGACTGCTAGACAGATCACCATCTTGTCAGATCTATTTTGAACATCTGGTTTGCTTTAAAAACATCCAGAAACAGTACAAAGGATTTTCAACACCAAATGTCTTCAAGACCCAAAGGTCTGTAGGGATGTCTAATAATGTCTACATGTCCTGATCTCTGCTCTGTCTACAAAAGAAGGCAATGTTGAAAAACTCTGGAAGGGGTTTAAAATTGCTGTCCATAAGGCCTGCACTGAATCCTTTGGCTATACCACCCATTAATACCAGGACTTGTTCAGTGAGAGTGATGTTGAGATCCAAACCCTCTTCAACTGGAAGAGAATGGTTCATCCCACTTGGCAAGTTGACACTTAATCTCAGCAGAAGAAGGAGTCATATCAGCTCCTTACAGCCAAAGTTCAAAGGAGGATCTGGGAAATTAAAAATTAGTGGTGGCCAGATAAAACCAAGGAAATCCAACTCTATGTTGACAAACGTGACATGCATAGCTTTTTCCAGGAAATAAAAGGCATCTACAGCTCAATTTACCATGGCCTTGGAATCACAGAATGGCTTGATGCTCCTTAAAGACAATTAATCAAGTTAGATGGAAAAAGCACTTTGAGGTACTCCTAAACTATGAATCAACTGTGTTGTATACCACCATAATTCCATCCTCTAACACCCTCATGAACCCTCCTATCCTAAAAGCCTGGCATGCCATCAAGGGAACCAAGAACAACAAGGCTACTGGACTGGATGGCATACTTACTGAAATCTACAAGGCTGGTGGTGAGGAACTGGTACTGAGACTCCACAAATTTATTCTTTAAATTTGGGACAATGAAGATATCCCCGAGGACCTGAGGAATGCCAACATTATGAATATCTTCAAGAAAGAGATAACCCTGTATGTGGGAGGTATTGAGGTACTGCCCTTCTTTCTACAGCAGAGAAAATCCCAGCCCACATCCTCCTGAACTGTCTTTGCTGAGGAAGTCCTGTCAGAATCTCAGTGTGGTTTCCAACCAGATCATGGGGCAATTGACATGATCTTTGTTGACCACCAGCTCCAAGAAATGAATTGGGAACTCATTGCATATGGCTTTGTTGGCCTGCCATATGCAACATCAGTCTCTGTGTATGGCCTTCATTGACCTTACTAAGGTCTCTGATTCCATCAATCACAAAGCCTTCAGGGAAGCACTGGCCAGATTCGGATGTCCTTAAAAGTACATCAAGGTCCTGAGGCTTCTCTAAAATCAGTTGACTGTGACCATTCTTTGTACCAAATCAGGGACAGATCCACTTGTCATCTGAATTGGGGTTGAGAAAGGATGTGTCATCATCCTAACTCTTCTCCACCTTTTTAACAGTCATCCTGGTTCTCATTAAGTACCGCCTTCCTTCCAGAAGTGACACTGAATAATGAATGGATGGAGAGCTCTTCATATGGAAAACTTTTGCTTGAAGACCAAAGTAGTCAAAACAGCCATCTTTGGCCTTCAAGATGCTGATGACTGTGCCATCCTTGTGCACACTAAAGAGATCCTCCTGACCACACTGGATTTTTTCAGAGAAGCCTACTGAACTTTGGACCTTTCTCTCAACATCAAGAAGACTAAAGTTCTCTATCAGCCTACCCCAGGCCTTCAATGTGACCCCTATCCTGAAATTACCATTGAAGGAGAGATCCTGAAGATAGTCAAGCACTTACCCTACCTCATGGCCACCTCTCTCAGAGAGTGAACATTGATGAGGAGATCCAGCACAGGATCCAATGCCCAAGTGCTTCCTTTAGGAAACTGCTGTGGAGTGTCTTTATTCATTGTGATCTCTGAAAAGACATCAAGATCCAAATCTACAATACAGTCATCTTCCCCACTCTTTTCTATGGATGTGAAACATGGGTGACCTAGCATCATCATCTCAAGAGCCTGTAGAGATATCACGAATGATGCCTCCAATAAATCCTCCAGATCAAATGGGAAGATGGCCATGAAAACTCCGGCATCCTTGCTGAAACAAATGTTACCAGCATTGAGTCAGTGATCCTCAAGCATCAGCTTCACTGGACTGGACATTGCATGTGGATGCCTGACTCTTGACTCCCAAAAACAACCACTCTACTTCCTGCTTAGTAATGGCCTGAGATCTCACAGTGGCCAGAGGAAATGCTACAAGGACACATTGAAGGCATACCTTAAGAAAACAGATGCTGACATCAGAAGTTGGGAGGAGCCAGCTGCCAATTGACTCCAATGGCACCACAACCTCAACCATGTGACAGCCTGTTTCAAGGTAAAGCATCTCACCCTTGAAGCAAAAAGGAGAGAGCAGAGGAAGGAAAGTGAGAGAAATCCTAGTGTACAGCCTACTCTCCCCAGCAGAAAGAACTGCAACTTCTGCAGACAGATTTGTGGTTCACGGATTGGATTCCTAAGTCATTTTAAGACCCATCAATGAGCCATGGTACAAATCACCCTTGTATGGAGGGACTACCAATGATGATGACCTATTTGATTTTTTCTAGATGCTGCTTTGTTGGCCTGTTAATCACATGTCTTTTGTTGGTGTTGATCACACTATACTTACTGACTTCTGGAATCATGTTTCAGGTAACCCTGCATTGTTATAACCTGAAAGGATTCACATTTCTTTAAACTGACTGTTTATCAAGAGAACTATGGCATAATCTTATTATAAACAACCTTGGTTATAATAAATACCTGCTTTTAACAATGCCACCAACAACAGGAATACATTTTTTTATTATTGAGGCAGCAAATTAACAGCAAATTTTTATGATGTACCAAACAACCCTTTTAAATGAATTTTTCTCCTGGTCCCATAGGGATCATTATAATGAAGTTGTTCTATATTTACAAAGATTCAACAATTGCATTGGCATTCTAGCTATGTGTATGCAGATCAGCTTGATGCCTCTTTTAAATTCTTCCTAACTGCAGCCTATGTTTCACCCTTAAATTTTTCTGCAGGCTGCTACACCTACATTCATTCAAATGGAACAAAAACAAAGAAAATGAAAAATATTTTTGTTAGAAAAAATTATGTAGATTTACAAAGTTCTACATAAAATATCAATGAGAAATTAATCAATATGCTTGACCATATGCAATAACACTGGCTTTGCTTCAATCAGTAAGCATCCATCCACATTCTTTTGTACTAACTTTATAGTTTAGAGTTTCATTCTTTAATCTTCATGGGTCAGTCTCAGAGGCAGCATAAAAGGATCTTGCATCCAAGTATTAGATAGGCACAGGAAATTGATAATTTTATTAATTATTTTAAATTAATAACTTGTTTATTACTGCTGCAATTCACAGGCATCTAGTGCTTCAGTGAGAACTCCTGTGCAAGCTATGGCACTACAGAGCCAGTACTGGATGCAACTTCATCACTGCTGAATACAACCAGTGAGCTTGGATTGAGGAGAACATCTCATGCTCAAAACTGGGGTCAATGAGCACTGATGGCACAACTTTAGGATGTCTCATTGCACATTCATGGACCTTTGTACAAAACTGATGCCCCTGCTGCAGTGCAATGATATCAGGCTTCAGCACCCCACAATAATCAAGAGGCATGGGTCTATTGACTTGGAAGCTGGAAAACAGCAACAACCTCCATTCTATCACCAACCAGCTTAGTGTGGGGTGGACAATGGTAATAGCAGTTGCATACAAAGTACGTAACAACATATTTGAGGAGCTGGGGCCTCAATGTATCTGTCTTGGGGACTTGCAGGAGGTTATCACCACGTTAGTATACATGGGTTTACCAAACTGTGTAGGGGCCATTGATGGGACCCACAAACCCTTTCTGTATTTCCTCCACACCCTTACTGTGCCTCAAATTATATAAACCTTAAGGGATTCTTTTCAGTTATACTCCAGGCAGTTTTGGATCACTGTTAGGTGGTTGGGCTAGGTACATGATTCAGGAACACCCTTTTTCCTATAGGTGATAGAACAAAGGTAAAGTTCACCCACAGTGTTTCCACCATAGATTTGAGTGAGTTGCCCATTGTCCTCCTCTCCCCAGCACTGTCCCCCTCCCCTACCAATAATCTGAGACCTGGCCTACTCATTGCTCCCCTAGTTCATGAAGTCATACACCAGCTGGCTGAATCCCAGGAAGCTTTGTGTCCTCTGCCTGCTTCCTTCACAATATATGTGAGGCAAGGGGTGAAACCTTCTAGGAAACAGGTACAGTTGGATGGACTCACATTATGGGAAGCCCCTGGCAATCTGGATAGTGCCCAGGCTGAAGCAGCACTCCCAGGCAAACATCCCAGACAAAGCCACTGGCAGGCCATTCTGATCAGGGAAGCTTTAGGCGACTACTTTCTGGGACAATGTTCTGCCAAGTGGGAGCTCTGAGTGATTATGAACCTTTCTTTTGCTGCAGTGAACCTTTGCTTGGTCTGTTATCCTCTACAACATCTCAGTAAACAACTTTTGTGGTAACCATTGGGTTGGCTCTTCCCTGTTGTGTGGGATTGAGTTGCTGGAGTCTGCAGCTGAGGGACTGAGACATGGGGCCCTGTGCAGGAATTAGCAAGGGCTGGCTGGCAAGGGGAAACCAAGGCAGGAGCCATTGGGTGGGTCAAAGTTATGAACAACTCAAGTTGAGGACTGGACAGGAAGCTCGCAAATTTCATAACTTTACAAACAATATTTTTTCAGATAAACCTGAAGTAAGCGCTTGGAAACAAAGGCCTTCTCACAAGCAGATTTAACACTGTGCAAACTTGACTAAATGTGCCATTGTGTTAAATGTGCTGTGCAGTGTTTTTGGGCACACCCTTACCTATAGGTCTCCTTGCTGGTTGAGAAGGTCCCTGGGAGTGTTATGACACGGAAGCATGCTCACGTCCCCTATGTCTGAGCGGATGACTCTAAGGAACTTGATAGCTGTATCTCCATGGGTGACTCCAACTCCCCACTGCTGAGGAGCTGGCTGGGAACAAATAGCACTAGTAACTATCCTTGTGTCTCATCATGAAAGTTCAGGTACCCTCCTAGGGTGTTGCTGCTGGAATGCAGACACCTGAAAGTGTGGTGGCATTTCCTGTCACCAGAGAGGAGGGAATGACTGCTCCTGCAGGCATTTGGTGGACCTACCCTGTGCATGGTGTCCAGCCATGCCAGGTGGTACATGGCTCTGGCCAGCCAGGGCAGCTGAAGTATGGGAAGGCATGCACACAGCATGCCAAGCCAGCCTCTCATGCTGACCAGATGGCAGTTACTGGCCAGTGATGGGCGTGACAGGATTAGGGGAGGAGGCTAGTTTCCATGGTAGTCCATGCTGGTGTGTGTCAGGTGCCATTGTGTCTGGTCAGGTGGGGGAGCATAGGCAACCACTGGTGCCTGCTACCATTGTCATGGTAAAGACATAGTCCTCGGCAGCAGTCGCCATCCTGCCCAGGACAAGAGCTGCATGATTCCACAACAGCCTGGAGGGATGTAGTCGTCAGGAAGACCTGTTCTTGGATCCTCCCTGAGCCCCTTGCCAAACCCTGTACCAGTTTCAGGAATTGGCAGTCCTGCATCGTAGAAGTTTTCTGAAGAGTGCTGAGCAGTTTCTTTGACCTGTCTTATTGGCACTCATAAGCAGCTAGCCAGCTCTCAGTGGCAGCAGTTTGGTATATGGATATCAGAAATGTCTGCTGATATTTGACCTTGGCAGTCCCACTTGCATTTTTACCTATGGGACATCCTCGAGTGGGACTGTCTTTTCATGGCCTTAGGGCAGTGTCAGCCCTGGAGCCTCTCAAGCTCTCTCATGCTGGGATGAATTCTGAGGAGTGAAGAAAGTAGAAATGGCCTTCAAACTGTTTCCAAAAATGATAACTAATATGTGTTTGAATTCTGAATTCCTACTCAGTCGCTTACAGGTACTCAGACAATAGGGCATGGAGAGCAACACAGATCTTGAGATTGTGGAAACTTCCAAGATAGCATGAGGTTCATCTTACTCTGCCTGGTCATTTTCATGGGACTGTGAGATGAGCGCGAAACCTTACCATGGTAAGTGCCCTCTCAGTTACTGTCCCTCACCCCCTTCACTCCCCAGAGATTCCCACAGACAGACAGGAATGAAATCTCTATGAAGTCTCCACATCCCAATAACTTGTCTGTCCCTGTCTCAGGATGCTGTTTCTCCGGCCAGTATCTCCCTGGCAAGAGTTTTCCTGTCAGCATAGAGTGGATTTTTCCAAGCTTGCAGGTGACAAATCTGCTGCTTCCGCAAGATATGCCCTGCTGTTTCTACGAGCTCTTGTGCCAGCACACACCCTAGAGTCACGGCAGGGAATTCTTGTTATGACAGCTCCCTGCTGAGTCTGGCAATTCTACAGAACATGAATGAGACTCTGGAAACCTTACTATGCCTGCATTACAGCTTCATAGCTCTGCCAAACTTCACAGCAGTGAAAATCATTGATCCATCACACCCTGAGCTAGGATGGCCCTTCTCCTGCAAGCTCTCATCTGAAGAATAATGTGCATCCCATGCTCTGCCCAAATGTGCTGAACCCATTGTCACCACAGCCCTAATCCTCACCTGGCCCCTGGCAATATGGGACTGTCATCAAGCCATATCAACAGTGCCTTTGGGGGTGGAGGGAGGATGCAGAGCATCATGGGACTGTGTCTCCCCTCTTCTCAGGACTTCATCTGCTCAGCTTGTGCTCAGCTAGACCTAAATGAAAGCCTTTGATTACACGTTTTTGTAGGCTGTTGCCCCAAAAAGATGTCCAAGGGGTTGGACCCTGACCATGAGGGCAGCAACACTGCTGAGACTACCTGGCATGTGGAACTCAACTGGAAGTAACCAATATATGTAGACAAGGGGGGTGGGCTCTGAAACCCACTGGCCCATTACACCCAAGTCCATGCAGGACTTCCACAGAAGAAAGGGGAAGGGTGGGCTGAAAGCTTAGTGGAGCAGTCTGGGGGTGGAACAGGTAGATTGGGCTTGCAGTCATGACTTTTCAAACATTACTGAGCCCTTACTTAGGCCATAGAGTGCCCTAAATGGTCCAGCCACTGAGTGCCTTCACTGACCCATCAAGCTGTAAACTGAGCCATTCACCCATGCACACTTGCTGTGTCACCACTTCTCACCTCTTCTACATTTTGTGGAATACAGTACTCACTCCCCTTTAGTAAACTCAAGGGTTGGGGGACACAACTCTTTCATCATTTTCATCATCATCATCATCATCATTGCACTACACTGGGCTGACATGTGTGCAGTGCATGACGTAGTAGAGGGATGCCCTGGTCCTCCTTAAGAATCCTAGGTAGGTCTACATGGTATGGGACCATGGTCATCAGGCTACCTGAGACCTTATTGGCATCCCTGCCCTGAAAGTACTGTGACTTTGTGCTCTTGCTTTTAATACAGATCTATAGCAAGTCCAGTTGCTGCCTCCAAGCTACCATCTGGCCTGTGATGCACTTGTAGGTTACCTGCTGTTGTTGGTTGTTCTTTGCGCTGTTGACAGTGATGGCAATGGTCCTCTCCTTGCCCTGGGTCACAGTGAGGTCCAGCACCTTGCCATGACTCCAGTTCAAGGTCTGCTGGGGTCTGAGGAGACCATTATCTGGTCTGGTTTGGTTCATTAAGCCAGGCAACTGCTGATACCAACGCTTTGGGAAGTAGAATTCTGGTGGGTGGATAGACCACCCCAAAGAGTGGGAATGGGAAGCTGGGAGCAGTGCATGCTGGGATCCTGGAAGGCTGCAAATTGCTCATATTACCTACGTGGAACCATCCAATGATAGCTGAACGTATGTTACTTTATATGAGCTAGAGATACTCCTTGTGCAAAAAGTCATAAGTTTGCTGCTATAAGAACATTCTTAGCGCATGCTTTAATTCTTGAATGTGTGGTCACTTGCATTTTAATTGCATTTAACATAGACTAAGTATAACATGCAATGTGGCCCTGAGTACTGATAGTGCACTCAGTTCTGTTAAGACACAGTACCTATCCCAAGGTTACAACATAATACAGACTTCAGGCACCTGCAGGAAAAAAAGAAGTAAGCATAAATCATAAGCAGTATAAGAATCAACTAATCTCCAGGGAAAGATATAAGACTCCACAATTCACAAGGGAATGAGAAAATGTAAATACTTAGTAGCTAAGTAGTTCATAGGAATAGTGTTGATGTTTGTCAAATCTTAATGTTTCTCATAAAATTGTGCCCACAATTAGATTGAGTGCAAGGGTCAATTTGTAAAAAAAGAATTTACATGAATCAAATGGGCAATTACATATGCAGGTGGCTACCTAACTACACAAATATCAATTTTGGGTTTGCACTGCTAATTTGTATTCACAGCTGTGAGGCTTTGCAATTCAACAGGTGCCTTCACAAAATGTTCCAGTTCAGTTAACCTACCAAACTTTGAAAATACTGATTCGGGTAGAAATAATGATCCAAATCCTTAACTGGCATGAAGCAGCACATCCCCTCTAATCCACTATATCAGTGGATATGCTGATTTGCTATACTGTTAGAGAGTTTGGGACTGTGAGTCCAGAAATTCTCCCACTCCTAGATAAACATGGAAACTAAATGAAATCTTTATGACCATTCTCTCTTTTTTTGTCCTTCCTTTTCCTTTTTTGATAGTAGGCAGACCAGAACAACAGGAGTATATACTTTCTCCTCTGTCTCTTCTTTCTTTCTGTGTTCCCTTTTGTTTTCCCAGACAAACATATATATTATGCTTTTTAAGTGAAGTGACAACAGTGACTTTTGCCATCAAACTTACTAGCATTGATATCAGAAATGGAGTCTGAGATATTTGGTTTAGAAAGCAGTCAAGATTTGTTCTGGTTTTCTTCTTACAGTTTTTTATCATAAAATGTCTCAGTTAAAAATATTATTGTTGCCTTAAGAGACTCACAAATCACACATGGATTGATAATGATAGTTTAGTCTACTTTTTTTTTCCTTTGGGAAGTCTACTTATACTTATGGGTGTAAAATCTATCATTCCAATGTCTTCTTCCCATGAGAAATTATCTTTTAACAAATGTGGAATATCTTGATTCGTAGAATTCTCAGGTAATCTGAATACTGTTTGATGCCTTACTCATGATTGATGGTCTGCTTTTCTGACTTTGTTTCACAGTCTTACAAAATCTCTAAAAACTTGTTTTATGCAGAAAGAATTGCAAATGTTGGACACATTGTCTTCATAAACTTGATTATGTCTTCATAAGCTCCAAAAGGATTCTGCTCTTTGTTTAAACTAAATTCACAAAACCTGATGCTCCTTTACTCTAAGACCCCTTTTCACATGCTGGCTGTATAAAGGCACTTTAGAGTAGGTGTATATCTTAAGAAATCTTTGTTTCTAGAATGGTATAGATAGAAGACAATAAGTGTAAATGCAAATAAAACTCAGGGAATATTTTCAAGCATATATTATTTAAGGTTTGATTCTCAACTGTTTTGCATCATGTATGGCCCTTTTCACCCATGTGTAGCTAATACAAAGGAGGTGTAAAACACCATGTTAATATGGGAATTTTTAACATACATTTTACATTTAGTTAACACTGCTTTAAATGTAGTACAAATCAGGAGACTATCAGGCTTCTTGCATCATGTTTTGGATTGTTTTTGATCCAACCATAGATATATCATGACAATTAATCCCAGTTATGGTTAAATATAATTCTCTTTCTAGAGTCATCAGATAGGGCATACAACTTTCAGATTGGGACATTTGAAAACTCTTTGTTTTGGCAGTTCATTATTTGTTGTACACTGTGTTGTTGCTCACCTATGTCCTATGTCCCTTGGATTTGTTCTGTTCACTTATGCTTTCCATATGTGTCAAGTTGTAAAGTTTCTCTGGCATAGAAAGTATTATGAAGTTCCTGACCTTCACATGGATCATCTGGGCAAATTTATGAATGGATAAGAAGCTGTTGGAAAGGAAGCACCATAGAGGAAGTGTGAGCCTTCTCTCCACCCAGCCTGCTGAATCTGGTTAGACATGGAATGGTTTTTACTTGTTTGCTTTTCTAGGAAGTATATTTATTTCTCCTTCCTCAGCTAGTAAACCACCTTATAATAAATGGGAGAATGTTGATTTATATAGGATGAACTTTTCTGATGAAAAAATCATCAGTGGCAAAATTCAGGACACTTGTGGCATTTGCAGGCATTTTCATAAACACCTGACCCAATTACTGAACAATCTAATTACTTACAGTGAGGTGAGTGGGGCACTAGCTCCAGGCACTGATTTAAAGGGGATGCCACCAGCCCCCTGCAGCACTTAGCACCTCCATTCAGCCCTCCTTTTCTTGGTCCCTCTCTCCAGACAAGTGCACTGTAATTGCCATTGATGAACAATAAGGCATGAAATAAAGGAGTCTCAAGTCTCTGAGAGAGAAAAAATGATGGGGGACATCAATTCTTTTTCTCTCAAATACCTGAGACTCCTTTATTTCATGTCTTATTGCTCATCAGTATTTAAATAGCTGTAGTTATGCTAAGACAGCTTCTCACCCAGGTGATTCAAACCTTGAGAGGAAGCAGCACTATGATTTGAATTCATAAGATTATCTTTTATGAGCAGAAGTTTGTTCATTTTTACATTTCAGAACTTAGTTTAAGCTCCACTATTCATATTCCAGTGGTGCAACTCTTACTCATTACAAACTGTAAATCATGCCAGCATGGATGAATAAAGCCACTAGCCACATACCCCAGCTGAACCTGGGTCCTAGTCTTATTTCCCAGTATAAGCACCTAAGCCATGAGAGTGTTGACTGTTTTTTGTATAATAAGCCACTGGTTAAAACTGTTCCCTAGAAAGTGAGAAACCTAGTTTCTAGATGTCATCAGCCTGAGATGCTCAACTGCCCCATTTCTCATTCTCCAGGACAGTGTCTTAACCATCACACTATAGAGTAGTTTGAGAGGAAGTACGTGCCATGCCTGCTATTGAAGTTGGGTCACTAGGCAGCAAAATATAAGAAGCCAGAGCCCAGAAGTTCAATAAGCAAGATGGCAAATGACTTTGTAGCACAGTGGCTGAGACAGTCAATTAAGTGTGGGAGCCCTGGGTTCCAGTTTCAACTGCCAAAGTTATTTCTGATTTTTTTAAAAAAATATATTGTGTATTATTCAATACATACAGAGTATGGGGAACAAGGACCCTCTTTTCTCCTAAGAGAGGGATTTTGTTCTCCCTCCAGTATCAGAACTCTTCCTTTTCTGGGTGTTTCATAGCCCCACTTCAACAGAAGGGGTAAAAGTCATGACCCAGATCTAGAATTTTGCAGCTGGTGAGATGCATCATCACATATAAAACAACACATATTTTCTCCAGTTAAAAGTAAACTAGATGCTTTATTAATATGTTATGGGTCTAGGGTTGTATTATTCAGTTTAAAACAAATATAACTTTATTAGAATGAGTTTAAAAGAATCTGCGGGGCTGTGAAATAGGAGTTTCATTACCAGGAGCAGCTAACACTTTTTCTCTTCTGTCCTACTGTGCAGGAGCAGACGAGCCGACGGGTCCTGAGGTGCGTGGGGCAGGAGCACTCACGATAACAGATTACCCATGCCCCCAGAGGGTGGGGCACTCCCTTACCAGATTCAGGTGGGGCCGGTGCAGGCAGTTTATAGCAGACGCTAGAACCCGGGAGGAGGGGGCGGAACCAGAAGAGCCGGTGCAGGAGACAGCGGCCGGCAAGAGGACAGAGCAGCAGATGCACGGCGGTGCGTGCTGCGCCCGCACATTCTGGGGCAGCGGTAAGACCCCGAGAGACGGGGCAATTGGGGGTGGTAGCCCCAGAAGCTAAGGGGCAGCACGAGAGCCGGGAGCGTCTGGCACCAGCAGAGAGGACTGAGCGGTGGGATACCCCGGTGGGCAGGGCAGGCAGACAGGATAGCCCTTCTCTAAGGTTGAGACAACGGGCAACCCCAGAAGGAAAGGGGACCCAGTCAGACAGAAGGCCCTACAAAGGGCAGGAAGATTGGATTGTAGAGCAGAGAAGACGGACCCTGGTAAAAGCAAATGCAGGAGCCCGAAGTCCACAGCCCTGGGCAGGACGATATTTGTCTTTAACTTTTGCTAATTTTGTTGAGGTGACACCCCTCAGAGGGAGAGGTGGATCACTAAAGCGGCCACGCCTGCCGCGGACAGATACGGAGGCCCGGGCAAGTGTGTAGGGGTGGAGGAGCCCTCAATGGCTATGGACCCTGCGCAACTCGACGTCTCATTTTTGGACTGGCACGCGTCAGATTATACACTGAACCGGAGAATCATCAAAGTTGTGGCAGGGGGGTTGGACGCGTGCGGCGCCGGAATGAGTACTCTATATTGCCAGGGAACCCAGCGGAACTTTCATAGAGCAAAGGGGACGGATTGACTCGTCCATACCTACCAGTGAGCGGACGTGGAAGACAGCATGAGACGTGCATCGCAGAGACCAACTGGCGGCTTCGGGAATGGTGTCTCAAGGCAGGCTTTGGCTTCCTTGACAACAACCCACACATTGCAACAAGAGACATGCTCGGATGGGACGGGCTCCACCTTTCCCCTAAAGGTAAGTGTGTGTTTTCTTCTAGGCTGGCAGATCTCCTCTGGTGGGCTTTAAACTAGGTTCACTGGGGGAAGGGGAAGACGAGGGCGGAGGAAGCCTTGGACTGCCAAACCAAGCAACACCCACAAGTACAGCCCAGCCTAGACCGATGAGCGGAACATATACGGAGGTAAGCAACAGGGGCCAGGGCAATGTAGAGAGTAGGGAACCAATGCACACATCTTCAGGAGGCCTCAAATGCCTTTACACAAATGCTCATAGTATAGCAAACAAGCAAAAGGAACTTACCCTCCTGCTAGCTGACACCAACCCAGACATAGTGGGGCTCACTGAAATGTGGTGGGACCCAATGCATGACTGGGTGTTGAATATCAACGGCTATACAGGCTATACAGGAGGGACAAGACAGGGAGGAAAGGTGGGGTCGTGGCGCTCTACATTAAGGAGGAATTCACATCCTCATCAATTAGCACAGAGTCAGAGGAGGGGCACTCTGAAGTGCTCTGCGTTAGAATACAAGGCAGTCGAGGGGAAAGAGATTTAACGGTGGGGGTCTACTACAGACCACCCAACCAAGAGGAAGAGCTAGACCAGGAATTCTTAAGTAAGCTCACGGAGGTAGTTAGGTCAAAGGAC
>NW_017729026.1:44314740-44315024 GCF_001723915.1 Gavialis gangeticus | reverse complement strand
GCTTTATGAGCACTCATGGTGCTCTGGTGTGATGCCAGAGGACTGGAAGAGGGCCAACGTGGTTTCCATCTTCAAAAAGGGGAGGAAGGAGGACCCAGAAAACTATAGGCCAGTTAGTCTTACCTCAATCCTGGGTAAGCGTTTGGAGAGAATTATTCTGGCACATGTCCACAAGGGGCCAACAGGGGAGATTATGTTTAGGGGCAACCAATACGGGTTCATTAGAGGCAGATCCTGTCAGAACAACCTGGTGGCCTTCTACGACCAGATCACCAAATCCTCAG
>NW_017729026.1:44314484-44314729 GCF_001723915.1 Gavialis gangeticus | reverse complement strand
TTCAAATTTGCTGATGACACTAAGAAGTGGGGGGATGTGAGCATCCTAGAAGGAAGGAATAGGCTAAAATCGGACCAAGACAGGTTACAGGGGTGAGCGGATGAGAATAGAATGAGATTCAACACTGACAAGTGCAAGGTACTGCACCTGGGGAGGAAGAACCAGCACCATACCTACAGGCTGGGGAACTCCCTTCTTGTCAGTGCAGAGGCAGAAAAGGATTTTGGAGTCATCATTGATGCCAA
>NW_017729026.1:44299777-44309484 GCF_001723915.1 Gavialis gangeticus | reverse complement strand
ACCCTACTAACTATGATACTATGTAACAAACAGCAGAACTGCAGAACAAAAAATAGCTTAACTGGTGGAACATAAAGACCATTAAAAGGAAAAGATGCTCATTAACACTTGTGGAATAAAGAGTTTAGATGGAATCAGTTAGATTATAATGAGTCATGAAGTCAATTGACTCTCAGTACTGCTTGACAGTAGCGAGGCAGTTACTTTTAATCTTTGGGTAGAGCAGGAATCAAAAAGGGGGGGAGGGGTGCAGGTCCACCAGTGTACCCCACTCCCCCCTGGAGCCACCCCTGTCCAGCAGCATGGCACCTGGGTTAGAAATCACTGCTTTAGTCATTCCTATCAAATTCTCCATGGAACTTCATCCATTTCTGAAAAGTTTCTTGCACAGCTATGACATTAAATCATTGGGGAGCCAACTTTTTGGCCAGCATACCAAATATTAGCTCTTCACCCACCCCAAGCATCCCTTCTCCTGTCTGATCTATCATTCTGCTCTCTACTCCCTGCCCTGTGAACCCTGCTCCCTACTCCTTGCCCTGTGAACCTCTGCTGCTCTGCTTTCTGCTCCCTGCTCTATCTGCTGCTGTGCTACCTGTCCCCTCCCCAATTAGCTATGTGCCATGCACAGAGGCTTCCTGTGCTGCTTGTGGCACATGTGCCATAGCCTGGCCACCCCTGTTCTAAATAACAAGTATAGAATGATTCTAAACTGTGGATAAATAGATGAGTAGGTGGGTGAGTGGGTAGACAGGTGAACAGCAGAATGGAGCAATGTATTTGAATGGGGAGTGGATAGATAACTAGGTGAACATATATATGTCTGAGTGAGTAGGTTAAGAGATGGGTGTTTGGGTGGGGTTCTAGCATGGGCATATCTAGGATTTTGAAAAAAGGGAGCGTAGATAGCGTAGCATATCACATATAACACAACATATTCTTCTCCAGTTAAAAAGAAACTAGAAACTTTACTAATACATTAGGGGAGCTAGCACTATATAATTCAGTTTAAGATTCAAGCAAAAAACAATTATAACTATTGGAATGTGCACTAATTTGCTAGAGATTATATAAAATTTTTAAAAAGCATGAACGAGGCAAAAAATAGTCAAAGGACATGATATCATTAGTCTTCTAGTCACTATAGTTCAACGTGCATCTTATTCATATTCATTAAAATAAATCTAGTTTTCTTGAACATATTAATAATGCCTCCAACACTTCACTGTCAGTCATCCCTACACTTGCGTTAACATGAAGTGATCATAGAAAATTAGGGTTGGAAAGGACGTCAGGAGGTCATCTAGTCCAACCCCCTGCTTACAGCAGGACTGTCCCCAAATATATCATCTCAGTCAAGGCTTTCTCTACCCAGGTTTTAAAACTGTTCTGGGAGAGAGGAAGGTGCTGACCAACCCAAAGTAGATCCCCAGAACTGCCTTTGTTGCCCACGAGCCCACATAATGGCCTGCCCCTGGTCTAACTCCATCCTCTCTGTAACCACCCTTCAGGTATTGAAGGCACACTTTGCGCCACTGCTGTTTGTCCCCAGGGAACGCCTGTGCCACACACACTTTGGCATGTGGCAAGATACCCCGGGGCTGGTAGGGGAGACTGGGGCCAGCACTGTGCTGACCTGAGCAGCATTACCTGGGGTCCTGGGGGCCTCCCGGGGCTGCAGCCATGGTGATGCTGCCAGGCAGAGCCTGGCCAGCAGCTGCAGCACGACTCCAGGTGGCCCGGTTCTGCTTTTCAGCAGTGTATGCTGCCCACACATGTGCTTCTCCAGTTTTCTTTTCTACAGGTTTTTTTTAACCCCTGGATATCCAGGCATCAAAAAAACCCATTGGAAAAAAAAGTGGAGCAGCATATACATAGGCAGCATGCCTTTACAGCACAGAGAACACTAGGCTGTGTGATATGTGACACTGCAGACGTGTTTGTGGCACCACATGCTGCATGGCCGGGCTCGTCTGGATGCAACCTCAGTCTTCTTTTCTCTGAACTAAATAAGTCCACTTCCTTCAGCCTCTCCTCATAAGTCATGTGCTCCAGCCCTCTAACCATTTCTGTTTCCCTCCACTGGACTCCCTCCAATTTGTCTACATCCTTTCTTTACTGGGGGGCCCAAAACTGGACACAGTACTCCAGATGTGGCTTCACCAGTGCCAAATAGACAGAGAAAATCACTTCCCTCAATCTGCTGGCAACACTCCTATTAATGCAGTTCAGTATGCTGTTAGCTATCTTCGCAACAAGAGCATACTGTTTGGTCACATTCAACTTATTGTGCACTGTAACACCCAGGTCCTTTTCTGCAGAGATTCTGTTTAGCCAGTCAGTCCCCAGCCTGTACAGGTGCAAAGGACTGTTGTGTCCTAAGTGTAGGACTTTTTCCTTGTCCTTATTGAACTTCCTGAGATTTCTTTTGGCCCAATCCTGCAATTTGTCTTGGTCTCTCTGAATCCTAATCCTACCCTCCAGCATGCCTACTGCTCCCCATACCTTGCTGTCTTCTGCAAATTTGTTGGTGCACTCCATCCCATCCTCCAGACCATTAATAAAGATATTGAACAAAATTTGCCCCAGGAACGACCCAAGGCACTCCACTTGATACTAACTGCCAACTAGACATCAAGCCTATGATTACTGCCCTTTAAGCCCGACGATCCAGGCAGTTTTCTATCCACCTTACAATCAGTTCATCCAACCTGCACTTCCTTAGCTTGCTTGTGAGAAAAGCCTTGCTAAAGTCAAGGTATATCATGTCCACTACTCTCCCTATGTCCACAGAGTTAGTCATTTCATGATTGAAGCCAATCTGATTGGTCAGGAATGACTTGCCCTTGATGAATCCATGCTGACTGTCCCTAATCACCTTCTTCGCCATGGTTTTCCAGGGACTGAGGTGAGCCTGACTGGTCTGTAGTTCCCCTGATCCTCCTTCTTAACTTTCTTAAAGATGGGCACTGTTTGTCCTTTTCAGATCATCTGGAACATCTCCTGATCACGCCAGTTTTCAAAGATAATGGCCAGTGGTTCTACAATCACATCAGTCAATTCCCTCAGCAACCTTGGGAGCATTGCATCCAGCCTCATAGCTAGAGCTAAAAACAGTCTACAAGGCTGTAAAACAGAAGAGAGACATTACCAGGATTGGCTAACAGACAGCCAAATTGCAGTAGAAAGGCTAATTTGAATAATGAAACATCAAGACTATTAAAAACTATAGAGGGTCATTAACACCTGTGGAGTGGAGAGAGATTAACAGGAATTAGGGAGATGATAATGAGCCACAAAGTCAATTGACTGAATAGAAATGCTGATGCACCTTTCAGGCAGTTGTTTTTAAAGTCTGGATGAAGCAGGGCTCAAAGGGGAGGTGGTACAACTGCGCTACTGCACCCTCCCCTGGTGAAGGGCATCCATACTTAATATATTCCATAGTGTGGCAAGTAGAGAACTCTTTTGGGAAGTGGGAGATTTAGGTTGAAATGTTTCAAGCTATTCCTGGCCTAGGACCCAGAATTCCTATTTACTGAAAAATGCTGTAAAGCTCATCTATAACACAAGGTTAAGGTGCAATAAGCGGACACTATTACTTGTATATTTTACCTAGACTCCAAGCACTGTTAATGAACTGGATCTCAATAAAGTTTCACTGGGGAATTAGGTGCCTCTGTTCAAACTGGATCACTTCCGAGAATGCACATAAAACTCAATCTAGGTATCTTGGGGAACTTTTCAGTTGAAAAGGGAAGCTATGACTGAACTTAGATGCCTGCTGCTAAATTCCATGGGTGCCGGAGCAGAACAAATCTGGTTTGCTCTTGGGAAATTAACTGCCTAAATTCCATCTAAGGCTTGTTTCGGCACATATAGAATCAATTTGGATCTGTCCCTAAATGACTACTTTTGCTTCATGATATTACAGTGCCATCAGTGCTTTAATCTTCCTATAAATAAATCAGCTTCTAAAAACATATCAGTAGTGCTGATTACGGGTGGACTAAATCTTATTTATCATAATTCATAAATAAGATTTGTACATTATTATTTCCTATGTTGAAGTGAGAGAAGAAAAAATGTAAATCCTGTACGGCCCATGTATGGTACCATGTGAAAGTGAAGAATATAATCTTGCATTGATTGTGTAGAATATTTGCAACCTACACCATTTTTATTTTAGGAGTGCCTATCAGTGGATTTTTTGAGGGTGGGGAAAGGGGATGCGTTTCTCAGCCTGCCTGGGGACCAAACTGGGCCTGAAGGCACATTTATTAGACCCACAGAAATAAACCTACGGTATCTGTGGATTCCCCTGGCAGGGGATCTTCAGCTGTTCCTTTTGGGTCGCTTCCCTTGACTTTCTGCTGTTGAAGTATCATTGCAAAAGCAAGAGCTGAGGATCTAGCTCTCAGTTTTGACATCAGGGTGTGATATTTAAAAGAAATGAATTTTTAACTGTAAATTGTAGCTTTTATTATAAATATATCCATAGTAACAGGACTTGCATCAGACCTTTTCACTTGGTCAGCTCCCCTGACTGTTGTTGCTATGGTTGTTTTATGGTTTCTCTTTGACTGCTTTGCAATTAGAAGACTTTACAGAAAACCAATTTCTTTGGCAAGATGTAATTTCCTGTAATGTGAATTTCACATTATTTGCTATATACAATTCTGCCATTCATCTAATCACTGCAGCCATCACCACACACACACACACACACACACACACACACACATGCAGCTTACTGCAGTCAGATCAGGATTTTCCAGCAGATAGTTAATGACTTCAGATTGAGATAATAACTAAAAGTGAATGTGGGCTGCCTGATTCATTGTAATTGCAGCCCATCTTCACTATAATCACTGACTGCATGGCAACAAGGCAACAAACAACCTGATAGCAGGTCAGGACCTAAAACAGGTCTCTAATGATAAAAAATAGAATTAAGGAAATGTTTATAGCACGTAGTATAATTCACACATCACTGTAGAGCACAACAGTGCATTTTGCCGCTTTTCATTCCAGCACAGGAATGACGATGGAGCTGGCTCATGTTGAGTGGTTTGTCATAGATTTGGATCACATGCAGATAAAAAATAGCCAATATGACTGTATATAATGAATAGCTGGCTCGCTCCAATAAAACTATTGCAGAAAGGTTGGCATAATTAAAGAGTCATTAAAATGTGGTACTATATGATGGTTACTTTTTCCTAGTAAAAATCTCAGCTGACCTTCATCAACCTTTCTGTGCTCCTCATTAAAATAACATTAGCAACTAATATTAATCCACTTAAAGATCTGAATAATTTAGCCAAATAAATATTTCACATTTTTCTAATACTTGTTTTATGCTACAGATGTTCTGATTTTAAAAGTCCCAGAAGCCTTTTGCTTTCAGCCATTGTCTTGATCAAACATCAGTAAAAACAAATTAGTTCTTAAAAATAAGATAGTAATATCATTCAAAAGTACTGAAAATATCAGTCATTCATGTTATATAAGTCATATCATTACCCACCCTTTGTGCCCCCTTGTACTTTAATCATCCAGGAATAATTCTACACATACTGAACGCTCCAGCCACAAAGAAGATTTGGCTCCTGTGAACAAAACCAGCAATTTTGTCTCGTTTATGGTCATAAACAAATAGTGATAACAATAACTATAACTGATAACTTGTTGCCATGTTGTAATGTTTCCAGTTTCTTTCAATGCTCGGCTAGAATGTTAATGAGGTATTTAGAATTTAGCAATAAGAAAAAGCACATATATAAATCTCAATGTTTGGAAATGAAATGTACTTTATATTGTTCTGAGTCCTTATTATTGGAATTGTTATAGGGATGAAGCCATTATTATAGTAGATATGCATACTTAGAAATCACTTAAAACAAAGAAAAGTGATTAATTTGAAATGAATATGAAAAATTAATTAAAATTGGATTGAGCAGGAATGTTATCATTTGGACTGAATGATCATAAACAAAGGCTAAAGGTAATGGAAAGTACTGACCTTGGTAATCCTGCTAAGGTTATTTTTATTTAGCATCTCCATTAAACAGCAGGGTGAAAGAGTGAACAGAATATTAATGAAATTTGAAAACTGTACTATATAGGGTGGAGTTGTGAACATCAGAGAGGTCAGAGACATGATACAAAGGGGCCTAAAGAAATTAGAAACTTTGTAGGGGGGGAATAACAGGATGAGTTTCATTTTAGAAAAATGCAAACTAATACATCTAGGAAAATCAAGTTAAAACCACGCAAAATACTCCATGCAGTAAAGTCTGAGTAGTATTAATGCTGGAAGATGCCGAAGGGCCTAGCACTATGAGCAAATTAGACGTCAATTTTCGATGTGAAGTAGCTGCAAAATACATTAATGTAGTAAATGCAACTTATCATGGAACAGGTATGCATTAGTCCCTTTCTTAATGCCAGTACATATTGTTTGACAGTACATGGTGTGCAGTGTTCATCTCCCATTCTAAGAGATACTTATAAAATTGAAGGTGTTAGCAGAAGGGCAACAATACTTGCAAGTAAATTAAGGATTAAAGGAGCATTGTGTTAAGGAAACAGGAAACAACGATTGGTCATTGACAAAACTGGATTTAAACAAAATGATTTTTTTGTATGTTGAAGCAGTATTAACCTAATCCACCTGAATCAGGATTAGTACTTATCACAACTGGAACATAAGACAATGAACAAGGATCTAATTTTTTACAGGATTTTCCCAGTGCCAGTGTTGATAAAAAGCATAGTATATCATGAGTTCCTCATCTGAAATGATTCAATGAGGATCAGAAAAGTGTATGAACTTTATACAAATTTACAGCATGTATATCTATATTTGCATGTGTGTGTAGCCATATGCTATGTATAGGCACACATATACATGCAGCTTGTGCAACAAAGAATGTGAATTTTCAGAAAGATCTTGTAGGAAATAATCTGCACATATAATTCACTGCAAAAAATACTCTCAGCCTTTTAAATATCTTTTATTGGATTTTTATAGCACATACATTCTCTAAGTACGTTTAAGAGCTTCTACTGTTTTATGTTTAAAATTACATTCTGGAAATAAGATCTCAATTTAATTTTTCATGCCATGAGAAATTAACATCCTAGTTAGTATATATTACTATATGAGAGTAATTAATATGATAATTATTCCCTATATTATGTTAGAAATTATGAGCTTACATAAATTTTGATTACCTATTATTAACAGAACTAAGAGACCATGGGAAAAACATTTATTTTATAATATATATTGTCCTTTGGAAAAAAAATTAAATCAAGATTCTATTCTGGAAAAGTTGGTAACTTCACTAATACCCCTTCACTGCTCAAAAATGTTGTAAAAATATTTCATAAAAATTCCTAAATAAGTTAAAATGCAAGACCCTACTTCCCTGAGTACAATCATTGCTTATCAAAACAGCTTAAAGTTTTATACTATAGTCACCAGAAGTAATACATATAGTAAATCTTCAATATCAAGCTAATAAATGTGCCATAGTGATATAGAATATTAATAAAAATGCTGAAACATGTCTCATAAAACAAAACAAAATAAAATTGCAGCCTGATTTCATGAATGATGAGTCAATATGTAGCAAGTTTGATTAGTGTGACCTGTGACACCTATTTTAACTATAAAATTACAATATCCAAAGTGTCAAAAACAAAAGCTATTTTGGGGGAAACATCTGTTTGCCCTGCAGTTCTCTCCAAGGTCTGATCCAACCAATAATAAAAGTGATTGTACGTGCCTATGAACTCCTCGGATGTTTGTTTTGTGGCAGGCAGGCTTCACTTTCTCCTTGAGAATTCCAAACAAGGAAGATTTGGAAATTTGATAAAAGGCAGTTTCTGATAAGTGATGTGTGTTCACTCTGAGATTGAAACAAACTTTTAAAGTCTCTAAATTAACTAAAAAACCTCAACACCAAAGATTCAGAGCTAGAGAGACTTAATTTCTCCTGTGCATACTAGAGGGAGTACCGTATTTACTCAGAAAATGAGGGTCTTTGTCCCATTTAACCTCGGGGAAAATGCTCCTTGTCTTAGAATCACCTACAAGGGTAGTTGGCGGGGGGAGGGGAGGGGAGGTGACTGCTGTAGCTCAGGGTCCAGCCATCAGGGCACTAGTCACAGCTATTGCCTGTCCCCCATCCCCTGCCACCTCTGCACCACCACCCATCTCCTCCCCCTCAGCCCCGTAGCAGCAGTGTACAGCTCACTGAGCTGCTATGGGGGCAGGGTGGGGCTGTGCTCAGTACCCCAGGCTAGAAGGGAGATGGAGCCTGCCCACGCATAGCAAGGGTGAATGACAAGGGGCGGGAGGGAGGAAGGGGAGAAAGGAGGGGCATAGGAAAGGCGAGTAGAGGTTGGAGAGGAGGGGGAAAGGGTAACTGGGAGTTGGGGAGAGGGGCAAAAGGGGAAGCAGAGGTGGAAGGGGAAGGGAGGGCTGAGGTTATGGGGTGGCAGCAGGAGGCAGAGGTGGGAGGTTGGTGGGCACAAGCAGAGGTGAGCTGCTTGACTTTACCATACTATCTATCTCCACTGCCTGCCCCTCTGAGGCAGTGGAGGGGTGAATTAAAGATGACCATCCAATAACTAGTTTCTATAAATGGAAAATGATAACAAATTCATACATATTCCATATATAGAATCTAACTATTACAGCTTTGTCTTATAGTTCGGTTGTCTTAGATTTGAGTAAAGATAGTAATGGAAGTCCTGTTCACTGGATGGGTGAAATTCACCCCGGTGTAGAGAACTAATGTGTGTTCTACATATACAATACTAGTATCCCAACTATACAGTAAAAGTAATACCTACTTCAAAGTATGGCATCATTTGGCCTGAAAAGCATTCATAAATATACCCAGCCATTTGCACAGGTGCTGTCCTTGTGAGAATGATAAATGGCATAAATTTGAAACAGAAGTTGTCCTCCTCAGCCTGCATAGATGTCACTGGAACACTGGCTTCCTTATAGTAGGAAGAACAGAGAGGACAACTTTATTCCTTGGTAGGTCTAAGAAAAAATAGCTAATTTTTTTCCTGCCTTGGTGTACTCTAAGCCATTAACCCTGACACCAGTTTCTGAACAAGACTCCTCTGGTTATCACTGAGAGTACTGTCCATGGATCATTTACAAGATATGGCTTCTGGCTTAAATATCTCTTCCCTCATCTACCTTCCCTATATAGCCATTTCAAACTCTATTGCTTATTTTCCATAGTTAGTATTACTCATGTTTTCTAGTAACTTTCTTCTCTTAGCTCAAAACCTGTTTTCTACTAAAACAAAGGTTACATGGCAGTTTGTGCATGGTCTTGCCTATTTTTTCTAAGGGGAGAGAGAGTGCAAAGATTGTTTCCCTCCTGGAAAGGGCTCCCTTTCCTATCTGTACCAAACAGTGGAGTTAGTTCCATGCAGGGTACAGAGCATACTGAATGTTTTACAGTGCTCATGTTCCTGATGCACAATGTCTGCTGTGGCACCTTTTCAGTGCATTTTATTCATAGTTTCACAGTTGGTAGGGTCGGAAGAGACCTGAGCAGATCATCAAGTCTGACCCTCTGCCATGGCAGAAAAGAGTACTGGACTCAAACAACCCCAGCAAGGTGTTCATCTATCCTCCTCTTAAAGACCCCCAGGGTAGGAGCCAGCAC
>NW_017729026.1:44297470-44298499 GCF_001723915.1 Gavialis gangeticus | reverse complement strand
AGACAGTGTTGAAGTTCTTCCTGAAGTCCAGAGAGACTATGTCCACTGCTACCCCTGCATCAAAGGATTTTGTGACCTGTTCATAGAAGACCACCAGGTTGGTCTGACAGGACCTGCCTCTAATGAACCCATGTTGGTTGCCTCTAAGTATAATCTCCCCTGCTGGCCCCTCATGGACATGTGCCAGGATAACTCTCTCAAAAACCTTACCCAGGACCGAGGTAAGACTAACTAGCCTATAGTTTCCTGAGTCCTCCTTCCTCCTCTTTTTTGAAAATGGGAACCACATTGGCCCTTTTCCAGTCCTCTGGCACAATGCCAGAGCACCATAAGTGCTCATAAAGCTGTTCCAGGCGTCCTGCAATGACCTTGCTAATTCCCTCAGCATTCTGGGGTGGAGATCACCAGGACCTGCTATTTTAAATACATCCATTCCCTCCAGAAGTTCCCTGACTAGATCCTCACTGACCCTAGGTCTGGGTGCGCCTCCCCTGGGGCCTACAGGAGTCCCAGTGGGGGGAAGACCCAGTCCCTGCTCAGAAAAATGGAGGCAAAGAAATTGTTAAATAGGTTAGCTTTGCTGTCTGGTGAGACAGCCAGATTGCCTAGCGTGTCCTGCAGAGGCCCCACGTTACCCGGTACCTTCTTTTTACCCCCTATGTATTTAAAAAAGGACTTTTTGTTGTCCTTGATCTGGGTAGCTAGTCCCAGTTCCATGTCCACCTTGGCCTTCCTGACCACCCCCCTATAGCCCAAGCAACAGAGGTATAGTCCTCCCTGGTGATGGCCCCTCCCTTCCTTGGGTGTATGCCTTGTTTTTAGCTAGGAGACATTCCCGGATGCTTTTGGTGAGCCACAGAGGCTTTTGAACCCTCTTGCCCCCTTTGATCCATGGTGGGATTACCTCCCTTTGGGCTTGGAGGCTTGTCTCCTTACGGAATGACCACTCTTCTTGGACACCCAATGCCCCTCCCCTCCAGGACCTCAGTGTCTCCTTACCTCATTGAAATCCACCCTCCTGAAGTCCAG
>NW_017729026.1:44297209-44297459 GCF_001723915.1 Gavialis gangeticus | reverse complement strand
TTTCCCCTCAACTTCCTTGTATTCTAACCCAGAGCACTTATGTGTGCCCCTCCTCTGACCCTGTGCTACTTAATGATGATATGTATTCTTCTTTGATGTACAGTGCCACACCCCCACCTTTCCTCACTGTACTGTCCCTCCTGTACAGCCTATATTCCTTGATATTCACCACCCAGTAGAGCATTGGGTCCCACCACATTTCTGTGAGCCCTACTATGTCTGGGTTGGTGTTAGCTAGCAGGAGGGTAAT
>NW_017729026.1:44284090-44292209 GCF_001723915.1 Gavialis gangeticus | reverse complement strand
GGGTAAGTTCCTCCTGCTTGTTCCCCATACTATGAGCATTAGTGTAGAGGCATTTGAGGCCTCCTGAAGATGCATGCAGTACCCCACTAATGTCAATACTACCTGGGCCCCTGTTGCTTACCTTGGTATTTGTTCTACTTGTCATCGGTCTAGGCTGAGCTGTTCTTGTGGGTAACGTTTGGTTTAGTGGTCCAAGGCTTCCTCCACCCTCATCTTCCCTTTCCCCTGATGATCTTAGTTTAAAGCCCACCAGAGGAGATAAGCCAGCCTAAAAGAGAACACACACGTATCTTTGGGGGAAAGGTGAAGCCCATCCCACCTGAGCATGTCTCTCATCCTGCTGTGTGGGTCACTGTCTAGGAAGCCAAAGCCCGCCTCGAGACACCATTCCTGAAGCCGCAAGTTGACATTTCTGGTGCAGCAGCACCCTTAGGGGTGCAGCGATAGAGATTTTGGGGGCTGATGCCGGTAGCCAATTTTTAAGGAGTTATATCAGCCGATACCTATCTGATTTCCAATATGCAGCCCAGCAGCTTGAAGAGCAGTATCTGGCTGGTAAGTCTGTTGTGGGGGAAGGCGTCGCGGGGGCAGATCAAGGCCCCTACAGTGCAGGAGGGAGTGGGACTGGGGCTGTGGTGGGGCAGGCACTATCCAGTGGCGGCAGGGCAGGGGCAGGGAGTGGGGTGCAGGACAGAGCCATGGTTTATCTGGGAGACATGGGGGGGGTGACTCCTGCCACTGCGTGCACCCCAGTAGGCATGGGGGGCACGTGCCCCCAGATCTGCATGTGGTGCGAGGTAGGCTGCCACTGTGGGCTGGGGCTGGGGCTGTGCATGGTCTTTCCAGTGGGGACTGGGTTGGGCTGTGCTTGAGGCAGGCAGTGCTGGCACTGGGAGGGGGCTACAGGGCTGCAGCCCCCCAAAAAATTTGCCATAGCCCCCCAATCCCCAGATCTGCTGCCCACCCCAAGCACAGCGCAGCACAGCCCAGCCCAGCCCCTGCTGGGAAAAGCTCCATGCAGCCCCAGCCCACAGTGGCAACCCACCCTGCACCACATGTAGATCTGGGGGCACACACCGCCCTCCTGAAGTGTGCGCAGCAGCAGGAGCTGCCCCCCCTAGGCTCTCCAGATGAGCAGCGGCTCCATCCCATGCCCTGTGTCTGCTCCAGCCCCACTCCCTACCTCACTGCAGGGGCCTTGATCTGCCACCCCACACCCCTTCCCTCCCCGTCCCTTTCCACCACAACAGACTTACCAGATGCACGCAGCTCTCCAAGCTGCTGAGCTGTGATTCTCACTGCCTACATGCTGCACTGCAGCTGTGCACATGCACGGGACATTTATTAGACATTATCAACCACATCATGCCAATTTCTGATACAGTCAATTTTCTTTATAATGGTGCCAATCTAATATCAGACTGATGTACCAGTGCACCTTTAGGCAGGACTAGTAGTACTGTACATTATTCAGATTGCCTGATGCTTCCCATTGAAAGATTCATTTTTCTCCTGTTTATAACTTTGCCACCTTAATAAACTTCTTTCTAGGCAGGCTTTGTTTGCTAGTAATATGTGAATAGAATAATAACGTAAATCAGGGCTGTTCAAGACCCAACCTAGCTTCTGCTCCTCTCATTGCTTTGGTTGCAGTAGAGCTCTGGGTTCTGCCTCCCTCCTGCTTCTTGTCCCTGCCCCAGAGCAGAGTAGCATGGCAGAACCTGCAGCCCTGGGGAAGCCTGTGGTCCAGGGCAGCCATGTCATGCCATGCAGCAGGGGACAGTATACAGATGAAGAGCTGAAGGTGGCCCAGGCACATGTGGCCAAGCACATGTGCAGTGCAGCAGGGAGGCATCCCATGGTACAGTGAGGGAGGAAGGGCCCATTGGCCTGCAGAGCCCATAGCTCTCACTGCAGCGACTCACTCAGCATGCAGCCTCCTCTGGTGCAGCCCACAGAGTGTTTAGCTGTGTATTGAAGCCCAGTTGCTCTCTGTGTAAGCAGCATAGTTATAGAATCCAACCCAGATAATTCTGTAAAAATTCAACAAAATGTTATTCCTACCATTAGGTCTATGTATTTTATTGGGGGGGTGGGAGGGGAGGGGAGAAGAGGGGAAATCAGTACATTATCTCATGTTCTAAATGCATGAATGTGCGGATTTGACTAGGACATAGGTGGCCAGACCTGTGGATAGGCCCTGGGGGGCAAGTAGAAGGTAAGCAGGGCAGGGTAGCAGGTTACCAGAGCAGAGAGGTGAGAGCTAAGAGATGTAGTCTGAGACGTAAGTTGAGGTCAGGAGCCCAGGGTCAGAGAATGGGTGCTGAGTTCCAGGGATAATCCAAGATCAGGGACAAGGAAGCCAAACAAAATCAGGATGCCAATCTGGTTGCAGAGAACAGGATCAGCCATAATAGCCAGGAATCAGGGGCAGGTGCAGTAATTCAGGTACTTGGCCAGCCTGGCATGCTTAATCAGAGTCCCTGACTATGAATTTCTACAAAACAAAACAATGTAGAACCAATGTCCAACAGAATGAACCAACCCCTCTCCCTCTTCCCATTGTTATTGAAAATCTACACCTCTTTTACTAGCCCCATCCTCTCCTTTGTCCCTTCTAAGCAAACAGTTGAGGCATGATACATTGGCTAATTATGCTGCATAAGAATGGAGAGCTGGTGTGAATATTAACAATGAAGATTCTTAGTTGGAACACTATGCTTCATACAGCATCATTTATATGCACTTGACAAAGTGCAGGAGGAAAGAAAATATTTCTGCGTGCTTCTTCACTCCATCAAAAACTGTCCCCTCAGGTCAAGTTGAACATACCACAGATTCAGATTTATGGATACTTAAATTGGTTCTCTCTCGACAGATGTAGAGGTGTTGGGTCTTCTAGAGACGTGATGCTATTGAATTTTACTTTCTAGGAGTTATATGAAAAATATCATTATCCACAAAACTTGGCAATGGAAAAATACTTATAAATAGGGAAATAAAAGCAGATGTTTTTCTGTTGCAAAACGCATTTGCAGGCATGCCTGCCCCTTCATAAGGTAGCAAACACTATTTATAGTCTTAATAAAACATTTAGATTTTGCAACATGGAATTCCTACCAAATCTAAGATGTGGGCAATGATTCACAACCAACTACATTTTCAACTGGTGAAAATATGCATGCAATTGAAGTCAATATAGTTATACCAACTCATTATCTGGTCCAATATGTACATGATGATGTGGATCCATTTGTCAGTGAAAGTGTTTCCATGGGGTAGCTTTTCATGGGGGTTTCCATGGGGCAGCCAGCAAATTTAAATTAGGCTGCATGCCATTCCAAATAATGTCTTATTTTATTTTATTTTATTTTGTTTTATTTTATATGCGTATTTATAGGATGCTGATTGCCTATATTCTGGGTCTTCAGGGAGGAAATCCTAAGAAAATGCATGGGAAGGACTTCATTATAGTTTATCATTGGAGACTTGAGTGTTTATTACTTGTACAGTCCTCATTTTGGAGTAGGGTGAAAAAGTCAGTTATTTGTACCTTTCCTTTTGAGCATTGTTTTACACCCCATCATGTTCTTAGACTGAATTATTCCCTTTCTTCATTGATATTATTATGGCATTTTCAAGATACTTATTACAGAAGGTCTTATGAATCAAAGTTGGATCCCTGAACAAGATTCTTTGGATTCTTAAGAGTTGAGGGGATTTGGGCTTTAGTTTCATATTATTATAAAAAATGTTCAGTTTTGAAGTGGAAATTCCCATCCAAACTTCCTCAAAGTTGTATGAATTCAACATTGTCATTTGATTCAGATCCATGTCATGTTCTTGTCTAGGGATTAACAAATCAATTTGACATAATTAAGGAGCCCTTAATTAGAAGAGTCTATCATACATAAGGATGCATTATTAGTAAGGGAAATGTCATAATGGAAATGAACCACTAGATTATATTTAGCTTCTTTGCTGCCTTAGATATTGCCTTTCTTTCCAGGTAGCTGCCCACAGTTTATGGTCATGCAACTCATATAATCCATTCCCTAGAAAGCCAGTTTATAGAATCTGAATTCTGACCACTGTTATATTCTTTCCAGATCAGTCTTTCATCCCTTTGTTAACTTTTTTGGTTGTGAGACACTTGGTAAAGCTGATCAATTTTAAGTTTAAATGTTATTCAAGAATCAAGATTATAAATAAAACCATTTAAAATAAAACCATTTAAAATACTGATCCCAAATATGCCCTCCCTTATTGTTAATTGCTTCCCTCCTTTTCTTATTTAACAACAAATTTCAGACCCATGCTATATTTTTCTGTTGTTTTATACATGCATGTGCACACACATATATGGAAATGTGGGTGCATCTACACATGAAATTAAAGTGAAGCAATATATTCTGGGGCAGTTTGAGTCAGAGTAAACTGCTCCTGGGCACAGAATCTGCACATATGCCTGGGACAGCAGCAATTGAGCCAGGGAAGAGTACCCCCAGGCTGGCAGACAGCATGGGGGGTCAGCCCCCAGGCTCCAGGTGGCAGAACTGGGCTGTGGAGGGGCTGGCTGAGGCATGAGGGTGCAGGACCTGTGGAGCCATGTGGCTAGGGGGCAGCCAGCAGTCTGACCCTCTTCCAATCACTGTCTACATGTAAATTTCAGCACAGTTAATTACTCTGCCATAAGATAGTACCATCAGGGACAGCACTATCTTACAGCAGAGATAATTAGTTTACTGCATCCTAATACCAGCGAACATGTAGGCAGTGACACTTCACTATGGAGGTAATTAGTCTACTCTGCAGTAAAATGCACATGTAGCTGCACCCCACTGGTGATGTGTAGGGGGTACACAGGGGTGCACATGCACCCCCGAGAGTGCTGGTGCACCCCCTGACAGGTAGCACTCCTCACTTAGGCGATGGGCAGGGGGGCAGGCAGGAGTGCCAGTGCCCCCTCTGTGAGTGCTAGCTGGGGAGCGGGGGCACTAGGTGAAGTGCTGCTGGCACTTCCATACTCCCCCCTGCCCTGGCTATGGGAGGACTGTCCCCCCTGGTCACTTACTGGCCACTGGGGGGGCACATGCCCCCCTGACTCAGGTGGCACCAGTCACCCATGATGCACCCTGTGTGTGTATACATATGTATACAAACTCATAAACCATATACTCATACATACATATCTGTATTTGTGTGTGTACTGTATTTATTCACACATTATTTCCCAAAAAAATAGCCGTTCAAAATTGGCATACTGTAAATGAAGAAGCTGATTTTTGTGCCAGAATGGAGGCATGGGGATGCTGGCATAGCTGAGGGGGATGTGTTCCCCTCTGACATCATGTAGCAGAGACAGAATCCACTCTTCAGGGTCACTTGCCCTCCCTTTGCTGCTCAGCCAAAAGCTAGAGGTTTAATTCTCTTGTAGTTACTGCCAAATTGGCAGCAGCTTTTGGCTGAGTAGCCATGATTCAGTCGTGACTCAAGAAAAAAAATCTTTTTTTCTGCATTCTGCCTTCCTAGAACAAGATGTTTAACTTTTTGAGAATGGGTAGTATGCAAGAAAATACAGTATGTTTGTGTATACATATATGTACATCTAAATATCTATATATAGTGCTAAGAAATCCCTTAATAAAATCCAAGTAGCTTCTAGGCAATGGATTTTCTTCTATTTAACGAATCATTAAGGATCACAATGAAAGTGTGATGGAATTAGAAACAGAAACCCTGTGGCAACATACTAGATGATATGGAGAAGTTTCCCAGATAATGTATAAAGATGTAGTTCAACCAGGTGTTTGAAGTTGTTTCTAGGTTGTATTTGCCTACAGCACAAGCCTGAGGCAAAAGCAGGTGTGTACTGTTTTGAAGCTGCTGCTCAGGGAAAGTGCTCATAAATAATAGAAATCCTGAAGGTTCAGTCCATAAATTCTATGGAGGTACAGAGAGTGGCAGTCACCAAAGATAAAGCATACAAGGAAGATCTGAACAGATGGCAACAGCTGGAGAAACAGAATATCTGAAACACACTCAAATCTCTGTATGTTTGAAAGGAATGAGAAGGCATTTTTTCTCAACGATACTACAGAATTTTAAGGCTAAATGTGGATTTTAGCACATCTTTTATTGGTCCCACATTTCACATTCAAGTATATATCAAATGTACACGTCTATTTATATAGTTATGGATATGAGCATGTATAGAGAGAAAAAATGTTATTGTGGTGTTATAAAGCAGCATAAAGTTTTCAGCAAAGTTTGGAACAGTGGTCTTATTTACAAGATGAACGTCAAGACAATCTTATATACATTTTACACCATTGTGCACTACTACATATATCACAACAAAATTATTTTCCAAATGTTTCAGTGAGTCTAGTTCTCAGTGAGTTTAGTTCCCACCTGTACAGACCTTAGGGGATTAGAAAAATGTAAAATAAACATCTAATACAGCAAATTATTTGCAAAAAAAGTCACTAAAAACAAGCCCTTCATAACATGTCAGAAGAGATCAGATTTACATAGGTAATAAGAGTGGCAACTATATATATCTATCGCATCTTACGAAGGTTCTCGCTAAGCCAGTGGTCTCCAAAGTGGGGTGCTCGCACTCCAGGGGGTGCGCAAAACAATCCATTGGGGTGCAGGAAGAAAATATTACAACTTCTATTTATATTTATATAAATATACATATATTGGGGTACATGCTCAAACATTTTTTACTGATAGGGGTACATGAATATAAATATACATATATTGGAGGTGCGTGCTCAAACATTTTTTACTGATACGGGTACATGATCAAAAAAGTTTGGAGACCACTGCTCTAAGCTGTGTGCATGCATGGCCACACATGCTTTAAAACCATGCCGCGCACAAACTCATTAATGCCATGTACCCACCCGGTGAGAAGCTGGGCTGCAGCTTCAAGAGGAGCTGGGCAACAAGCTGAGTGCAGCAGAGGCACCGCAGCCAGTGTGAGACACGTACTGAGGTAAGCTCAGGCAGCGGTTCCTCCCTGAGGCTGTGTGCTGCCAGAGGCAAGGCAGGGATGGGGATGGGGGCTGGTGCTGGGGAACTGCTCCGCTTCCCAGCCCCAGCACCATGTGCCTCCTTGCTTCCAGAAGCATGGCAAGGCAGGGATGGGGGCTGGTGTAGGCTCTGCCAGTGCCAGAAAACTGCTCCGCTCCCCAGCCCCAATGCCACGTGCCTCCTTGCTTTTGGAGGTGAGTTGGGACTGGGGCCAGGAAATAGCTCTGTTCCTGGCGGCGAAGTGAGACAGGGGCTGGGGCCAGGACTGGGAAACTGCTCCAGTGGCAAGGTAAGGGCTGGGGCTAGGGCTGGGGCTGGGGCTGGGGCTGGGACCGGGAAAGTGCTCCACTCCTGTCAGTGATGCAAGGGCTGGGGCTGGGACCAGGACTGGGAAACTGCTCTGCTCCTGGTCGTGAGTCAGGGGCTGGGCTGGGGCTGGCGTGGGTTCTGCCGGCACGGGAAAACTGCTCCACTTCCTAACCCCAACACCACATGCCTCCTCACTCCTGCAGGTGAGGCTTTGCTCCTGGAGGCAATGCAGGGACAGGGGCTGAGGTTCCTGGCTTTGAGGGTGTTCGCTATTTTTATGTTAATGTGGTTGTTATCTTTCCACCATCAAAAACAGGCATGCTAATAAGTGTGTCCCGGGAGTCAAAATAACGAGCGGCACTTACCAGCAGCTCAGGATGGGACATGCATGGGGCAGAAGGAGGAGCAGCCTTTTTGTTCAATGACGGCCGGCCAATATAAAAATGGTGGCCGCTGCTGTGGAGGGAGCAGATAGCTGGGGAATGAAGCCACAGCTGATGCTGCCAGCGGGGAAGACCCCACTGGCTGGACCCGGGGAGCCTGGCAAGCGGGAGCAGATGCAGGCGGTGGAGGGTGGAGCACCCCAACAGGAGCCCACACAGGACAACGAGGGAGCGACAGGTTTGCTGGCCAGAGGCGGAACTGAAGTGGCACCTGGAAGCAGAGTGGAACCCAGGTGGGAGTGCCAGGACGATGAGGCGCAGAGGAAGGCACGACAGGGGGCGAACACCCTGGGAGAGCCCTAAAGGGGTTTGTGGTCGGGGCG
>NW_017729026.1:44278334-44279090 GCF_001723915.1 Gavialis gangeticus | reverse complement strand
TATAATAAACAAAGGAGGTTGAAAGAATGTATGGTCTGGTGAGATGGTGATTACAGGGGTGGAACTGAGTGGGAAACAGGTATGGAGGACTGATTTTGTATGATTGTCAAATGGGCTAGGGATTGGTAAGATCTTAGATGTGACCTTCAGCAATCACCAGATGCTAAGAATGGACATGAATTTAGATAAAAGTGAAGATAGGGGGAAAGGGAGGTGGAAGTTAAAAGTTCAATTATTAAAAGATGAGAAGACCTGTCAAGAATAAGTGGAACTGTATAAAGGATGGATCACTCTGAAAAGGTATTACCAAAGCATCTGGTATTGGTGGACTGTGATCAGGAGAAGAACAAGAGAATTTTTCAGAAATATTGGTTGAAGATAAGTGAAGAAGAGGATGGAAGAAGTAGAAGAACTGCAGGCAAGGAAGCAGGAATTATTAAAGGAGGTGGTAAGAGAAATAGCAAGAATGGAGCTATACAAAGACAGGGAATTAGGAGGCTGGAGAATGCTAGATTTGGAAAGCTTGGTGTCTACTTACTTTGTAAGTATGTTCTGTAAAGGGTAAGGAAGACTGCGTGTTTCTGTCATTATCTGGCAGGAAGAGCATTAAAATGTGGCATGTATGGGTAAGATTGGAAAAAGCCATGGCAGTCACTGGCCCAGTATGCAAAGATAGAGCAATTCTCAAGGGTTAACATATTCGAGGGAGTGGCACACTATATTAAGGAGGAATACACATCCTCGTCCATTGGCAAG
>NW_017729026.1:44274051-44278323 GCF_001723915.1 Gavialis gangeticus | reverse complement strand
TTCCACCGGATTGAGGAACAGATGGGAGTAGATCCTGGAAGCGACGGGTCAAGATGAAAACATCCTCTCCCTGTTAGGCTCCGGGGGAAAGGATAGAAAGGGGCAGGGAATAGCTTAGTGGTCGGTTTTTGGTTAACACGTTTATTTTGTTACCCCAGACGAAGGGGCATAGGAGATAGGGACGAGTGCCCAAGGGGCGGGGCTGTGGAGAAGCCTTGGTAGGGTTCCCTCCTCTTGGTTTTATGTACCCTTGAAGGAAGGGATGGAGGTGTGAAGGGCTGTGAGGTAGGCCCACATGGGTGAGCGGGGCCTTAAGCCGCTGGAATCTAAACGCAAAGGTGGAGAGGGTTACCCTGCAAGTAGAGGCCGAGGATAACGGCTGGGCGGGACACCGAAGGAGGCGTGAGGCTGGGGTGTAGGGGTGGTGAAGCCCCGTGAGTAACCGCCGGGTGAACCCCGGGCCACCAAGTATCCCATCAACTGACTCCTCCTACTGAGGAACAGCAAGTCGTGGCAGGAGAGAACAGGGTTGGCGACGCGGGAAGAAGAGAACTACTCCGGCAATGACATGAACCCGGGAGATGCTTGACATCCACCAGTAGAACAAAGGCTGCTCAAGAGCAGTTATTCAAAGCCCAGCGGTCCCAAAGTGAAAAATAAAACTAAATGAATTCCAAATGAATACCCAATCCTCTATTCCCTAAATGCATTCACTGCAGAAATAAAAGCAAATTTCCCTCCAAGCTGTGTTCCCAGGGACTGTGGCTGGTGTTAGCTGCTTTTTCTATCATTTTAGGAAGGCCAATATCTTCCCTGCAGCAAGGATCATCTTTATATTCATTTTGCAATGTCCAAGCGTGCCAAAAGGGGGAGGCGGGACCAATTCAGGAACAGACCAAAGCGGTGCATTCACTGACCACTACACCTTAGAGGGAACATTGCATCTTACCACACCACGCCACATCACACCACAAGCACAGTACTTTCCATAAGTTACTCTAGGGTAATAAATTCCAACCCACCCTACATATTAGATATAGATATATATCTATATATCAACACACAGTTGTCTGTCTATCTACAAACATATATAATATACAAAATATATTACAATTTAAGCCTGAATGTTAATTTAGGAGTCCTAAGAACTATCTGCAACAGCCAGAACTAGTTATACATCAAGGTATCTGAATATTCTGGCAATAAGAGAAAATCCTAGTCTGAGGGAAGCAATAAAGTCTGAGCAAAAACTTGAGCACAAACTATTGCTGCAAATGATACTTTTGTCCAGCAGAACCCTATCAGCTTAATGCTCATCTAAGATAAGGACTGTTCAATAAGATATGTATCTTAAATCATGTCTGTAACACCAAAAAGACAAACCTGCAGTATGTTTTGTGTGTGCGTTAGGCAAAATAGGTGATGAAAATTTTGGGGTACATACAGATGTTCAAGGAAGTTAGAGGGAGGTTAAAAATGGCTACCCAATCTAATTTCATTCACCCAGGTGTGTGTGGATACCTTTAAGAGTGTTATGTATAAGTTGTTACATCTGCCCAGGAAGAGCAGGGAAGGAACAGCAGATTGGCAGGAAAAAAAGGCTCTCTGAATAAACAAGCTTTATTGGTCTATAAGTTTAACTCCTTGGTCTTTTGAGAACAACACAAGGTGCAGACCTTACACTTGGATCTCTAGTTAGGTGGGTCTAAGTGTATACTATACAGAAATTCAGGACAGTTAGATCAGTTTAAAAATAGCCATCCCAATCTAAGTTAACTCTACCTTCAAAGTAGTTTTACTTAGATAGGGCCCAGTTAAACCAATCTAACTGAATTTCTGTACAGTTCTCAGGACAGCCCAAGGGTTGGGAAAGCCCCGCTGCTGGCCTCTTTCCTAGGGCTATGTTTTTCATACCCTGCTCCCGGGCACCAGGCCATTTTTAGCCCCCTCAGCCACAGACCAAGCCCCAGCCACCCTGAGCCCACCAAAGTACCCATCCTCAAAACCACTTCCAGTGCCAGTTTTACTGGCATTCACTGATGTCTGGAGCCAAGGAAGTTAGTTGGAGGGGCGGGAGGGATGTGGGGCTTGGTTCTCCAGGGGGACTGTTTGTCTGGGGGAACAGGGATCGGGGGGCTAAAAATAGCCCCTGTTTCTGGGGGGCGTGGAGGAGACAGCCACCCATCACTCCCAACCTGTTGACCCCATAAGCCCCCATGGGGCCTTCCCAGACCCCACCAACCCCCACAATCCCTTCCATGAACATTGCTTGCACTCCTGATCCTTCAAATCCATCCCACAAACCCATCAATCTCCCCCAGAGCCTGCTTGCCTCCCATTTCCCCCAACTCCCCTGGTCCTCCTATTATCCCCCTCATCCTGACTTATCTTAAATTGGGTGGCTATTTTTAATATGATCTAACCTCCCCAAGTGTCTGTACATAGGTGTTATGTCTTTCTGTCACTTCAAGCACACTCATGCTGGTGTGAATGAATAGGCTATAGGTAGGATGATTTTTCTGCATTAGCTTAAGTGATAGAAAAGAAGGGGGTATGCTCTCCCTCTCCTTTTCACCTCTTCTAGCAATTTCAAGCCCCAATAAGGGTGGTCTACTAAAATATATCATGCCCTTTATAGACCATCCTGGACAGTGTACACATTTAGCAGCAATAAAGATAGATTAAAGGGTCCATTCAGTCCCATTCTAATAACTAACTTAAGCGTTCCTACCTAATGCTAGCAGGGCCCATTACAATGCTGGTTCCACGCAGTTCTCCCAAGCTCACACCTCAGTTCATCCACAGCAAAAACAGGTTGTTACATTATTTGACTAGAATATTGTCAAAGATCAGTGACTTCCAGATCTTCCACAAATAATAAATAGAAAGATAGATCTATTTATTTATGTGTGTGCGCGCATGCACGCACACACACACACATACATACACACAGAGTCTGTTTATATTAAGTCATTTGGATTGGGCTAGCTATAAATCTAATAAACAAAAATATGATTATATTATATTATATTATATTATATTACATTTCTTGGATTTTGCAAAGTGCAATCTGCAGAAGTAAGGAAAAACAGCAAATCGCAGCGAGATGCTTATAAAATAGCTTAAGCTATTAAATGAGTATAAATTATAATGTTTGTTATGAATCAGCTGTTTATCATAAACATTCGATATTAATTCATATATGCTGCCACCTAGAGTTTAGTATTACATTATGTGAATAGAAAAACAGCTAAGCAAGGTTCCAACCTTCCAACCAAAATTTAAGATTTGTTTTAAATGTATTTTTATGTAAGAATTTTAAATGGGAAATATTAACAGAAAAAGCACAGGAGAGAGCAATAAGCAAACTGTCCATATAATATATTGAAATATGAGGCAGGATCCATATAGGAAAAGAGATCAGAAAGTTGCCATTTTGAATTAATTTTGTTAGTTCTGGAAAAATACTTCAAGAATATGTTAGTTTTGTTCAGGTTACAGGCCTCCAAGATAATAGTAGATAACATTTAAGACTAACAAGTTGTGCCATTTCTTCATTTTGAATGAAGTCATCCAGCTTTTAAGAAAATCTTAAGAAAATAGGTTGAAGCTTCTCCTCACCACTAATACATTGAAGAAGATGACATGTCCCCAGGAGGTAGCTTATTTGTAAATCCAAGGCAGCTTGCAAAATGAGCCGTCCTGCCATGCTTTAGAAATTGCAAACAGGGGCAACCCAATTTCCCAGCTGACCTACAGGAGCTGGCAACATTCATTACAAAACTCCTATTCAGTGCCTGGACTTTCACACTGTGCATAATTTGTTTAGGGATGAGCTACGAACTTGGATCTCAATTTGCACAACAGGATATGGTTTGATTAAATGTGTCTGGATGCATCTGTAATAGAATTATAGATTTAAATTAGGAGCCAGTGACAATCATAACAAGGTAGTAGTTTCTCATGCTTGTTTTATAAAGCTGCATGAAGGGTGAAAAGTATTAATATGATCAAAAAGTGCTTTCTCACTTCATCACCTTTTTTCCTGTCCTCACTATCCCTCTTACATCTGGGCCCAAATTCCTATTACATTTGTAAATTTATTGATTTTTTGATTTTGCATTTCAATCCATCTGTAGCAGGAGGCTTCATATTCTTGCTACTTTAAGAGCAGGCAGCAGAAGATAAAGCAGATAGCAGCTGTGCCAGGAGACAATCAGGAGCCACATGACCCAGAAGGAATTGGGGGGGGAGGGGGGGGGGCAGGGCAGG
>NW_017729026.1:44267234-44273964 GCF_001723915.1 Gavialis gangeticus | reverse complement strand
GAGGGGGGGGCAGGGCAGGGCTGGGCTTGTAGTATGGCCAGGGAGCTAGTCCTGGAGGTTACTGAGAGAGAGCATTTTCTGGGCAGGATGGCTACAGCTCCTGAATAATACCTGGGAGATTCTAGGTGGTGGTAACAACCACAGGTTTGCAGGGACTAATAGGAGGAAGAGGTCCCAAGAGGCCTGATAGTGGGGCCAGAGCTCAGAAGCATGTCAGGAGCCTGGGTGAAGCGGGGAGATGGGACCAGAGAAGGTCTGGTGCCTGGGGGAGAACACAAGGGTCTGGTGTCCAGGAAGGACTAGGTACCCAGGAGTAGATTAGGCATGGGACAAGGAGAGTCCAGTGCCTAGGAGGACTAGGTACCTAGGAATAGTGTGGAGATGGTACCCAACAAGAGCTCAAGGACAGAACCAAAACAGACTGAGGCCTGGGAGCAGGACAGGAGTGGATGAGAGCTGGCTTGGGAATCCCTGGGGCAGCCTCCCTCTTAAAGGTATAAGTACATCAAGGTGTGGCAAACAGGAGAGGATCAGGGCAAAGTACAGGCTGAGTAGCCACCAGGGAGTGTCACAGCCACCCCTAGAACAGCCCTTTGTTACACCATCCCATTGCTGGAGAGGAAAGAAGAGAAGCCCAAACTACATAACAGAAACACAACCCCAAAAGTCACTGAATTCTGAGTTTTGTCATGCTCCTTGTGAATAGCATGCATCAATATATGGCCACAGACAAGAGGGAATGGTAAATGGAAAAGGAAGTGAGAATAAGATGAAGCACCCTACGGTTATCTTCTCTTGCAAGTTTTCCAAGTAACTGCTGTTGACTGCAATTACAGCTACTCTTGTGTGGCAAGTGAATAAGGCTCCAGCCTCTCCTGAATAATAACCATACTGCCAAGAAACACCTATGTGGAACTGTGCATTCCTATATAAGGTATAAAGAAAGTAGATCTTGTTAACATGTTGAAATTCACTGAGAAACATCACAGTTAAAAGTTGTGGAGAGGAATGGTGTCACCAGAAGCAGCTGTTCTTACTTCCCAACACATCCTTTATAACATGAAAATGTTTAGAAATGCTAATTCAGTGGTTCCCAACCTTTTTAGACTCAAGTTACCCCTTATAATACTCAAGGCACCCCTCCGAAAATGCCTGCCATTAGCTTTCACTTAGTTTTTGACTACAAAAAATAATAGACCAATTTTTCTGTTGCAAAGAACTCAAAGACCTGAACAGGTCAGAATGATTTTGACACTGGGTTCTCATTTGAAATTTCTGGGTTTACCTTGTGAATTAGGCATAAGTATTTGCACACCTAACAGTGCTAAGATGGCATAGCACTTGCAGCACCCTTAAAAATATCTCGCCATACCCCAGATGCTGCAACATCCTGGTTGAGAATAATTGTGTCAACTGTACAGGGCCTGACCATAATACTGCTTTGTTGTGTTGTTTTTAAAGTATATGAAAGAGTGCTAGACAGACAAGGTTCTTTGCATGAATCTGATATCTTTTATTAGACCAACTTAAATAGTTGGAAAACAATTATTAAGCAAGTCTTCGGGTTCAAAAACCCTTCGTTAGGCTAAGGACGTTTCAGCAGTTGGTGTGCGCTCTGTCTGGATGGGATGAAAAGTAAAGAAGCCAGAGGCTGGGCTGGTCTGCATACAAGACAGATAGTCAGTGACAATGTAGATTGAGGAGTCAATGGGTGAGACAGGTGGGGTGGCGGAGGGAGAGAGAGAAGGGGGATGAATAGTGCAGAGACACCTAGGCAGTCAGGCAGGTTATAATGTGTCATAAATCCAATGTCTATATTTAGTCCATGGTTTTTAGTGTCCAGGAGGCTGATGAAGTGGAGTTCATAGGCTCGCCTCTGGGAAGTGTTTTGTAAGTTTCCTTTGAGGCTCAGGACTGAGAGATTGGAGAGAGAGTGGTTTTCTTGTGAGAAATGTGCCCCCACAGGTAATTGGGTATTCCTGTCTTTGATAGATTTCCGGTGTGCATTCATTCTGGTGCGCAGTTCTTGTTTGGTCTCTCCTACGTATTTTCCATCAGGGCATTCGGTGCATTGGATGAGGTATGTTACATTTCTGGAGGTGCAGCTGTAAGATCTGGGAATGCTGATGGCTCTGTTGTGGGGTGTAGTAATTGTGGGGGTGGTGGAGATGTGTTGGCAGGATTTGCATTTCTTGTCATGGCCTGGTCTGGATCATTTTGGTGTGTTCTGGGCTTGAGGAAGTTTGCTTCTGGTGATGAGGTTAGCGAGGTTCGGTGCTAGGAACTCTACAGAGCATTCCTGCCCCAACATTTACAATTAAATATCAACACATAACACATGACTTTTAAAAACATGTAAGGAGGGGAAGGATGATAGACTACACTGCATGGATTCCCTCAATCTCTCCAGTTGAAGCAGGGGAGCCAAGAAGTTAAGATTCAGAAGCCAAAGGAAAGTAAGAAAAAGGGAATATGCCTGGTAACTGTGGCTCTTACCTAGGAGAAGTAAGTTAAGGGTATTGTTCCCAGGGTTATTCTCGCTTTTAACCAATGATTGTCTAATGTAAAATGCATATAAACTGTCCAGTGAGAAAAGACCATCCTCCTAGATGGACTCTTGTATTTTGACTCCTCATCAGAACTTTGTTTTCTTTATTTTACATTACACAGCCAGTAGGTAATAAGCAGTAATAACCCAGGCAGCCAGGACTAGAACCCAACCTCCCCTCCCATTTTCCTGCACTGATCCAAGAATAAAAGTCAGGGGAGAATAATTATAAAGGGATTCGTGCTATTATGGGATTCATATGTAGTAACTGAAGGGTTTAGAAGCAGCACTAGCTCCCTGGCAGAAAAGCACACCAGTGATTCTCATGATCATGAAGGGTCAGCAGGTTCTGCTCTCTAACAATACCATATTTTCTAGCATATAGCATATAACATGGCCCAAAATAAGATATGCATCTTATTTTTGAAAGGCAGAATGAAGGAAAAAAGATCTTTCCTTGAAAATACTTGTAGTAATTAACTGAGTAGTAGGCAGCCCAGCACGCTCATTGTGGTGCTCCCTGTGGAGCTCCCTGTGGAGCATGTGCAGTCTTATTTTCACTTTCCCCTGATTGAGGCTTATACTGCAGAAACTGCTATTACTGCATTTCCTCTCTTGTAAGGTGCACTTCAATTTTCAGCAGCTGATTTCTGGGGAAAGGATACACATTGTATTTAGGCTTCTTTCATTTTAAATTGGAATATATTCATGATTAGCTTGTAGCATTTTCAGTCTAGAATAAACTGAATAAGCTTGGATGTCTGGTGACTGAGGAAGGTATATTGGTCGTCCTTCATTGTATAGGATCAGGCAACAGGCTATAGGATCTATATTCATATAATCCTTTCATGGGTGGGAAACTTAGCATATTAGTCACTTTTCTTTTGTGTTTTGTATTGCAGTGGAAGGAAATGCTGTTCTTTAGAAACACAGATGCCCCATAGTTACCGCAGACCTTCATTTTCAACTGCTGTTCTAGGTGATTTATGATTCCCTCTATGGTTAGAAGTCTCTTGTCTTGTGTGTTTTGCTCTAGCATTTGAAATCAGCTAGGACTCTAAAGCATAGAAGCAGTGGATGCTTTCCTCTGAAGGTAGCGGTGGGGGATTCAACAGGAGCCTATTTCTTTGGAATTTATACCATCTCTTAATTCAACAAAGCCCAAATAGTTGATTTTCAGGGAATAATGTTAGCTGTTTTTCAGCAGAGCAGGAAGCCTGGTTGAGTGGGAGTGAAAACACAGGAGAATCGGCATTGTTGTGGAGGGCTAAAAGGGCTTATTAATGTATTGATTGGTTAAAATGTATAACATATATTATTAATTCAAAACTTGAACTGCATATAGGCATACCATGAGGACTAGGCTTCTTACTACTAAATGAAGTTAGAGCTACTGTATCTGAAGTGTACTGTGTCCCATATGCTAGGTATTTCAAATGAGTAAAATATTCATGTATACCTTTCCTCATGTTCATTTTTGTTCTCATCTATTTTCCAAGCCATGGAAGCAACAGGTGAACAGTAACGTAGTATTACAGCACTGAAGCCGCTGCTGTGAGGAAAATAGATGTGAATATTCTTGATGAGAGAGAATGCATTCAAAGTAACAAACTCCCTGTTATGTCGTAGCTGTAGTCTGTGACATCACTAATCACTGCACCTTTTTTTTCTTACATCTACCCAGGATCTCACAGGAAATAAAAAAGTCTATATACAGAACATTTAGGAAGCATGGCATCCTGTTTCATTTTTCAAGTCCAAATGGGAATTACATGGCTTTGTAACTGCCATTTTTGGCACTTCCCCCAGTTTTCAATCTGACGCTTTCCATATGCGTAGTGTGGATGTGTAAACATCTACTTGGCTACCCAGCATGTACAGCTTGCTGTGCTCTGGCTAGGTAGATACATGTGTATCTGACCACAAGTCCTGAAATCCCAACCTAGCAAAAATGAGGAGGATTCCTATGGTTTAGGCTACTAACCTTACAGCAGAGGCACTCACCATAAAGCAAACAGTAGACCAAGCCTGTAGCTGTCCCCTCAGAGACACTTGAACCTGCTGACTTAGTTTTCTAAATGTAGTATGCTAAACATAAGGTCAGAGATCCAGATCTTTTCTTTAAAGATCTAAAACACTGAAACACTTCATCTTGCATGTAGTAGTCATTATTGTACAAGATGAAGAGAAAGCGCTGAGGAAGTTTCTGTCCCATTATGATCAATGGTCCAGCTGATTACCCAGGGTACCAACTTTCTTGCTAGCCAGGCATCTCATTGAACTACAAACAACTTAAGTCATGCTCTGCCTCTTACCCAAGCATCTCTCTGTCTTGGGAGTTATGCAGCTGGGAAACTGCCATTTGGGCCTGTAAAGTGTAATAGGATTCTGGCCTTAATCTTTAGGATGAATTACCCACTCCACAGCAATTTCATTCCTTGTAGAAATTACAGGTAAAATGCACTGTTGCAGGAATGTACTCTTTTTCCATCTATCAGTTGGGTTTATAATCAAACAAAATCATACAGAATAAATTATCCTAAATCATACTTTCTATCTTCAGGGCTCTGGAGATATATAATGAATGAGCTGACTGAGACTTCAGGCCCCACTCTTTATGTAAGTTTTTGTTTGTAGTTTTCCAATTCTAGCATTTCTAGTATGTGACTTGATTTTGAAGGTCTTACCTAATATATTTCATATATCCATAAAATAAAGTACTTTGAAAGACCTTCTAGTTCACACAGTCCACCTCCTTGCCAGTTAAAGTTTTATCCCTACAGTATATTTTCTAGTGCTTCGATCAGTCTAATTTTTAAAAGTCCCAGGCATGGAGTTTCCAACTACATCATTTGATAAGCTGTTCCACTGTATATAAGTCATTCAGTGAGGACATTTCTCTTGACATTCAGTTTAAATTCCCCCTTTAATTTTATCCTGTTTCTCTTGGTTATTGCAGATATTGCAGTGGCATATCCTTCAAATGATAGATTATTGTCATGTCCCAATCCCTTCAACTGTCAATTAACCAAGAGATTACTGGCTCTTTTTATCTTCACAAACAATGGATTTCCTCAGCACTCTATAATCTTTTTAGTTGTCTCTCTTGGAATTCCTTCAAAATTGTCAATACCTTCTTGGTACTGACTAACTGAATTTGTTATGTCAGGAGCCATTGCTTCAGAAATAAATTACTACCTTCCTGCACCATTGTTTCCTATAGCATCAACACAGCACTTAACATAAAATAAATTTTGCATTTTGATATAGGCTGTAGATTGATTATAGAGCTTTCAGTTTTGCTTGGATTCCAAAAGATCCTCATGTTTGCTTTCTACCTTCATGGCAGTCCTGGGACTTCTGTGCTGCTCTCCACGGTCCCTGGCAATGAGGCTCCAGATGGCTTTGTTACCAGAGCCCTCCTTGGCATAGCTATCCCAGGACTTCCCTTATTTGGGAACTCACCAACATTGAGAGGCTCCACTAAAAAGCTATATAATCCTTCCTGGAGTTTTCTCAATGATACTGGAAATATATGCCATATTTTCTTACATATAGCAGGTTCTCAAATAAGATGTGCCCCTTATTATTGAAAGGCACAATGAAGAAAAAAAATATTTCTTTGTAATAAATAATTGAGTAATAGACATAGATGAAACATAACTGTTGACAGTGGCTCTGGCCAAGCTACAGCCCCATTCCCCACCATTAGCCCTGCCATGTTTCCCCCTCCCCCCCCCTTGCTTATGGCAGCAGCAGCTAAGCATCTGATCATTATTCTAAGCCCTATGGCTCATGCAGGGTTACTTTAGCTTCTGACTCACAGCAGCTTAAGTGACAGAAGCTGCTGTTACCATATTACCCCACTCATGGGTCACTGGTGCCCCTGTTGGTGATACTGGGGGGGGCACCAGATCACCAACAGGGGGATCTCCCAGCAGCTTATGCTTACAGGGGGGAGGGGTGGTTTCCAGTGGCTGATCGCCAACCAGGGTGGGGGTGGTCTCCCAGCAGCCAATCGCTGAGACAGCAGTGAAACTGGAAGTACACTTCCAGTTTTGCCGTTGGCACTTCCAGGGCGTGCACAGCCAATCTTGGAGAGTGCACGTGCAACCCCTACACATTGCCAATGACCTGACTTATAATGTGCACCCTAATTTCCAGCAGCTGTGGGGGGGGGGG
>NW_017729026.1:44263373-44267023 GCF_001723915.1 Gavialis gangeticus | reverse complement strand
CCGGGTTTAAAGGAGCATGTTATATGTTAGAAAATGTGGTTTGTCCCCTAGCTCCTACCACCTCTGCCTAACTCTCCTGAGCAAAAGAAGTGAGATGCAGGTAATGAAGGCCCCCACAAAATATAAGAAGGTGATATTCTGGTCCACAATTTATACTCATTTTGAAGCACAAGGGGTAAGTATGGTTATATAGGGCTGGAAAAATAAATACTTTTTACAACTAAGTGTCACCAACTATATTATACATCAATCATTTTACTGCAAGGCTTATTATTCCACATTGGCGTTTATTATTTCTAAAGCAACAGAATGCAGAGAAATATAATGCTAAGTACATAAAATAGACCAGGGAATACAAACACATTTAATTTATGTAAGTTATTCAACACATCTTTGAACTGTGACTGCTGGCAAAGGTTAAAATCAGATTTGTTGCACTGTATAATTTCGGTTGGCTGGTACTGAGAGCAGTCATAGCTCTTCTTGGATGGGGCAGCTGGCATTTGCCCTATGCAGAGGTAACAAATTTTCTTCTTGAAGAATAGAAAGGTTATTTAATCTTGTAGGTAAAAATGAAGAAAGAAATATTTAAAGGAGCCTACACTCATTTAAATTATTAATTTTTATATAGTCAGAAAATTAACAATGATTTAGCAGCAGTGTCTCCAAAAAAATCTCCAAACCCAAAAATACTATGTTGTTTTCTCTGTTTTCACTGAGTGTGGTAATTTTACAACTCCTAAAATGGAAAAAAAATACAACTCAAAGCAGAACCAAAAAGATTTTTGTTCTTTATTATCAGAGTTGACTAAGAAATTGCCATCAAATCATATTCTGAAAAGAAAACCTTATTTTTAACCAGCTCTGTTGAGTAATTAGTATTAGGCAGTCTCCTGTTTAACATTGTAATTTCAAAGTGCTCATCCACACAGCTAATCCCATACTGACCTATTTTAGCTGTTTAGCTAACAACCCCAGAGGGACCCAAACAGGAGGGTCAGATTCTCAGCTGATATAAAAAACTACTCTGCTGGCAATCAACTGGCTACCCCCCACTTACACAAGCTGAGGAACTGGCCTTAGACCCTTTCTGATATTTATTTTAACCAGCCATGTCTTATATCTGTAGCAAGTGAGGCATCTCCTATCTGAGCAGTTTGAAATACTGAGGCTGTATGCTATAATGGTCAATCAATTTTTCCTTGGCCCAGTGGATTAATTTATTCATGGTTATGATAGTTTAGATTTTTTTAACCCAGTCAGTTAAAGAATAAGCTCATACTTTCTGCTATCCTTCCTTCTCATGACAAAGCATTTAGCACAATTAGTAGATACATTAGAATCTGACAATGCCACACTGTGAGTGGGTCTGCTATGGCCTTGAACTTGAAACCTTGGGCTGTTAATCATGCATTTTAGCACCCACACCATCTCAACCCCCAGTTTTGCTTTATGAAAATACACATAATAGATGCCATAACTTGAGAACACAGTTCTCACAGGGTTTGTGAAAAGAAGGGTTAGAAGGGACTTCATGAGGTCATCTAGTTCAGCCCCTTGCTCAAGGCAGGATCACTCCTGACTAAATCATCCAAGCTAAGTGTCTGTCCAATCTACTCTTGAAAATTTCCAAGGATGGAGATTCCACAATTTCCCTAGGTAGCCTATTCTAATGCTTGATGGAATTCATATAAAGTTCTTCCTAAACTCCAACCTAAATTTCTCCTGCTGAAGCTTGAGCCCATTGCTCCTAGTCCTGTCCCCTATGGCCAGAGAAAAGTCTGTCTCTAGCTTTCTGTAATCACTCTCCAGTTATCTGAAAACTGTTATCAAGTTCCCCCTTTGGTCTTCCCTTTTCCAGAGTAGTTCCCTGGAATTATAACCCTAGTTCTTTCAGCCTTTCCTCTTAAATCTTGTCTCCCAGGCCCCCAGAATTTTGTTGTTCTGTGTGAGACATACAAAATTACACACATTCCTCTAAAAAGTGGGGCCCAAAACTGGACATTATGCCACGAGGCATCACCCAAATGACACTCCAGCTAATAGAACCCTGTCTGCTGTCATCTTTTTTGTGAGAAGAGCACACTGTTGGCTCATATTCAGCTTCTGGTCTATTGTAACCCCAGGTCCTTCTTTGAAGTACTGCAGGCTAGTCAGTCTGTATCTGTGCACACAATTCATAGATTCATAGATGCTAGGGTTGGAAGGGACCTCAACAGATCATCAAGTCCACCCCCTGCCTAGGCAGGAAAGAGTTCTGGGGTCAGATGACCCCAGCCAGATGCCTATCCAACCTTCTCTTAAAGACCCCAAGGTAAAGGAGAGCACCACCTTTCTTGGAAGCCCCTTCCAAATGTTGGCCACCCTTACCATGAAGAAGTTTTTCTTGATGTGTAGCCTAAATCTGCTCTCTGTCAGTTTGTGCCCATTGTTCCTTGTTACCCCAAGAGGCACTCTGGTGAACAGAGCATCTCTGATCCCTTGCTGCATCCCCCTAATGAATTTGTAGGCAGTCACAAGATCACCTTTCAGCCTTCTCTTGCAGAGGCTGAAGAGGTCCAGGTCTCTCAGTCTCTCTTCATAGGGCTTGTCCTGTAATTCCCTAACCATATAAGTGGCCCTCCTCTGGACCCTCTTGAGTCTATCAACAACCTTCTTGAAGTACGGCACCCAGAACTGGATGCAGTACTCCAGCTGCTGTCTGACCAATGCCGCATAGAGGGGAAGTATCACCTTCTTGGACCTATTTGTCATACATCTGCTGATGCATGATAAAGTGCAGTTAGCATTTATTCTGTCCCAAATGCAGGACTGTGATGGAGAAAGATTAGGAACCAGGGTGGTCCCAGAATAGAGAATAATAAAACGTTTTTACTTACCCCAGGAGAAGGTAGAATGCTTAGGGAAGCACAGAGTGGCAAGCGGCATCTCTGGAGCAAGTGGTCCCTCGTGATTGGCTGGCAGTGAGACTGGCCAAGTACTTCCAGCCCCAGAGCGGTGCAGCCAGGGAAAGACTCCTGTGTCCCTGAGGTCAGGATGCCAGGGAAGCTCTCCAGTCAGTGCCTATCTTCTGACATGGATGGAGCAGAGGCACTCAGCAGAAAGTGGTCAGAGGGTCACCACAAAAGGAGGTACAGCCAATGGGAGTGTGAGGCTGAGTCCGGGAAGCTGGAAAGAGCCACTGGAGAAGCAGCAATTGGAAGGTATTGTGAAGGTTTTTCCTCCCCCTGAGGGATTGCCTGAGGTGCACTGAGGGTCTGGGGTTTGTAGCCCTATATGGAGAGTATTTTCTTTCTTGTTTTTCTTTTTTTTTTTTCCTTCTGTTGTAGGAATTTCTTTATCTTTTGTGCCTATCACCTGGCTACACCAATTAGGCTGATTGCCTTGTTGAGGGTCAGGATGGCATAGACTGGGTTTGCACTGTTGGGGCCAGGACTGTTTAGGCTAATTGCCCTGCTGGGGGGCAAGGACTGTCTAGGGCCCCAAGGTCTGAAGCTGTGGCATACCGACGGGGAAGGTAGAGGGCCATGGCCCCCAGGCACCAGCTGGAGTGGGGGCATGCTGGCTGGAGAGGCTGGAGCGCCTCTCATGTTTTTTGTGTGGCACACCTGCCTCCCTGGCAAGTTGTGGGCTTACTTTTTCCATTCCAG
>NW_017729026.1:44256503-44258373 GCF_001723915.1 Gavialis gangeticus | reverse complement strand
TTTTTTTCCTTCTGTTGTAGGAATTTCTTTATCTTTTGTGCCTATCACCTGGCTACACCAATTAGGCTGATTGCCTTGTTGAGGGTCAGGATGGCATAGACTGGGTTTGCACTGTTGGGGCCAGGACTGTTTAGGCTAATTGCCCTGCTGGGGGGCAAGGACTGTCTAGGGCCCCAAGGTCTGAAGCTGTGGCATACCGACGGGGAAGGTAGAGGGCCATGGCCCCCAGGCACCAGCTGGAGTGGGGGCATGCTGGCTGGAGAGGCTGGAGCGCCTCTCATGTTTTTTGTGTGGCACACCTGCCTCCCTGGCAAGTTGTGGGCTTACTTTTTCCATTCCAGCCGGAAATTCCAGCCACCAGCCCTGCCCATGCGACCAATGTGCCACACTGCTAATTCTCCAGCAGAAGTGCTGTGGGGCAGGAGGCAGGGCCCTGCACAGGCTGATTTGCTTTGGGACCTGCACCCTGGTCGGATCATCCCGGGGGGCTCAAATGCATGCATTAGCACCCAGGCGCTGGAGACCCATGAGACGCCACTGGTCTGAAGGCCTTATGACAGATGGGCCCACAGAGGCCTGAATTCTCATCACAGCCCAGAAAATATGGGACTGTTCTCAGTATACCTTTTTTTTTTCCTTTGTGTTTTTTTTTCTATTGGACATTTAACTGGGAATGAAGTGGCTTATATGGGTGCGCCACAGCTGTGTGAAGAGGCCTGGCTCATTGTTTCATTCTGTCGAGAGTAGGAAAACACCCAGTTGGAACAACCACTAGCGGTGGTAAGGGTGGAGTGTAGGGGAGGAGGAGCCCTACAAATTGACCCTCCACCCCATCACATGGGACTGGTGTCACGAGCTAGGGCCTAGGAGTGGCCGTGATCCCGCTAGCGCCCCCTTGCCATGGCAATTAGGAGATCCAGCACCCTCTAATTCTCGCCCGCCACGTCTTTGATCTTTTGTAAAGTAATATGGGAGGCTGCCTACGATCTCCTGATATTTAAAGGTGACTTGGTGCACCCCCAACCTTATGGGCTATGCGTGCCTCCTACCTCCCCTTTAGCATGCCCCAAGCCTCGCAGTTCTTCCGGACGTTTTGGTGTCTCCAATCTTAGACTGGCCCCCCCCTTGGGCCTATGCCATGCGCTTCCTGTGCTCTGGCCCTCGGTGGGGCCTCTAATCGTAGACTGCCCCCCCCCTTGGGCCTATGCCACGCGCTTCCCGTGCTCTGGCCCTCGGTGGGGCCTCCAATCTTAGACTGGTGCCCCTTGGGCCTATGCCATGCGCTTCCTGCGCTCTTGCCCTCGGTGGGGCTTCCAGTCTTAGACTGGCCCCCCCTTTGGGCCTATGCCACGCGCTTCCCGCGCTCTGGCCCTCGGTGGGGCTTCCAGTCTTAGACTGGTCCCCCTTGGGCCTATGCCACGTGCTTCCCGTGCCCCTGCCCCCGGTGGGGCCTTTATCTGCGCTACTCGAGCCCCTGGCTCACTCCGAGCCCACTTCCGCGCTACTCGCGCCCCTTGGCCCGCTCTGAGCCCGCTTCCGCGCTACTCGCGCCCCTTGGCCCCCCGCTGAGCCTATTCCTGCGCCAGCCCTGTCTTGGGCTTTCACCGGCGCCCTTGGCGCTCTCTGAGCCTATTCCTGCGCCACACGTGCCCTTGGCTCTCTCTGGGACTAATCCTGCGCCAGCCCTGTCTGGGGCTTTCACCGGCGCCGGGGCTCAGGTGGCACACAGCTGTGCCTGGCCCCCCCTGACCCTTCTCGGGGTCCTATGCCCTCACGGGCTGGGGGTCTCAACCCCACCACCGCACCACTCTGGTGCCAAGCCGCTGCACCTTCCTGGCACTGCTCAGTGCCCACACAGGGCACCCAGGAA
>NW_017729026.1:44249597-44255908 GCF_001723915.1 Gavialis gangeticus | reverse complement strand
CTGCCCTGGTGATTGGCAGCTGCTCTACACTCTTACTCAGGCACGGGGCACCCAAGTGCCCCCGTGACAACTGGCATAACTCTCTACACAAACCAACTCCCCCAGTAGCAAAACATCAAGTTGTGGCGGATGAGAACCACTGAGGTGGAAGACAATCAGGAGGAAATGCCAACATCCTCAAAGTAAGATCAAATGCAAGGGAAAAATGTCGACCAGACAGGGGCCAAGGCCATACAATACATAGCCCTGACAAGGACTTTGCACTTTTCTTTGATAAAACTCATGACTGATTATGGACCATTTCTCTAGTCTATCCAGGTCATTCTGGATCCTAACCCTACTCTCTGAAGTGTCGGCAATTCTACCCAACTTGGTGTCATCCACTAAGTGTCATCCATTAAATTTGCTAAGTGTGCACTTTTCTGCCTGCATACCCAAGCAATGCCTTTATATTATTTTTTAATACTTTTTAAAGTATTCCTTTTTGAGATTGCTGCCTAGCAAGGCTGGTTTCCTGTTATATTTCCCATTCTTCCATTGCATTGGGATAGCTTTTTCTTGCTGATATGTACTGCTATTTTGCAGTGTTAGTGGAAATATCCTTAATGGATCCTAGATATCTCTGGAAATATCAATACTTGGTTAAGCCTTTGTTTACATATTTACAAAGAGGTTGAATTTAGGGGCAAGGTTACACTTTATGACCCTAGGTTCCCTTTAAGTTTCCCCTTTAGCATTGGGACTTGTTTAATTTATGTTTTAGATTGATGCCCTGCTTTATCCAAAAGGCTCAGCGTGGCTTTCAATAAGGAGACAAATGCCATTGATAGGATTCCACAAAACTTGAGACCTCCAAATCCTCCCCCACCACCCGACTACTGCTTTCCTAAATCTCAATATAAGCAAACTCTCTAGCCAATAAATACCATGCTTCCTAACTGCCATTTACATCTAAATACAAGACCTCTTCCTGCTGCAAAATTCCCTTCTTATCAGTGCAGAGGCAGAAAAGGATCTTGGAGTCATCATTGATGCCAAGATGAACATGGACCAGCATTGTAGGGATGCAGTCAGGAAGGCCAACTGCACCTTGTCACGCATCCACAAATGCATCTCAAGCAGATCCAAGGAGGTGATCCTCCCCTCTATGCAGCACTGGTAAGTACTGTGTCCAGTTCTGGGTACCACACTTCAAGAGGGATGTGGAGAACATGGAGAGGGTTCAGAGGAGGGCCACTCGCATGATCAGGGGGCAGCAGGGCAGGCCCTACAAGGATAGGCTAAGGGACCTGAACCTGTTCAGCCTCCACAAGAGAAGGCTGAGGGGGAAACTAGTGGCCTGTTACAAACTAATCAGAGGGGACCACCAGGCATTGGGGAAGTCCCTGTTCCCCTGAGCACTACCAGGAGTGACTAGAAATAACGGTCACAAGCTGGCAGAGGGTAAATTCAAATTAGCCATCAGGAGGCGCTACTTCATGGTCAGGGCGGCTAGGATCTGGAACCAACTTCCAAGCAAAGTGGTTCTAGCTCCTACCTTGGGGGTCTTTAATACAAGGCTAGACAATCACCTTGCTGGGGTCATTTGACCCCAGTACTTTTTCCTGCCCATGGCAGGGGGTCGGACTTGATGATCTGCTCAGGTCCCTTCCGACCCTACTAACTATGAAACTGTACTTCCCCTGCTCCACATACTCCCACTCTTCTGACTCAATCTCAGGAGAAGTCTCTCCATCCTCCTGCAATGCCCTTTCTTCTACAGACAGGGTGTGGCTTTCTCTGCCCACCCGCCCCCCAAAAAAACACACCTAACTCCTCCTCCTCCCCCAACAAACACATCATCACATTCAAAAGAACCTTAACAGATAGCTAGACAAAAATAAGACACTTGTCCTTACCTCAGTCACTGCCAAAGGCCAGTACTAAAGTGTACCCATATGCATTGCCTTTTGGCAGTGAGCCAGGGAAGTGTTTTGAAAGTTTAGGTAGAGTCTTCTCAACAGGTGGATCTGAATAATTCAGACAGTCAGTCATGGAGCACTAAGATGAACAGAGAGAGTCAAAACAGCTTTTAACCTAAGGGATCTCCATATTGGAAAGTGAATCAACTTCCCAGTTAAGATGAAAGGGATGTTTTATTATAATAATAGATATTTATTAATTTCTACATGGCAGTTCACTCAGGTGTTCTTCCCAAGTCTCTGTACCACATTTGACCATTTTGTTACACATGCTTGGTCTTGTTTACTGTACATTGAGAGGTCTTCCATTGTACACGCGCCTTCAAGCTATGGGCATTGCAGCAGGTGTTGCATAATCTGAGGCTCTGTGCTGCAGTTACAGGTGGGTGAACCAATGGTATAGCCCCACGTCTTCATTAGTTCCTTGGAGTGTCCAACTTTGGTACATAAGCAGTTGAGACAAGATCACCTGTGCCATGGTTCATCAGCCCCTGGTGGTAAGGATTCAGCTGCTAGAATGTCAGGTATTTTCTTCAGTCTCTCGTTCTACATCTGTAGACGTGTCTACTTGGGTGTGGCATTAAGAGGTTGGGTGCTGGTAAGGAAACTTCTGCATGACTTCAGATGCTTGTGTGCTGCGGGATGATTGTACAGCAGGTGTCTCACATCTTCAGTTTGTTTTGATCATTCTATCCTGCTGGCCACTGCTCTTCTGATATCAGGCAGAGTGATGCCAGTCAGTAGATACACACTGTTTAGGCTGGTAGGCTTCAGACATCTTGTGATGCATCAGCAGCTATCATTCAGAATGGGGTCCAGGTGCTTAACATGTACAGATCTCTCCATACAAGGCATGCATACTTAGCCGAAGAGAGACTGAGAGCCAGAGCAGTGGTTCCGACGGCTGAGGAGTTAGCTCCCTGTTTCGAGTTGGTGAGCTTATATAGAATGTTTTTAAAAGTGCTCAACTTTGCTTTTGTCTTCACGATGTTTTCTTTGTATGAAAGGGTTTGATCAAGGGTGACTTCAAGGTAAACTGGATTTGGAGAGTGGGATAGTAGAATCCCGGACCATGTAAAGTTGAGCTGGTGGTTGGTCTCATGGTTTTTCAGATGTATGACACATACTTGTGTTTTTGCTGGGTTGGCACATAATTGGTTTTCAATGTAGTATGCAATAAGGCCAATTAGTGCCTCAGAGATTTTTCAACATGGTCAAAGCCAGTGTTTTGGGCTGCTATGCACAGGTCGTCTGCACAGATGAAACATTTTGTTTCCAAATTAATTGGTTGGTCATTGATATAGATGTTATATAATAGCAGTGCAAGCATGTTTCCTTGGGGGAGGCCATTAATCTGTCACCTCCATCTGCTTCACTTCCCACCCAGTTTGACAAAAAAAAGTCTGTTTTTGAGTAGGGTTTATATCAGTCCTGTAAGGTGTAGCTCTTTTGTCATTTCCACAGTGTTATGGAGGAGTTGTTGGTTGTTAGCTGTATCATAGCTGGCTATTAGATCAACAAACACAGCTCCAGTGATTTGGCCTCTTTCAAACCCATCCTCAATATAATGAGTTAGATTAAGCATCTGGCTTATTGTTGATTTTTTTAGGATGCAAGCTGCTATGTTCAGAGATTAGGTGTTTACCCATGCATGGGGCAAACTGGTTCAGTATCAGCCATTTGTACAATTTGTATGTGTGGCATAGCAAAGATATAGGTCTAAAGCTTTTTGGGTCAGATGGATCTTTCCCTGGCTTTAAAAGTACCACTACCTAAGCATGTCACTGTATCTTTGGAATTTTTTGATTGGCTGTGCATGAGTTGCATCTGCAGAAGAGCCATTCTTGAGTCTGGGATCTGAATTGCTTGATTTCTTTTATATAGATAGAAATGTTTTAATCGGGGTGACTGGTGCCTCCTGAGTCTGGGGAGGCACAATTTGTGGGCAGGCCCAGGGGTGGGCCCAGGGGTGGGCCAAAAGCCCCATATCCACTCCTACACTTCTGTGCCACAGCTTAGTGCCCTGCCCCCCAACACGCCACCAGCCCACGTGGCAAAAAAATTTCCCCATCCTAAACAGCGCCAAGTCAGGGGCCAATCTCAGGGGATACACGTGCCCCCCAGTGCCCTCCCTACCAGTCACCTGAGGTTATAATTTGTGAAGAGATTTTTATCATAATACAGTTTCTTATATGTGCTCTAGTATATTAATTTTATATTAATTTTTGTCTACCATCTATGCTGTAGGAAACAGCCTCAGGCATAACATACCTTGGCTCCATAGACCACAGATTTAAATCCTAGCAGGGTCAACTAAGAGAACACACTGTACTTCCCTGCTGTTTATCGTATGTTAGATTTTTAATCATGAAAGACTTTAGAAAATCCTAAGTCATACCTATTCTATGGGAATGTATGTGACTCCATGGAACCTATAAATAGGTTTGCCTCAATGTCTTTGGTTCCAGATTTCCCTCCTTATCCTTGTGATATAAAGGGTCTCCACATGATGTCCACTGTCATCTTATTTCACTCATGAAGTGATTCATTCTTTTTTATTATATTTATGATGTAAACTACAAGATACTGTTTGGCATTGTATAAAAACCTGAAGGAAAACATACTTCCTGCTTCTTTCTAAATAGATGAACAAAATTATTTAAATATATAGGACTCAAGGACCCATATACAGTAGCCCCAACTCCTTACAAAAAGTAATGCTACCTCAGACATAAAGATGAACATGTGTTTAAGTGCTTTGTTGGATGATGACTAGGTAGCTCATGTTCTAGCACCAGGGTCATAATGGACAGAACAGCCATAATGTTAATTTATTATGATGTGATTTTTTTTTTACATTTGTAGACTTGATAACTTCTCTCTATTATGGATGACTATATGTACTCTAGATTCTTAAAAGGCTTAAGATGAAAATGCATGATACATATGTAATAATAATACATTATTAAGCTGCAGTTATGCCAGTTCCTTAGCATTTAAGTTTCAGATGTCTTGAGTGCAGAATTTACAGGCATATTGATGGTACCAATGTGCATGCAGATTGATGGTACCAATGTGCATGCTAATAATTGGTTGGATAAGCATAAGGCATGGCTGTGATTGATTCTTGTGAACTTTGCATTCAATCTATTAAAAGATTACTGCCTTAACTACCTGTAAACTGCATTCTCATCATGTCTTCCACAGTTCCTTTATTTCATTTCAAAATAATCAAATATATTTATGAAAGCATGTTGAACTCATTGGCACATAGAATTTGCTTTACTGGGTATTTCATACCTCTCATCATGAGATTTGTAATCAAATATAACTAGACAGCCAGTCTCTTTAATTGAAAGAATGTTGGTCCCAATTTTGTTAAAAATGTCACTCAATTTTCTTTAGTAAAAAGCAAAAGTAATATTTTGAAGTCAATATAGCTACTTTCAAAATGAAATGATTCAAAACAGCAGTGGACAGCTAAAGGAAATTCTAAGTGGCTAGCTACATTTGGACTGAAATATAATTACTAGAGTCTCAGATATTGTCTTAGCAGGCAGGATTATGATAAATCCTCTCTCTCTCTCTCTCTCTCTTTCTGATTCACTGAATGCCATGTCTAGGAATTCTGCCCCGTGGAAAGATTGCCATTACTCTACCATGTACTTCAGTAGAAGTGGCTGGAGTAGTGTTAGTGTTAGTGATGTTGTAGCTGTGATGATCCAGTATATATATGTGAGAGGCAAGAATTTTTGTAGGTGATGTCTTTTATGTTGTGACAGGCCACTTCCTGCACAGGAAAGTAGCTGGAGATACTCCAAGACTTTTGAGCAGAGAAAAGAACTCATAGCGTGCACATGCCTCTTGTAACATCCCAAACCCCTTTGAGAACCTGCAAGACACATGTGCAGGAACAAAAAAGCATTCCCATACTCCATATTTGCAACGTGGGGACAAAATTTGGTACCTGGATATCCAGGTACCAAAAAAAAACCCAGGGGAAAAGGAGGGAGTGAAACCAGAGGCTTGGTCCTCCAGAGAGATGCTCTGGTAGCGAGCCACACCATATCTATGGCTGGCCCTTGCCCCAGTGCTGAAACATGATGCCTGCCCATGTAGGGCAAGCAGTGTGCAGGCTGCAAAGACCTGGACTCAGGCTCCGTGCCACATAAGTAAAGGGGGGGATGGAAGAGGTGGGAGGGGACCATGGGGGGACCCTGCCCAGCCCCAGCTCACTCCCCCATCATCCCCTCTGCCCAGGCTCACTCCCTGCTTGTTTCCCCAGCCCCCTCGATTGCTTTCCCCTGCATGACTCCAGCCCTCACTCCCTCCCCCAACCCCACCAATTGC
>NW_017729026.1:44228025-44249279 GCF_001723915.1 Gavialis gangeticus | reverse complement strand
CGGCCCCAGCCTCCGCTCACTCCCCACATCGTTCCCCCACCCGGTCCCAGTCCCTGATAGCTGCATTGATGGCCCCAGCATCCCCGCACTCACCAGCTATTACAGCGGCTGCTGGGACCTCATGGCATGCTGTGGGGGAGTGGGGAGCATCAGGGATTGGCCTGGCCACCTGGCACCTACACTGCCACTGCCACATTGTGCTGGTGCAGCCCAGCTCTGCACCTCACACCTCCAGGCCACCCCCACAAACCCCTCACCCACATACCTGGCTCTGTGGGTGGGCAGCAGGCTGTGGGTTGAGAGTGAGGGACAAGGGCAGAGGCAAGGCGCTGGCATATCAGTGCTGCCCAGCACTGCACATCCTGGTAAGTGAAGGGGGTAGGGTCAGCTCTGATTTTTTTCTATGACAAAAAAGCCAAAAGTCAATGCCAAACTGTATAGATACTTAGAATTTATTTTATTATGATGATGGAGGCACCGATAGGCTTCCAAATTGCTTTAAAATTGTAGATATATCAATAAAACATTGCCCAACTGATTTGATCTAACTCTATCTCTCTTTCTAGATATCTGTGTGTGTGCGTGTGTCTAGTGGTCTTTTGTTTTACTTGTGAAAGAACATGAATTTAAGGGTATTTTAAAGAGTGACTTTGGTGGGGGGGGGGTTATCAGGGATTTTGCAGTTTTTAAATAGGAAACACCAGAATTCCTGCTAGGGAGGCAAGTGGCAGCACCCAGACAGAGGAGCCTGCTCAGAGCTGGCACCCAGGACCCAGCTGGAGGTGGCTGAGCTCCTGGCCGCTTGGAGCCAGGTGGACATGCTTTGACAGTTCAAATCAGGCCACCACACTGAGAACATCTTCTAGGCAATAGCTACGCAGATGGCCAGGCGATGGCACACATGGCACTAGTGCCGCACAAAAGCCAACTGTGCAGCCACAGCCCACTGGCAGCTGGCCCAGAGGTGCAGTTGCCTCTAATGGCTGTGCAGTCCCCATCTGGGTCTGGCAGGTGTGCAGCCTTGGGGCCACATACTGTCATAAGTGGCAGCAGGTCACAGCCAGGCAGCAGCCCCCACTGCCAGACTGCTGCAGTGGGTAGAGGGTGCAGAGAACTCTCAGGGATGCTTCAGCAGTCCAGCTGGCCATAGGCAATGCATAGGGGGGCAACGGGGGGCATGTGCCTACCCTGAAAGGGCCGCTGGCGCCTGCAGGCTCTCACCAGCTCCACTCCCACCACTGACGCCAGTGGCGGCACCTGTGGGAGCTTGCCAGCTCCGGCCCTGCTGCCAACACTGATGGCAATGCCTGTGGGTGCCCCCCCAGACATGGGAGGCACCAGTCACCTATGCAGCCTGCACTAGAGGTAGTGTCCCTGGGTACCAATTGACTGGGCCCCAGTAGCTCCTGAGAGTGAGTAACCCTGAGCTACTTGCCAGGGCAGCTTCTTATACTGCTGGGGTCAGCACAGGTGCTGGCCCCAGCCTCTAGCTCCCCCTGGCTGCAGATCCAGAAGGAGCCAGGCAGAGTTATTTTGACTCAAGTGGCACAATTTGCCCCACACAAAAATGCATGTCCAGGCACATGCACTGAGGCAAAAAGCCCCAGCTCAAATTTGCACTGCTTCTATTTGACCTGCTGCAAGTGCATGTGCCTGCATGTGTGGACACGCCCATAAGGACCTTGCACCCCTACCCACAGTAAGTATTACCTTTGAGAGATGTCCCAGATTTGCCTCAGAGATGATATCTGTGGAAGAGAGGATTTTGTTAACTGAGATGGAAAAAACAGTCTCAGAAAAGCATTTTGCCATTTCTGGCAGAATTCTGTGATATATATTTGATGCTCCCAGCTCCAGGATGTGAATGACAATATGAATAAATCAGCTTTTACTTTTAAAAATAAGTAACTTTCTAGCTCTCATAGTTACAGCCAGAAAGAAAAGCTTGAATACATGACTTAGGTACACCATGCAGGTTCAAATTAAAAATAAATATGAATATATTATTTAAAAAAGAGAGAAGGAAAAATAACACATTCACATGATTTTAGGGACCTTGTTGTTGTTGTTTTGTTTTTTTTAATATTTGGAATTAGCAGTATTGGGACCAAGACCAGAGCTCTAAGAGAAAAGTAAGCAGGAACTCTAGCCCTGCATTAGGCATATGGAACAAAGAGCTGTCTTTGAGATGCAAAGGAGCAGTGCCACTGTGACATATAAGCTAGGTACAGATATTTTAGAAGTCCAAGGCAGAACTAATCCAAGTTACATGGGTTTCTGTAAACGGCGTAGTTTAGATCAGTAGCAAACAGAAAACACATTCACCCTTTGGTGAGGAGAGCAAATCTTAGACTAGGCTCCACCAGTTTTAAACCAGGCTAGGCATGCTGAACTTCAGTTCTGTTATGCGTGTAGATTGGTTTCTGATCCCTTATACCAGTAAAAATGTAATGTATGTACCTGGCCATAATGTTAGGAGCTGTACTGTCTTGACCATGTGAAAGGTACGGTGGGAAATCTGCAAATGTATAAAAATCAACTGTTTTTGATAAAAAGGGGAAAATGTATTAGTACCTCATAAATGTTATGGGCATGTAAACCCTTTTTAACCTTTTTTTTGTGGGGTTTTTTTTGTTTATTTGTGTACCTTAAATGGATTCTTAAGGCAGACACCTGTGTAGAAGAGCTAGAAGGAGGTGGTGATAATTTACTGTTTGGAGAAAGTGTTGCCAACAGTGCTGCCAACTCCCATGATTTTTGGTGTTGTTCTTATTTTTGTTCTTAAAGTCTATGCTTTGGGAATGTGAAAAATGTAGCTCTTTCTTTTATATGTATTTATATTTATGGGTATATGCATAAAAGAAAGAGCTGAATATTACTGATTACTATGTTATCTCCTTTACCTTAGATCATTATATGGGTGTTATATTTGGGAATAAATAGCGTTTATTGAGCATGCCCAGAAGTGCCTGGATGAATGGTGTTTTCCTGCTGAATACCTCACAATGCTGCGCAATTGTTCTGGTCATAGAATCATAGAAAATTATGGTTGGAAGGGACCACAGGAGGTCATCTAGTCCAAACCCCTGCTCAATACATGACCAGCCCTAACTAGAACATCCCAGCCAAAGCTTTGTCTAGCCGGGAGCTTCTACCACTTCTCTGGGTAACGTGTTCCAGTGTTTTACTACCCTCCTAGTGAAAAAATTCTTCCTAATATCTAACATAAACTTCCCCTGCAGCAGCTTGAGACCATTGCTCCTAGTTCTGTCATCTGCCACCACTGAAAAAAGTCTAGCTCCATCCTCTTTCAAATCTGCCTTCAGGTAGATTAAGTCCCTTCTCAGTCTCCTCTTCTCTAGACTAAATAAGCCCAGTTCTGTCAGTATTTCCTCATAAGTCATGCCCCCCAGCCCCCTCACCATTTTTGTCACCCTCCACTAGACTGTCTCCAATTTGTCCACATCCTTTCTGTAGTGGGGTAGGCGGGGACTGAAAACAGTACTCCAAATGGTACTGGCAACAGGGGACAACCTAATCAGTGACCTAATGATAAAAGGGAAGCTAAGTGACAGTGACCACAAGCTGATCACCTTTACCGTCCTCTGTAAAGCTGGCAAGTCAGCCAGCAATACAGAAGTCCTTGACTTCAGGAAAGCTGACTTTGACAAGCTCAGGAGGCTTGTCAGTGACGCCCTAAGGGACCATGACCCAAAGGGGAGGGGAGTTCAGGATGAGTGGTTGCTCCCCAAGGAAGCGATCCTGGATGCATAAGCAAAGTCTGTTCTGTCTCAAAGGAAAGGCAGCAAAAGGGCACAGTATCTCCCTTGGCTCTCCAAGGAACTAGCAGACCTCCTACATCTAAAAAGAAAGACCTACAAAGGATGGAGGATGGGATCCACCTCCAAGGAGGAATATTCTGCACTGGTCTGGGCCTGCAGGGAGTGAACCAGGAAAGCCAAGGCTGCAACTGAACTCCAACTAGCTACAAGTATCAAAGACAATAAAAAGTCCTTTTTTACATATGTAGAGAGACAAAGAAACAGCAAGTGTAACATTGGACCCCTGCTAAACCAGATGAGACAACTGACAACTGATGCCCAGGAAAAAGCCAACTTGCTAAATGGGTACTTTGTGTTGGTTTTTCACCAGTCCCAAGAGACGCTCCTGCCCATTATGGGATGGGAACACCTGGGTGAGGGTGATTCCTTACCCTCCGTCAATGCTGACCTTGCGAAGGAACACCTTGAGAGGATGGACACCTTCAAGTCAGTTGGCCCTGACAGTTTACACCCTAGGGTACTCAAGAAGCTGGCAAGCATCATAGCTGAGCCCCTGGCACAGATCTTCGAGAACTCCCTGTGCTCTGGTGAAGTTCCCGAAGATTGGAAGAAAGCCAATGTGGAGCCTATCTTCAAAAAAGGGAGGAAAGTGGATCTGGCAAACTACAGGCCCATCAACCTGACCTCTATCCCAAGGAAGGTCTTAGAAAAGACTATCAAAGAGACCATTCTTAACAGACTGGCCGATGGCAGCATCCTGAGGGATAGCCAGCATGGATTTGTTGCGGGTAGGTCTTGCTTGACCAATCTTATTTCCCTTTATGACCAAGTGACCTATCACCTGGACAAGGGAGAAGAGATTGATGTCATATATCTTGACTTTAAAAAAGCCTTCGATCTCGTATCCCATGATCACCTCTTAGCAAAACTGGCCAACTGTGGCCTCGGCTTCATCACAGTCCTCTGACTGGGGAATTGGCTCCATGGTCGGACCCAGAGGGTGGTGGTTGATGGAAGTCAATCATCGTGGTGCCCTATGACCAGTGGGGTCCCTCGAGGCTCTGTTCTTATGCCTATACTATTCAACATCTTCATTAATGATGTGGACACTGGTATCAGAAGTGCACTGGCCAAGTTCACCGACGACACCAAACTCTGGGGCAAAGCATCCACACCTGAAGACAGGTGTGTGATCCAGACTGACCTTGACAGGTTCAGGAAATGGGCAGATGAGAACCTGATGGTGTTTAACACTGAAAAATGCAAGGTTTTCCACCTTGGGAAGAAAAATCTGCAGCATGCTTATAGGCTCAGCCATACTACACTGGCTAGCACTACGGACAAAAGGGACTTGGGGGTCTTGATTTACCACAAGTTGAACATGAGCCATCAATGGGATTGAAGTCCCCCGTGAGAACCAGGGCCTGTGATTGGGAAACTTCTGCTAGCTGTTTGAAGAAAGCCTCATCCACCACTTCCACCTGGTCTGGTGGTCTATAGCAGACCCCCACCACAATATTACCCTTGTCACTTTCCCCTTTGACCTTAACCCAGAGACTGTCAACAGGTCTATCTCCAGCTTCATACTGGAGCTCTAAGCAATCATATGGCTCTTTTACACTCCTCCTCTTCTTTCCCTTGCCTGCCCTTCCTGAATAGTTCCATGACGGTGCTTCAGTCATGTGAACTATCCCACCAAGTCTCTGTTATTCCAATCATGTCATAGTTCCTTAACTGTGCAAGGACTTCCCATTCTTCTTACTTGTTTCCCAGGCTCCATGCATTTGTGTACAGGCACCTGAGGTAATTAGTTGATTACCCTGATTTCTCTGAAAGAATGAGAGCACCTCCCCTGTTGCCCCCTCCTGCTTTCTCTTTCTCCAGGTCTCCCACTTCCCCACTTACTTCAGGGCTTTGGTCTCCATGCCCTGGCAAACCTAGTTTAAAACCCTCCTCACTAGATTAGCGAGCCTGTCTGCAAAAATGCTCTTCCCTCTCGTCGTCAGGTGGATCCCATCTCTTCTTCTTCTTCTTGGAAGAACATCCCATGGTCAAAGAAGCCAAATCCCTGATGCCATCCCCACATGTGTAGCCAGCTGTTGATCTGGAGGATGCACCTGTGCCTGTCCACGCCCTTTCCTGTGACCAGAAGGATCGATGAGAACACAACCTGAGCCCTGGACCTCCTCACCCTTGCACCCAGAGGCCTGTAATCACTTTTGATATGTTCAGGGTCTTCCCTGAAAGTATCAATGGTGCCCACATGGATGAGCAGCATGAGGTAGGAGTCAAAGGGCTGGATGAGCCTCAGTAGTCCCTCTGTGACATCTTGGATCCAGGTTCTGGGCAAGCAGCAGACTTGAGACAACAGGTAAGGTCAGCAGATGGCTCCTTTCATCCCATACAGAATGGAGTCTCCAACCACCACCACCCACTGCTTCCTCTTGGTGGTGATCATCTTGATCCTTCCCACCTTGGTGAGGCCTGGCCACCATTGGATCATGCTCCTCCCTTTATGCTGCTAGGGCTTAATATCTGTTCTCCAGATGAATCACTGTAGATGGAGGTGAAGATCTCTGCTTGCTGCCAAAAGTCACAAGTCTCTAGCTTCCACCGTCTTTGTTGTCCATGTCCTCTCTCTTCTCTACTGCTGCCTCTGGCAGTTCTTCCTCCACAGTCTTGGAGGTCTCCTCCAGCATCTAACTGATGAACTCCTCATGGTGGAGGATGCTTCAGAGCCTCACCATCTCCTCCTGTAGCTCTCTTGCCTGTTCCCTTAGACACCACAAGGAGGCACCACTCACAACACAAGCATTCCCTGACCTGGCCGTCACTGGAAGGAACCTGCAAGCTGCAGTCCCCATAGCACCAAACCTGACCCTGGGTGGAAGCACCAATGATGAGTGGTCCTATCTGGGCAGACACCTCACAGGTACGAGCCAAGGCAGTGGCTCTTGCATTGCAATGTCCTCCAGACATTTCCCTGGGTCTCTTAATCCGCCTCCTCTCTCTTACTGCCCTTCTTCCAAGCAGACCTTCCCTAGTGAACTCACTTGGAAGCTGGCCTGTTTATTGCTAATTGGCCCCAAAAGGTTCCTTTTTTCCTGCTTCCTCATACCAAGCTGAAAGGTTTGCCCCTCAAAAATGGGGAGAAGGGCCATAAACTGGCTTAGGAACTGGTCTGTGAAATGCCTGCAAACTGCTTCCCCTGCTTCCAGCCCCTGTTCACAGGGCCCCTGATTGCCTGGGGAGTCTGCTTTTATACCTTGCTGGGCCTGGACTGGCTCTTCCCCCTTGTTAGGGCTTCTGTCAGGCCCAGGCAGCAATCATTCAGCAACCAGCAATCACTCCCAGCTTTGCAAAGCACACATCCCGAACACACACAGACCACCAGATACACACTTAGCAAGCCAAAGGCACAGGCAGCTGGATCACTTACCTTCCCTGGACAGGATTTGGTTCCTGGCTTCTCTCTCACCATTCCTCTTCTTGCCCTCAGCAAACTGCCTGCAAACTGCTTACCTTGTTTGCAGCCCCTGTTCACTGGCTCCCTGGTCATGTGTACTCTTGGGGTAGCATTCTATTCCCTTTGTAGTCATCTAAGAATTGGTTATTTACATGGCACTTGTGGCACTTTTATACCCAGAGAACTTCTGTTACAGGGCACATGAACTGGTGCATGTGGACAACTACATACGTGCACTGACTGGCCACGGGCAAGTAGCAACAACATGAGAAAAAGAGGAGACCAAGACCTCCTGCCTTTTGTTCTCAATAGCTGAGTGGCTGAGGAACTTATCTATGAAGATGACAGGCTAGAGACCTAGACTGGCCTAACTCAGAGGGGTCTGGAACCTGGGCCCCTCTGATTTTATAGCACAGCACTCAAACTACAGATCATACCACAGATAAGTCATTAGTGAGTTTCTTCTGCAGTGCTCCTTGTGAAGCAAAATGCCTTTTTAAGGGCTTCTGCAGATAGAACAGGAAGGAATGGACTTAAATTGCACCAAAGGACATGAAGGTAAGACATTAAGAAGCACTTTCTAACCATAAGGCTAGATAAGCACTGGCATACATTGCCTAGGGAATTTGTGGAATCTCCATTATTGGGTGTTTTTAAAGAGCAAGCTAAACAAATATCTGTCAGAAATGGTCTAGGTATAGTTGATTCTGCCTTGGGTTAGGAGTATGAATTAAAAGACCTCTCAAGGTCACTTCCAGAAATATTTTCTGCACTTCTCTGTCAACCAAGAGGGATTTAGCAGGTAAGCAAAACGGACTTAGGAAAAGAAAACATTTTTGTTCTGGTTTATGTAAACTGTAGGTTTCAGTCATCTGATTTGTCATGTTCAATCAACAAACATCTGTGGTTTGGTTTGGTTTGGTTTGGTTTGGTTTGGTTTTTTTATTGACCATTTCCTGGCTAGGAATAGGCCATAGTAATGTAAAGCCCTTGTGTTGAGACAAGGGGCTAAATTCTGTCACTTGCTGTGCATAGATAGAGCCCAGGTGAGTTGACATATGTATCCAGTCCCCATGGAGCCAGTGGCTGGACTGGGGGGGTCTTACTGGCTGAAAGAAATATCGAGGAAGGATTTGGAGGAAGATAATAAGCTCCTTAAGTAGCCAAGAGGAAAAAAAGATTATTAAAAAGGTGTACAGTCAAAACAGGAGGAAGAAGCGGCAATATTAGTATAACATCAAACACAGACAGAAGACAGGAATAGCATTAGCTTGCCCAGGCCACTGATATACATTTTTTTATCTCTGAGTAATTGCATTGTACAAGGCCACTCAGCTGTTGCATTGTCCAAGTTTTTCAGCTGTTCTTTCTGGCCTGATTTTTGTGGCTGGATCAGTTTGAAATAACAACAATAACACACTGTGTTCCTGTTAAACCTCTTCAGAGTAAGAAACAGTCTGTCTCACTTCTTGCATTCTTTCCATGACAGGTATAGCGTAACTGCAGAGGAGCCTGTATACTACAATAGTTCCTTACAGGTATGAAGCATGCATCATCTCTCTGGGATCAGTTAGCTCTGCTGACAGATGGAGGCTGACCCCTGGTCTTCCATACTCTTCTATGAACAACTGAAAAAGATTTTCACCCAGTGGGACGCTAACAGCCCCTACTCTCAGGAGAACTCCAGGTATGTCCTCTTGCTGAAGGAGCACAACAGAAATAACGTATTTTTAGCCATCTGTCCAGGGAAAATTAAATTTGGAAGGTCTGTGAAGTGTGATACTCTTTGGGCCTTGTTATATGTTGTACTTTGAGCTGCACAAATGTCAATCAGCTTAGTGCTAGCTTGGAGTCTACAGAAGACACATATTTAACTTAGAAAAATTCCCGGACCATCCCCCACCTGAACAGCTGTGACTTGCCACTAGAGGCCTGGTGAGCAGGGATGGCCCTTCAAGCATTACTTCTCTATGATTCTCTTTGCTTCTAAGGCTGAGGCTGGGAGGACAAGTGCCTAGCTCCCCTGAGCTAGCAGGGGGAGGCTGAGACTGTGCTTGTTGTAGGGTGGGTGGGAGCTGATGGAGGTAAAAACCAAAGCAACTCCAATGAAACTGAATTAGCAACTGGCCCCCCAGGACCATTTCCATGGGGCTGAGGCTTGGCTCCAGCTGCAATGGGGGATCCAGTGCTCCCAGGCATGAGAGGATGGCTGAGTTGCCCCCAGCCCCCCTTGGGGGGTGGCTGTTCCCACAATCTGGATCTGAAGCTGGTCTGTAGTTCACTGACAGGCAGCTGTGCCCACTGCAATGTGGAGGGAGGGAAGGAAGAACTGAGGAGGGAGCATTGCAAAGGCAGTGGGGCTGGCTAAGGCACGCCAACTCCCCACTCAGTCGACTTCATTCTGCAACTGGGAGCAGAATCTGCACACAGCTGGCTCCTGTGTCCCCACAAGCAGCAGCAAAGCCCTGCACCCACAGCCCAGATGCACCTACAGTTGCTCCTCCCGAGAGGAGCAGCTTCCCTGGCAGCAGGCTGCCTCCCACCCTGCAGGAGCATCCACCAGTTCTCACACATGGGGTGTGGATTGGGTGCATGGAGCAGGGCATTGCTGGAGCCATTGGGCTGGAGTGTGGGGCTTACCAGGGCCTAGCTAGGTCTGGAGTCTCTCTGAGGTTGGCCATGCTCTCCTCTGCTCCCCAGGGCTTGGTGGGAGTGTGAGGTACAGGGCACAGCAGTGGTCACCTTCCCAGAAAGGCTCAGTGCTGCTGGGGAAAGGTGCCGCAGGGTGCTGTTCCTGGATCCAGGGGCTGGAAGCTGAGGAAAATAGGAAAGCTGTGACTCCAGTCCCTGGGCTGCTCCACTAAGCAGCTGGGGGTGTAAAAGCTCACAGAACAGGAGAGTGGCAGGGGCACTACCTCCTGGGATACTGGAGGACTTAAACTTTAGCAGCACATCTGTGGGGAGTGGTCACACCTTAATGCAGGGGTGGGTAAAATGGTGGATCCGGCTGGTAACCAGACTCCATTTCCCAGCAGCCCCTGCCCATGTGGCTGGGGTCAGTCTCCATGGAGAACCCAGCCACAACTGCACTAAGATAACGTAAGGCTGGGGTTGCCATGAAGACTGGCCCCAGCCACACTGGCAGGGCACATGGCAGAGAAGGGCAGGGGGCTGCTCCAGAGCCATTGGGATTTTGAGGTTGGAGGCAGCTTGGTCCGGGGCCAGGGCAGAGCCATGATCTGCAGCATGCTTCGAGAAGGGGTGCGCAAGCAGTGGATCGTGGCTCTGACCCGGCTCCTTGCAGAGGTGACAATCTGGTCCAAAGCAGGGGCACAGCTACAATCTGCTGCCTGCACACCCCTGTCCAAAGCATGCAGGCTACAGATTGTAGCTGTGTCCCAGCTTCTTGCAGCAGTAACAGCCTGATGCCAAGGTGGGCCACAGCCATGATCCACTGCTTGTGCACCCCTCCCCAGAGTGTGCAGGCTGCAGATCATGGCTCTGCCCTGGCCCTGGACAAAGCTACCCCTGCTGCAAGATCCCAGCAGTTCCAGAGCAGCCCCCTGCCCTGTCCTGCCACGTGCCCTGCCAGGGTGGCTGGGGCCGGTCTCCACAGCAACCCCAGCCTTGTGCTATCACAGTGCAGCTGCAGCTAGGGTCTCCATGGAGACTGACCACAGCCTTGAGGGCAGGGGCTCCTGGGAGAAAGAGTCCACTGCCAGCCAGATCCACCCCTGCCTTAATAGAACAGGAGCTGGGTTGTGTGGATTATCCTGCCCTGCAGTGGCATAACTTTAAGGCCCATAATAAATGCTTTAACAACTTTAAGGTGTTAATATGCATACAGGGTGTGTCCATACATGCACATTTACTGCACAGTAACCAAAATTGCTGCACAGGACAGGTGTGCATCTACACAGGCACACCTGTACTGCACAGTAAATATGGTGACATGCGGAATTGAGCGTAAATTTGATACCCATATTGTGCAGGTCTCACATTTATGCCTGATTAATTACTGTCCAGTAGCAGACATGTAGACACATTACTGCACAGTAACATGGGGGCCTCCCTGCTGAGTCAGCCCAGCCACTAGGAGGCTGGCTTGAGCCCAGCCCCAGGGCTCCTGCGTGGCTACCTCTCCTGGCTTCAACTTGGAAGTAAAGTTAGTCCCAAATGCTGGCAGCCATGTGACTGGAGGCTGGAGCTCCCCTTGGTGGCCACAAGGGCGCATGGCAGGCTGCTCTGACCTGGGATTAAATTTAGTCCCAGGTTGCCTGAATGTGTAGACACCAGACTATTCCCACTTACTGCGCAGGAAATTACTGCACAGTAAATTTAAGGTGGCGTAAATGCACATGTAGACATGCCCACAGTCGAGGGCTTAAGAGCTCCAGGAGCCACCCAAAATTACTTTGTAACAAGGTCCTCTGAAATCTCTTTCCTGGCAGTCCAAATCAATGGTCTTTGCCCAAGCAGTAAAAGCAAGAGAAGAACTAAATCCAATCTCACAGACCAATTCCAAAATGAGCTTTTTACATTTGCACCCTGCACCCATATGCAGCTACAACCCAATCTGAACTGACCTGTCAGGATAAAGATAGTTAACATACCAAATAAAATATGAGGGCACCTTGTGGCAGAACACAGGTTGTGCCTGCCATTTTGTGAGGTTTCAGGCAGGCCTTGAGTAGCTGGCAGGTGCAGTTTGGCCCAATTAGATGGTCACATAACTAACGGGGGTCACCAGATGTGGAGAGAGGCTGGTGTGCACTCTCAGTATAAGCCCAGGCCCTCGGAGCAGGTGGGCAACCTCAGTATAAGCCCAGACCCTAGGAGCAGAGCTAGCAGTTACACCTAGAGGGCCAGAACAGCAACCTCACTCAGCCTGCAGACTCCAGCTCCCAGAACACCTGGTAGTCAGGGTAGGAACTATGGGAATGGAGGAGGTTCCTGGTCCTGGGGCATGACCTGAAACTACACCCTGCTGGGGTTGGATGGTATGGTGGAGCTGCTTATGGTGGGGCAGTCTCCAGGAAATACAACACCTTCACATCCCCAGTGAAAGGTGAGTAATGGGGTGGTGGAGAGCCTCAGCCCCAACTACCTTGTGGGTACCCCATAGAGAGGAAAGTTTAGGGGAGCACACCCCAACAAAAAAGTACAGGGCCCAGGTCCACTGAGTGGGGCCTGAGGCAGTGTCCAGATCTATGAGTGGGGTCTAAAACACAGCCAAGATATAGTAAGGGACCTGAGGCCATAGGGTCAAGGAGGCCATCAGGACAAGGAGCCCAGAAGGAGGCCTAAAGGGCATAAGACTCAGGAGCCCAGTGAGGGATGGAGTAAAGGCCCCAATGAGGGGGCGGAGTTGTGGCCCCAGAGAGGCAGCATGTGCCCCAGGCATGTCTGAGGCCACCTGAGGCCAAGTTTGGGCCAGAGACCAAGCCAAGATACATCTGAGGACACCTGAGGCCAAATGTGGGCCAGAGACTGACTGGAAGGAGCCGAGGGAAGTGATTTTTGGATGCCATCTGTGAGGCATGGGACACTGTGTAACGATGGTTTGGAGTTGTGTATTATGCCCTTGGCATCGGGGCAATAAATGGGCAGCTTCCTGCCTATGAACAAGTTTTTAGTTCCAACAAAGGCATATCAGGTGAGTCAGGTGGGCAGACTGCTCTACACAGGTGAGTCAATGATTGGACTGACCTCCAAATGGCCCCCTGTCACACACTTATACATGTGACATACCTCTGCTCCAGAGCATGCTAATGAGCATGAATCAGAGCAAACTCGATTAATCAAGCCTGCTGGAGCATGTTAGTTAGCATGCTCCAGCAGCCTCTGTCACGTGTATTCAGCATCTCCGTATTTCAAAATGGTGGCAGGAGCACTTTAACTAAAGCTCACAGCTTTAACTAAAGCCCCCACTGCCATTTTGAAGTATGGGATGCTGAATACACATGACGCTGTGGGCACTTTAATTAGGGTGGTTCTGGGAGCCACCCTAATTAAAGCGTGCCCCCTCTTCCACCCCAGACCATGTGTATGAACACCCTTAGATGCTAGAGAATTATCTCCACGAAATAAAGGTTCATTGCAGAAGATGATGAGGATTGTCTTCCAGCAAAGACACATCATTAGGTGTTGAAAGACATGGCGTCTGTTTATGGTGTTGTTGAAAATTCTTGTGCAGTTTTGGACAACTTCTCAGTTGCTTAGCACCTTCAGAAGGATGTTTATTTCTATTACCAGGAACAACAGTAAATTTTGTATGTACAATTTGAGGTCATGTTTTCTGAATGCAGGTCAATAGTCACTCATTCTAGACTATCACTTTACCCTAGACTTGGTTTCCTTAACCACATCCATCTCTGTGCTTCTAAAAAGGAACTACATTTGTAACTGCTTTATTTGTACTGTCTTACCTTAGAGTCGTATTCAAGGAATAGGAATCCACTGTGCTGTGCACTGTATAAACACAGACTAAATGGACAGCTCCTGCCCTAAGAGCTTACAGTCTAAGGACAAGAAAAGAGACAACAGAGACGGACAGAAGGAAGGAGGAATATAAGTGAACAATACTGGCTAACATGAGAAGCTGTGATCTCAATACACTATCAAGCTCACTGCTAAATGTTGTAAAAAATATAAATTCCCCAAGAAGTATGTTAGTGCCTAAACTGAGTTTTAAGCCCCTTTTCTTACTTTAAAATTTATTTTAAGGAAGCTACATCAGCAAAAGAGGGATAGAGCTAAATAAGGATTAAACTAAACACAAAACCCTAGACTGACACTGTAAAATGCGCAATCATACCCTAGCATTCAAGAAAGGGGACATAAATTCTGAGTTAATTTTCTCTCCCATTTTTTGCTGTTCTTTTAATGCTCATATCAATCTCTAACAGAAGTTTCCCTGTGCTTTTTTGGTAGTCTTATAATGTATTGAAACAGACCAATACTCTAAGGAAATAATTAAATAAGGAACCCAAAGAGGGATGTATAATGTGGGAAAACAGAGAATGAAACTCTCTGCAAATTGATTATTTGAGATTCAAAATTCAAAATATTCTTCAACAGATATATTGTAAGATAGTGTAACACACTGTCATTGAGGCAGCCAAACACTAATGGTTGTTTTTTCTCCACAGAAGGGCTGATGCACTAACCTGATTAATTACCACTTCAGCATTTGGGAAATATTTTGCTTTCTTGACTATAATATTTGTCAATGTAATTTTAGAAGAGGAGGGCTTGGATTTTCTTGCTATGTTTGTTTTTAACAGAAGGATCAATTTACTTCTCAGCATGAGTTGGCATTCCATAAAGATCAATCTAAAAAATAATTGCTTAGAGGAGTTTTTTAATCCTAGCACATCTGTGCTACTTGCAGTGTATGCGACATCTAGGCCTCCTTTAAACAAAACGATTCAGAAAGGAGTGGATTAATGTGCTGGACTAAAATAGAAAACAATTGTTCTGCTTCAGAATGTAATTCAAGATATTCAATTTGGGGCTGAAATGCAGCTACACAGAACTATCATATAAAATTCTCATTATGCTACAGGATTCAGCAACCACAACCTACCTGATTCAGTTTGGCACCTAAACAGGACTTATGTGGAATTTACACATCTCAAATCTACAGAGCAGTCCGTTTGGGCCATGTTGCACCACCACCAGGACTCAGTAGGCAGCTGCATTCAAGGCACCATTTCTATTCTGAATTGCAAAGTTCTAAAGGTGCTTATAATTGGGCTTTGGAGCAGAAAATAAACTACTTGGAAGTGATCCAGCTGGATTACCTAGATGCACCTGAAGCACTGCCTAAGGGGAGTAGTGGAATGGAGCTAGGAGGGCACGTCATCCTCCTATCCCGTTCCTGCCTGTCTGCCTGCACCTTCTCTTTCAGAATCATACTTGTTTCTCCCTGATATCCATGCTGTGGTTATATCACTTGTCTCTCCTATTTTTTGTGAAATATCAGGGATAAAAACTGATGATGGAATGAAGAGGAATTTTATTTATATAAAAGACAAAGTTGAACAACAACAAATGGGCATAAACTGATGATGAGTCATAGAAATTAAGAGGAAGCCTCTAGCCACCAGAGTAGTGAGGCTAATGCTTCCTGGAACAGCACTCCGTCAGAGCAAAAACCTTAAAGACAGGACTTTATAAATTTCTTAATGAGATAATATGACATGGTTGCATCTGATAATAGGGAAACTAATGACCATGTTCTATATGCTATGCTTCTGTGAAATACAAATTGTTACATTTGTGTATAATATTACATAACTTATTTTACAGTATATAAATGAAGCCAAAATTAAAAAGCAAATACAACTGAGGATGCTATATAGTAAATGCAAATACTAATTTTATAGTTGAATGCATAATTTGATAATATTGGATATTCCATACTAAAGAACACAGAAAACAAACCATTAGCATCATATCTAATGTTTCCTGAAATTAGGCTGGAGAACTGAGGTAGCACTTCTTACTTGCCAAAACTGATCTACTGAGTGTCATAAATAGAAATTCGCAGCCCAACACTAGTCAAATTTCAACTGAAAGACAAATATAGAATCAATACAGATGAGCAGAATCATCATTAAACACTATGGGAAAAGTGTGTGCATGTTTAAAAATATTATTGGAATAGAAATACTTGCATTGCATTGTGTGTCTATTTATGGCACCATTTTTGTCTTTAACTTAATATAATTTAAATTTAAAATGATATACAATGGGCGCATCTATATGAGATGCATTAATGCACATTAGCTTAATTTAATGTGCATTATGGGCACATGTCTACACATGCACACCGTTAATGTGCAGTAAAAATTGTGAAATTAGGCTAAGCACACCTAAATTTGATACCTGCAGGTGATTAGTAAAAGCACTTTACGCACATGTAGAAGCAACCTGGCACTGACTTTAGTGTTGGGTCTGCCCAGCCATTAGGGGCACATGGCAGGGCTGCAGGGACAGTGCACGAACTTTAGTGCCAAGTCTGTGCATGTGTAGACAACTGCCACAGAACGTTCAATGTACATTGCATTTAGTTGTACTTAAATGTATGTGTAGAGGGACCCAATGAAATATACACATTCTTCCCAGTATTAAGTGCTGCTCACATTTCTCTAGTTTTTCTTTAGTCTCTACTCAACACCTTGATTGGTTTTGGATTTTGTGATTTGTCAACATAAGATATTAAAATGGTGTTCATTACCCTCCATTATATATTATTATATATAGATGCTTTTGTTTTGTGATAATAAAGCCTTAATTCATTGATCAGTTTCACGGAAATTATATAACAAGTTAAGAAACATTTGATATTTTCTATAATTAAATCAAAGTTATTTTTCACCAAGGTGACATGCTTTGCTACTAGAGCTAGACAGGTCTTACTTCTTATATTAGTCAAATATTCAGTTTCCTGGCAAGATGTGGGAAGCTAATACAGCTTTGATTCCTTTCAACTTTCCCTACTAACATGACAATAAATTTGATTTCAAACTGAGTAAACAGCTGAAAACCTTCAAAAACATGTTCCTCCTCCCCTAAATACTCCTCATGATATTCAAAGATTAGGTGAAACAAATGGTTATAGAAAGTTCCCTATATTATATTTCACAGTCTTCCTGAGAGAAGATCAAAGAAGATTTAATTCAGTCCACAATGTGGGGATTTGCTCATTAAAATACTTCAGTACATTTCAGCTGTTCTCCAGTCTAAATGGAGAAAATATTTTCCTCAAATATGGACAGAATTTAGACTTAAATATTTTGAAATAAAGAAGTGTTAGGTATCCCTAAAAAAATTAATATTTTAAACAGTCAAACAATATAAATGGGATTAGAGTTTCAAATATGGATGTCTAAATTGCACTCTTAAAAATGTATTTTGTGTACAAAGCAGGCAACTGCATATGTAGCTAGCATTTTTATCTGTGTGTCTATGCTATTTCATTATTTGTGCAGTTATTAAAGTTTTGCTCTATGAAGGCTTCATTATCAGAGAAGCAACATTCCCTGCTAAAGAAGGACTGAATACATAATTTCTCCTAGCCACAGGTAAGTAGGTAATCTGACTAATTAATTGCAGCCCTGGTGTTTATTAACCATAGGAATTATGTGGAAAAGGCTGCCTGAGGTTGAGCTAAGTGTTGTCTCATTAGTATTCAACACATTTACTGTACCATGAATAAGAAAGAAAAGACAGGACATAAGAAGAGAAAAAAATAACATGGGAAAGAAAAACATCATGTTCTTTATAATTGTGCCTTGAAGGAAGACAATGACAATGAAAAGGATTGCCACTCTTCATGACACACAGTCTTTGCAGCATGGCTTCATTAGACTGAAGCATTGTACAGCTAATACATGTCCAAAATACCAATTATTTATTTTAATTGTTCAGAGTATGCTCAAGAGCAATTAATAGTGAATCCTACGGCTGTGTAAAGGGTTGGAGTAGATGACCCCTGGTCCCTCCCATGAATCTGTAGCACAGTCCAGCTGTCTGTGCATACAACATATACATATTTTACATTTCCTTGTTGTCTCATGGACTGTCTCTTGATAATGGAGTTACCTTTTAATCTACCTGGAAAGGTGCAGTATCTATGGCAAAGTTAGCACATGTTTGTTTCAGTATATGTTTCCTAGGTTTTTATGTTTCCTATCTACTGGAGAATGGGCAGGGAGATGCATAGACAGAGCCTCAATTTGCATACAAAGAATTGTATTCAGGAGTTAATAAACAACACTTTTTCATAATTAGGGTGACCGTCTGTCCTTAAGTGGGTGGGACAGTCATGGAATGGGAACCTCAAGTCCCGGTCTCAGGCTGCATGACTCTGGAACAGCATTTGTCCTGGATTAGCAGCATCTACAAGGATCAGGAAAGGACAGGTTTCCCTGTGCAGGTGGGCAGGGTTCCAGCCTGCAAGTGGCTGCCAGGAGCGGGACACAGGGGGTGTTACGTGCATGTGCACATATGCATGTGGCTGGGAAATACAGCCTGGAAGTGTGGAGAGCAGCTCCCTGCAAGTAAGTCTATGGGGGGAGGGGGTATAGGGAAGGCAGGAGAGGGGGCAGATTGAGGCCCCCACACTAAGGGAGGGAGTGGGACAAGGGCTGGGAATCCTGACCATCTAGGGTGGTGCATGGGGCCAGGCAGGGAGTGGGACAGAGCCATAGGTGCTTTGTCTAGGGAACGAGGGGTATGGGGGGCACATGCCCCACACCCCCAGATTTGTGCATGGGATGAATATGGACTGCCTGCTGCAGTCTCAGGACTCCCTGCCCTCCTGCTCTGTCCTCAGGGGCCCCACACTAGCTGTGCCACCATGGTGATGTGCCCCAAGCCCTCCTGGCAGTAGTGGGGCTGGCAGCAGCATGGAGTTGTGGCCCCTGCTGCTGCCTGCCCTCGAGCCCTAAGCCCACAGCGGGCAGCCCTCAGCTACCCCCACCTCACTTGACTTGGCTGTTGTCCAGCCATGGTGGCCGTGGAAGGGGGGAGGAGGGGTTAGGGTTATCATTATTTTAGTTTCACTCACATTATGCCAAGCATACTCCACAGTTATACATCTGTCCTGAAGAACTCTTTTTTACCTTGTGTATTCTTTCAAAAGCTTGCACTCTTGACCTGGTAATGGTTTACCCAGTGGTGAAGAAGGACTCGACAACAGATATTAATAGTCTCATATAAGTTTGTTTGCTTGCTTCATTACACCTTTTAATACATTTTTATTTAGCAGTTTTTAAAAAACTGCGGCATAAAACAAGAGCAGAGGCTGCAAAATACAAAATATGGAGTGAAAGTATGTTTAAGTGCATCAAACAGTAGAAGAATGCAAACAACCCTGATTTTGGATAGTTTTTGCATGCATATAGATGCCATAAATAGTTTTCTCCCATTCAGGTCTGTCCAGAGTTACAGAATGTGAGGTCCTTTGAGTTTTGCATCTGTTTCTATGTAGCAACACCAGCCCTCTCCTAACATATAAAAAAGATGGGGCTATGGTACTGACCAGCTCAAAGGAGATGCATATACCCCAAAGGGTGTACAGAAGTGATTCCCAAAGGGTGTGCTCTGGCACATTAGCATGTCAAAAGAACCATGTGTGTCATGAGCAGGGATCCTAGTATTCTGACAAAAAAATCACAAATTCTGTGATAACCCCAAAATACATTATTAAAATTAAAAGCCCCCTGCAGCCACCCACCCCCAGCCCTGCTGGTTCCCCTTACTAGCCCCACAATAACTCCCAGCCCTTCTGGCACCCCTCATAGGTTCATAGATGTAGGGTTGGAACAGACCTGAGCAGATCATCAAGTCTGACCCCCTGCCATTGGCAGGAATGAATACTGGGCTTATGACCCCAGCTAGGTAGTTATCAAGACTCCTTGTAAAGACCCCTAAGGTAGGAGCCAGCACCACGTCCCTTGGAAGTTGGTTCCAGATCCTGGCCACCCTGACTGTGAAGTAGTGCTTCCTGATATCTAGCCTGAACCTATTCTCAATCAAATTGTGGCTGTTATTCCTTGTTACTTGGGGAGGTGCTTGGGGGAACAGAGTCTCTCCCATTCCCCTCTGGTCCCACCCGGTAAGTTTATAGATGGCCACTAGATCCCCTCTCAGCCTTCTCTTGTGAAGGGTGAACAGGTTCAGGTCCTGTAGCCTCTCCTCGTAGGGCCTGCCCTGCTGCCCTCTGATCATGAGAGTGGCCTTCCTCTGGACCCTCTCGATGCTGGCCACATCCCTCCTGAAGTACTGCATCCAGAACTAGATGCAGTACTCCAACTGTGGCCTGACCAGTGTTGCATAGAGATTGATGATCACCTCCTTGGACCTGCTCATGATGCATCTGTGAATGCATGACAAGATGCAGTTAGCTTTGCTGACCACGTCCTCACATTGGCGGCCCATGTTCATTTTAAAATTGATGATGATTCCAAGATCTCTTTCTGCCACTGTGCTTTCAGGGAGTTCCCCAGCCTACAGGCATGCTGCTGGTTCTTTCTGCCCAAATGCAGCACCTTGCACTTGTCAGTATTGAATCCCATCCTATTCGCCCACCCCTGTAACCTGTCCAGGTCCAGTTGTACCCTGTCCCTCCCTTCTAGCGTGCTCACCTTGCCCCAAATCTTGGTGTCATCAGGAAATTTGAACAGGGTGCTTTTCACCCCCTCATCCAAGTTGCTAATAAAGAAACTGAACAGTGCGGGCCCGAGGACCGAGCCCTGGGGGGCTCCACTGTCCACCTCCCTCCAGGTCGAATATGACCTATCCACCACCACTCTCTGGGTGCAGCTCCCTAGCCAATTTGCAATCCATCTGACTGTGTAGGCATCAATGCCACAGTAGCCTAGCTTTCTAATGAGAATGGGGTGGGAGACAGTGTCAAAGACCTGCCTGAAGTCCAGAAAGACTACATCCACCGCGACACCTGCGCCCAATGATTTTGTGACCTGATCGTAGGCTATCAGATTGGTCTGACAGGACCTGCCCTTAATGAACCCATGCTGGTTGCCCTTGAGCATCCTCCCCACTGCTGGTCCCTCACAGATGAGTTCCTGGATAATCTTCTCAAAGAGCTTCCCAAAGGCCGAGATAAGACTAACGGGCCTATAGTTGCCTGGGTCCTCCCGCCTCCATTTTTTGAAAATGGGGACCACGTTGGACTCCTTCCAGTCTTCTGGCACCTGGCCAGAGCACCACGAGTGCTTGTAAAGCCATGCCAGGGGTCCCGCGGTAACCCCTGCCAACTTCCTCAGCACCCTATGGTGGAGAGCGTCTGGACCTGCTGATTTGAACACGTCCAGCCTCACTCACCCCAAATGACTCCTGCAGCCCTGCTGGTGCCCCTCATTGCCCCCAAGCCATCCCAACCCTGCTGGTGCCCCTCATTACCCCCACAACAGCCCCCCACTCTACTCATGCCTCTTGCCCCCCACCCATAGCCTCTGCCCCCCGGCCTTGCT
>NW_017729026.1:44193044-44223025 GCF_001723915.1 Gavialis gangeticus | reverse complement strand
CGCTCCCCAGCCCTGCTGGAAGGGGCCCCCAGCAGCCAGGGCTATGGGGCCAGGGACCCAAGTCTACAGCTCCTTGCCCCCAATAGCAGGCAGCTACAGCAGATGCAGCATGGAGCTGGCTCCCCCACTGCTCTGCTTGCTCAGGCAGGGGCAGGGCCAGCTCCAGCCTCCCCCAGTCCTGCTGGTGCCCCCAGCCATGAACTGCAACCCCTCAGCCCTGCCAGAGGGGCCCCCATCCTCCTGCAATCCCCACTTACCTCAGGCTCCAGGAGCGAAGAGTAAAGCTGAGCTGAGCGGAGCTGTGGCTGACTAAGAGCCTCAGGCCCCAACCTTCTCCCTCCCCCTTCCCCTCTGGGCAGGGCTGGGGGTTTCCCGCCCTGTTTGCAAACAGCTCTGGCAAGCTGGAGCTCAACCAGCCTGCAGAGGGTGGGTTTCTCTGCTAAAATGACAAATCCGCGTTTTCTCTGATAAAAAGGGGAAATCCACGGTTTTCTCTGTTTTTCCATGGGAAACAGAAAACCAGGATCCCTGGTCATGAGAGCCTGGTGTGAAGAGGTAAATGCTCTCCTCCTCTGTCTAGAACCCTGTGCCTGCCGTGGCGCCTCTAGAGCCAACTGTTGCTGCCACCCACCTCAATGCACTCTACTATGAGAGGATGGGTGGGCAGAACACACAAACAGAGCTGTGTTTTGCAACCTGGCTCCTCCCCTCCACTCCTCCCACATTCCCGTGGCTGACAAGAGAGGCCATGGAGGTAGCTGCTGGTGTGCAAAACCTTCAGGAGCAGCCTTGGCAGTGGGGCTGCCTATTGGCCCTCCCCTCCCTGAGAGGCCAGGGAAGTATAGGCAGTGGAAAGCAGGGTGAAGTTCCTGCCCTACCATCCTTAAGTCAGATCAGTGAAATCAGTGCTTCTTAACTTTTCTAGCCTCAAAAAGTTAGGCCCCCCTCCATATCTTTTCTGAATTTAGATCTATCTCAGTGATTTTCAGCTGGGTGCCACAACATTCAGAAAAGATATAATGGGTGGCCTTGAGGCTAAAAAGGTTAAGAACCACTGGTATTGAGACATGGGTGACTGGTGCCATCTGAGTCAGGGGGCATATGCCCCCCCCCCAGTGACCAGCCTGGCCAGGAGAGGGTCCCCCCCACAGCCAATCTTGCTGACTGGGGGGCAGGGGGTCCCCCTTGACCAATCTTACTCACCTGAAAGCAGCCATGGAGCTCCTACAAGTGGCCATAGCCACTTCCATAAGCGCTACAGCTGTTTCATCCAGTGCTTCATTCCGGCCAGCGCTCACAGTGGGGACACTGGCGTTCCTAACTGCCCCCCTGCCCATCACCTAAGTGGGGAGCACGGCCTGATAGGACGTGAACCAGCACTCTCAGGGCATGCACATGCACCCCCTATGCATCACCACCATATTGAGACTAATACTTTGCTTAAAGAAAGGTGTATTCGGTGTCATTTTTAACAGGATATCTCAGTACTGATATTATTTCCTCTGGCAGGGGAATAGAACATGAATACACACACACACAGGGTGTATCTACACATGCACTTTACTGAGGACTAGACTAATTAGCTCTGCAGCAAAGCATCAACATCTACATGTGGCCAGTAAACTAATTAACTCAGCTGTAAGACAGTACTATCAGGCACCATGCTATCTTATGGCTGAGTAATTTACTGCACTGAAACACCTTTGTAGACACTGACCACAGGTATAAATTGCACCCAGTCAGCCTAGCCAGCTGGGGGTCTGCTACACCTTAGCTGAAATTTGTGGTATCCCAGGTGCACATGTAGATGCTGTACCTGGGAGCAGTTTACTCCATTTCAAACAGCTCTGGGGTCTATTGCTTCACATTAATTGCATGTGTAGTTGCATCCAGACCCTCTCTCTCTCAGGTATAAGAATGAAGTGTACCAATTTTAATCGAGAAAGAAGGTGTGTGCCAGGTATGAAAAGTTAGGGAAATATAGCACTGGACAAATATGTGTGGTATTCAACAGTACTTGTCGCCTACTCTCAATTCTGTAACACCTGCAACGAACTTTTTAAGTCTTTACACAAAGATACCTAATTCTGCCAGAAATTTCTGAAGACCATTCATTACATAATTTATTTCTTCATTGGCAGCCAGCACTACTATACAATTCTTCAAGAATTGGGCCAATGATGAATAATGCCTTAGTACTGCAGAACATCATCAGCAGAATTGACATGTTCCTTCAACCATGATCAGTTGATGAACTAGAACTTTTAATTCCTTTGGAAGCAGAATTCAGAATTGTGAGTGTGAACATGTCTGGATTGTATAATATGAAACTTTATAATGTATTTTATGTCACACCTGCAGCACTGATTCATTTTGACAGCCCTAATATCCCCATCATTTTCTTTTATTGTTCCTAATTAAGACAAGGGAATTGATGCTCCCAAAGTGAATTCAATAGGATTGTATATGTTGGCCTCATACAAACTTGCATTCATTGTTTTGTGTTAGTGAAATATGACTATCAATCCATATTATAATATTACAGTAAAGAGTCTGCAATCAATTGCCATCATTAAGCCCATATAATCCTTAACATTGAGGGTATACTGTCTGAAACAATGGAACAAGGCAATTTTTGTGAGAATCGTGACTGGAGCCAGTAAAGCTCTGAATGCTCTGAAATGAAATATGAATGCAATAAACTTTATTCTTACCTATGTACCTACTGTATAAGCCTTAGTTCTCAAAAAGCGTCTAATAATATTGGAGTTGAATTCACTGTAAATAGATTCTGTATGTATGTGAGAAAAAAAAGCAAATTGCTGGTGACAATTTTTTTAACCACAGGTTTTTCTTTATTTTTAAAACAGATCTACCTCTGACTTGACCTCAGTCAATATACCTATGATTATTTTAATAAGATTTAGATGTTAAAACTCCAGGGGCCACAGTTCACTAGTATAACGTGTGTCCATTTGTATAGCCGTGTGTACAGATCCACAAGGAAAAAGGTACTTATTCTTAAAAAGAAAAGTGGTTGTTAGTCCTGTCACAACAGTACAACCCAGAATTTACAAATCAAGAATCCAGAGCCACCCACTCCACATGGAAACATGTGCCCGCATCGAAGTAGAATCTGTCAATCCCAGATCAGCCTAGTCAGCCATCTTTGGACCCACAGATAAAGCATGAAAGACAATCATCCTCAACTGCCAGGGATTGTCAATACTACATACTGATACTCTTTATTTGAGATCCCTGTTTCTTCCCTCATTTTCTGATGTATATTATTACCACAGGAGGACTCCATGCATGTAGAAAGGAATTTTCTCCTTGTTAAAATAACTGTTTTCAGAAATGGTGCAACAGCTGCTAAATTTCTAGCCAGGTGCACAGATTTACTTCCTTGTCGCTCCTCCACACTCTTCTTCCTACTACTTGTTTTCCTCTCTAACTTTCAAGCAAGTGGCTACAATACTTCCACAGCTTTTCTTCTCCCTGTTCAAGACGTCATGTTCCTCCGCACACAGAACTTCACTGACAGAACACAGTGCATTTACATCACTGGAGCTATGCTGCAATAGCTGTGTCAACATGGAATTAAAAGTGACATTTTTACAATATAAACTTCTTCCAAAGTGACCAATGTTATAATGGAAAAAGGTGCATGTATTTAGGAATAGTGTCACTCAGACATAGCTACAGCAGTGCAATGGAGAAACTCACTCCAGCCCCCATCACTATGTCTGATTTGCACTGCAGGCAAAGTGTTTCTCTGACTGATGTTCTGCTTACAAGAAGCACTCTAGTGATCAATATTCCCTATCAGCCTATCTGTTCCCAGACTGGCCTCTACTAGACTAGAGGAAAAGGCTTAAAAAGTTAGTTAGCTACAGCAAGTTGGCTAGCTAAACTTGTCTGAAACACTATTTGTCACTTAATGCAGACACAAATTAACTTATGAGGCTGGGGTAGATCCAGGGGCTGCAGTGGTGTGGCTGCACCCGCTTCCACTGCATAGTGCAGTGTGCTGTCCAGAACAAGTTGGCAGCTCCACTTTTTCATGGCTCCAGACACCTGGTCCCCTCCTGAGTCTAGATACTAAGGAACTAAGCTGAAACTATGGGGGGATGGGGTGAGGTACATCCAGAGCCTCTGAGCTGGTGGGGGCACCTGGTAGAATACAGAGTTCTGATTTCCCAGCCATGCAAATTATTCTTAACTCATTCCAGTGAAGTTATATTTGTTTTAGTTTCACTCTTAAATGGAACAGTACAGCCAAAAGCTTCTAGCTTCCAGCTGGAGAAAAAATAGGTGTTGCTTTGCACGTGACCATGCAGCTGCCTATCCCAACCTCCTGTTTCAAAATTCTTGATCTGCCCACGGCCACATTCATGCATGTCCAGTGAGTGGATGCCTTCCTCAATGTAAATTTGTTTTCTTGTGAGACACATGTATGCCTTTTTATTATCTTATGAGCAGAGCGCCGTGGGTTGGCACCTTCACCCAGGCATAGGGCAGGGTGGCAATGCACCTGACAGACTAAGGAAAAAGTAAAAACAAACTCAAGGTATGGACTCAGGCCATCAGAACGCAGGTGGGATTTCCTTGCATCTATAAGGCTACAGCTGGCCTCTGCAAATGGTGCCGGCAGACTTATCGGGGGTAACATTGCATGGCAGCCTGCAAAGGAGCCCTAGGCGCCCCTGGCTATAGCACTGCTCAAGACCACTGTATGTAACACGATTTTAGACCGGTTCAGTACAGTATCACTATAGTGGGGAGGGCTTGTTCTGTTGATTATTTTTCATATCGTCTTAGGACACGAGTCACTTAATACACACAGGACTGTACCTAAACTCCTGGCAGCCCCAGGCAAACTTTTAGTATCAGGCCCCCCTTTGCTAGAGATAGTAATAATAAAATTACCATTTTGGACACACTTCTTGTCTGGGCCCTTGGCTGCCACCTGGTTCACCCATACCTGTGTCCAGCCATGAATACACAGTGGCTTAAATAATGCTATGCAGTAGCTTGCTGGGCAAGAACTATGCCAATACCCTACTGTACACTAAAAAAAAACCAAAGAAAAAAACCATGCACCAGCTACCATGCAGTAATTGTAGTTACTGTGCATTTAGTTAGCACGTCATTAAGCAAGGACTAAGTAAACACTACAAATTAATAAACGTGTAGACGAGCCCAGTGTTAGCATTTCTGCAACTGTATAGCACATCCCCAGCTCCGCCCTTATTTTAATGAGGAAATCCTTTTGCGCGTGCGCGGAGCCCTGCCCCAGCTCACCCCTCACTGGAACATCCCCCGCTCCGCCAGGAGGCGCTGCAGCCGGAGGGCACAGGCGCTGAGGTAGTTTGTCTCCGCGCGCGGCCCGTCGCAACGCTGACGTGGGGCTGCAGCGGCTCCAGGACAGCCATGGCGGCCGCCTGGGAGGAGATCCGCCGCCTGGCGGCCGACTTCCAGCACGCCCAGTTCGCCGAGGTCACGCAGCGGTGAGAACCGGGGCTCCAAGCCCCCAGGACACAGGCGGTTGGGGAAGCGGCACCCCCGTCCCGCTGCTGTGGCGCATGCGCACGCGGGGCGGTGAAGCCCCTCGGCGTGGGGGTGGTTGGGGAGGCCCCGCCCCCAACCCCCTCAGCGCGGCGGGGACCCCGGGGGAGCCCACTGGAGGGCAGGGGTGGGGAAGCCTCGGTGACGCCGATGGCGCTGCCGCTGCAGGCTATCGGAGCGGAACTGCGTGGAGCTGGTGGCGAAGCTGGTGGCCGAGAAGCGGCTGGACGTGGTGCACACGCTGGACGGGAAGGAGTACGTCACCCCCGCGCAGATCGGCAGGGAGGTCCGACAAGAGCTGCAGGCGCGCGCCGGTGAGGGCGGGGCGTCTGGAGGGTGGCTCTGTGCAGGGCGCCAGGCTGGAAGGGGGGCGGGGTGGCCGGGTCTCCCCTTCCTGCGGCTGCTGCTGTGGGCCCCTCTGTGGGTGTCCAGGAGTGGCGCCCCTGGCAGGTGGGGCCATGGAGAAGTAGACTGCTGACCCATCCACCTGTGGTTCAGCTGTAGCCTAAGCCCTACGGCCGCCCCGAGGCTGAGTGCCACTTTTCTCCAGTCTTGGAGGGCCGGCCAGTGGGCTTGGAAGTATCTGAAGCCCCAGGCTGGAAAGGGTGGGGTGGAGCATACTTGCTGGTTCCAGCACCACGTGTGGTGTTTGAATGATTGAGTCGGAAAGGATTTAGAACTGATCTGGCTAATTTGACCTGCAACACAAAACATTTTCCAAAATAAAAAAGGAGTGCCACTTGGAGCCCTTTTTGCCTGTTCTTCTGCTTTGCTACCTGCTCCCTGAGCGAGCTGGTGCCCAACCTTCTGCTTCCTGTCCTGTGTTCTGCGTGTGCTCTGCTGCTCCACTTTCCGCCCCCTTCCTTTCCCAAGCAAGCTGCTGCTCTGCTCCCCCTCTTGTGTTCCCTGCCCTCTCTCCTGGCGGCTCCCTGCGCCCTCTGCCGCAGCCGCCTGTTTCCCCTGCCAGTCTGCTGTGTGCCACACACAAGCGCTGCCCGTGCCACAAGTCGGCCACCCCTGCACTACAGAATGCTTAAACTGGCTAGACCAAAAATAAATGTGTAGGTGTACGTTTGGGTTTACAGCGTTAAGGATTTTACTGAACGCTACTTACTTATAGTCACAACTTATTTCAATACCACTGATATATTTAGTCAGGTTGCAAAGGCAGGTTGAAAGCAGTTAACGATCCATTTGCCTTTGGGAAGGATTACAGCTGTATTACTTTCTGCATTGCTTTCTTGCTAACATTGCTTGTTAGTGAAACAGCCAATCAGTGGGGAGTGCTGCCATGATGGCAGCGATGGAGGGAGGGGACTAGGCCAGTGCTAGTGCCCTCGCCCCTTGCTCTGTCCCTGCTGTCATGGTGCCACTCCACTGCCTCCAAGGAGCAGGGCTGAGGGCAGGGGCAAGGCCAGCGGTGCTGGAGGCAGTGGTGGCGCAGGGTGCTGATGGAGGGGGTGGCAGAGCAAGCTTCCTCCCACCTGCTGGGAGGCGGCAGCAGCTCAGGCTGGTGGGTGATGGCGCTCATCCCCACCCACCCTCGTTCTCCCCATCCTTGTTGATGGGCACTTGGCTAGAACTTTATATAAAGGCGTAATTACAGTCAGAAGAATGAGTACAAAAGTTTCCATAATGGAATTTTAGACTGTTCCATCAGGTGTGCTCACTAAGTGACTCTTCTTCTAAGGGCTTTTCCAAATTAGAAAACTTTTACTAACATAGCCATGAATTTAGGATCATCATAGTTATATGAGTGACATGCAGATACACTGTGCTCATATGATTGTTTTAACGTAAGCTGGTTTTAGAATGTTTCTTAGGCACAAGAGGAAAATACTAACCAGATTTAGTTTTTGTTGGTGTAAAATTTCTAACCTAGATCTGTAAATTTGCTGTGTTACACAATGCAGGCATACTGGAAGCAATTATGCCTTAACTATAGTTTTAAATTAAAAGAAATCATATGGTGCTTTCTGATGCTACTTCTTTCTCTCCTGTATGTAGTGTATGGGGTCCTATGATTTGGAAAATAAGCAAATACACTAGCCACTTTTATGTGCAGCAGCCAGTGTTTTTTCTTCAAGTAACCTTGTACTATGTGACTCGTTGTTGATTCAATACAGCACACAATGAAAGTTATTGCTAGTGTTGAAGTAGGGCTGTAGCAGTGATGGTTGAGGAAATATGCAAGAGAAGAATTTTTGTGGGTAATATCTTTTACTAAACCAGCTCTGTTTTTGGGCAAGACTTAAACAAGGTTTTTGAGTATCAGTACTCTTCCTTGAGTCTCACTGTGATACCCAGAAACTTGTCTAAGCCTATTCTAACCCTACAGTTGGTCCAGTAACAGATTATTGCCTCAGTGAAGTTATATCATTTGACAGTGGTTTATGGCAGTATGTAGATAGGGTTGGCAGGCTCAGTTTTATTACTAGTGGACGAACACTCACATCTCGCCATAACCAGCACTTTTGGCAGTGAGGTAACGGGGCTGGAACCTAAACAGTCCTTTTACCCTTTGAGTCTTTTTGTTCAGGTTGTCAGGTGCACGGAGGAGAATGTTATGGGAAATCTCATGTTGTGATGATCAGATTCCAGCTTTATGTGTTGTTAGCTTGACAATTCTGAAACCGTTAAAAGTGGAATGAAGAAATTGTTCATGCATCATTGGCTGTGTTGTGTTATAAACCTTTTCAAAGATATTTGGTATACTAAATTACCTTTGTATTTTTTTTAAGGTCGAGTAAACATTGTTGACTTACAACAGGTAACTTTCTTGTTCTAAAAATTAAATACACTTTGTTTCTGTGGTTCTCCATTTCTGCATATCGGCAGTCTGTCAATATCCAAGCATACTGTTAGTCCAACACTTAGTTCAAAATTATTAATGTAATATTTGTGAAACCACTAATTTCACAAAATGATAAACAAATGGATGAAGTAGATTTTGGGGAGATTAGAGTAGCGTTGGTGAGATTTAGAAGCACCATTCTCCAAACACTGTACTAAGTACTACGCTTCCTCAGAAAAAAAAATACTGTTCTTGTTTGCAACATTCCTTTCTGCACTGTTTCAGGATCTTTGAAATTGCCACTAAAAGGGAGCTAAATTCTTGATTGAATTCTAAATTCTCTGCTTTCTTCAGTTGAGCAGAATAAATGGATAAAAAAAGTCTGTTTTCATTAAAACGTAGAGCTGAGAGGACATGCATAGAAACATAATTAACTTTGTGTGCCTCTTTGGGTTCTCTCTTCCTTCATTAATCTTACATCTCTGCTAACCTCTATCCACCAGTAATCTTCTCAAACTAATTTTTGCTTCTGGCTGGAGAAAAATTACTTTGGAACCAGAAAACCTCTCTGTAAGATGCTTGAATAGTTTCAGTACAGAGCTTTATGGAAATCTTAATTTTATTGGCCCCTTTAACCTTGTCACAATTGCAGATTTTTTTAAGCATGGATGCTTCTGCTCCACGTTACTGAACAGAATGTGTGAGTGTATGTATACGTATATAGAGTGTGCAATTATAATATATATGAACTTGTGCATATATGTGATTATTACAAAATAGATATCCCCAAGAAATGCAAATGTGAAAATAGTGTCTCAGTATCTGAGAATTAATTTGAATTGAAAGGACTAATGGGTACGTGCGTCTGTTTTTCAGGTAATAAATGTAGACCTGCTACATATTGAAAACCGTGCTAATGACATTGTTAAATCAGATAGAGCTATTCAGCTTGTTCTGGGACAGCTTATAGATGAGTGAGTATTTTCAAGAGTGATGATGATGTGATTTTAGACATTTTCAGTACGTTATGACTATAATGGGGGGTGCTTCTATTTGTTGATTATTCTTCAGTTTTTAGTCTTAAGACATAATGTTAAAGTTGATGTCCTGTAAGTCTTTTTTTTCTGGCCCTTTTGAGAAGAGAAAACATCTTTGTGTGTGTGCATGCCCATCCAAGCATCTGTTTTGGGTCGGATTGTTTGTTTGCTTAAGGAATTGTGAACAAACTTTTTAAACAAAATAATAAAATAAATGACAAATTTTCACATTATTGAGTTAGTTACTAAAGCAACTTTTCCCTGTATAATTATGTTGGTTAACATGAATTTCCACATCCCCCTCTATTTTCACTTGACAGCATGTTCTAACATATTTAGATAAGTCTACAACAGTATGGAAAAAATGGTAATTCTGAACAAATGAATTAATGTGGCAGAAAAAATCTATTTGAAGAGAAGCATATTGAACTTTGTACATGATGCTAATATCTTTTCCCCTGGTTTCATATAAGGAGTTACTTAGACCAGTTAGCAGAAGAGGTAAATGATAAACTACAGGAAACTGGCCAAGTGACAATATCTGAACTCTGCAAGGCATATGACCTTCCAGGAGACTTCCTGACACAGGTAACATCATACTATCTAACATTTTCTAAAGGGAATGTAGAATTATTTCTGAAGAACTGTTTCTTCTCTTAAAAGCTTCGTTTGCAATCTGGAAGGGTTACAGTTACATGACAATTTGAGCAGCATATTAAATTAAATTTGAGAGCTGCATTTTAGCAGCTGTTAGCAGGTTTATGTTGAAACTTGCCACCTTAGTACCATGTACTCTAAGTGCATAACCTTGGGATTGAAAAAAGATTTGCACTTATCCAAAATTAATGTAAACAATCAGTGTTAGTTAAATAAACAGCACTGTCAGTGCTGTGGTATTTAAAGCTCTGAAACTGATTAGTTCCCTCATTTTCAAGGCTTCTAACAATCACTGTTGGGACTGCTATTAGCCTTGAAGTGATAAGAGATGGCACCCATGAAACTGATTAGCTCCTGTCATTTTCAAGGCTTCTAATAGCAGCCTTTTGACAGCTCCTTCATCTTCAGTGTTTCTGACACTAAGATAGGCTACAATTAAGTTACAGCGTAGACCCAGGCTGGAAATAAGCTATGTGCAAAAGCAGTTTGTGCACTCTCCAAGATGCATTATAGCAAACTGTATTTACTGTAAGATATAGGCAGTAAATTGGTACTGGCACTGTACCATTTAAGCAACAGTTAACTGAATTATGCAGTCACCTAGCATGATAGCACCTTGACCCCAGATGTGGCCTCGGTGCATCCTGGAGACACTTCCCAGGTGCTTCCATACCTTCTGCCCCAGATTCCTCTCTACTGTTCACTGTCTGACCACTGAGAACCAGCTGATGTATACCAGAGGACCGTTTCCTGGCCTGTGGTGCTTCAGCCTTATCTGTCTCACTCAAGCTCTGCCAGCCCTTAAGCAGAGGGGATTGTGCCAGCTGGATCACACCCTTGTCTGATCATATGCTTAGAAAAGATGGATCCCCCTTTCTGTGGAATGGGGCAAGTCTGAATTGGTCAGATAGCTTGGAAATGTATTACTGACATCAAAGGATTTATAAAAAGCAACAGCAAGCATAAGAAATCAGTAGCCATATGCTGAGATATAGACAGAGGTATGAGAGTAAATAAGCAAAAAAAAAAAAAGAGATCATTAACTTGTTCTCACCCTACATCTTAGGGTGCTTAGAGACATCAAAAAAACTGGTGCTTTATGAACATGATTTATTAGTAATTAAAAAATAAATATAAAGGCTTATGCATGAGACTTCTACAGATACAATTCAGTTTACAGTGAAAGAGATTTGTTTGCTTTTTGAGGAATAATGTAAGTCTGTAGCACCATCAATTCTTGGACAAGTTTTCTAAAACAGAGACATATTTATTTATTTCTTAGGTGATTTGAATATTTTAATGTATGTCTTAGAATGCACATTTGAAACCATCTTTTCTTTTGTCCATGGATTTTTCTGCCAAAACTAGTCATTTTGACATCTTGAAAGAATAGGCTATTGACTTTTTTTTGCCCTGCATTCAGATTAAATCTGAGGTGTGCTTGTGCAGCCTCAGACAAAGTGGATTACATTTACAATCTTGTTCATTTTTTCATTGTCCTATATTAATGTCTAATGCTAAGGAAGGTCATCATTCAATAATTCAGGTTATGGTGTGCACCCTTAAATTCATTTCACCTGCAAATGAATACATGCACACAATCTTTTGACTGTTAGGACATGTTTGCAATATAAAGAGGGTAATTTCTAATAAATTCTTATTTCTGAACTAACTTTCTGATTCTATATTACACCATTTGTCTGTTTGCTTTGGGGTTTTTGTTTCTTTGTTTATTTTGGGGGGGTGTTATAATTACAATATCTCCTTCCAGCATTTTTCATAGCTTTTATTTACAGGCATTGTCTGGGCGTCTGGGTAGAATTATCCGTGGACAAATAGATCAGGACAACCGAGGGGTGATTTTTACAGAAGCCTTTGTATCCCGTCATCGGGCGCGTATTCGTGGTCTGTTTAGCGCAATGACTCGGTAAGTGCATAACTGCATGTAGAAATAGGTTTTCCATTATTCTTTATGAATATGATTTATTTGTAATTAAAAAAGAAATATAAAGGCTTATGCATGAAACTTCTACAGATACAATTCAGTTTACAGTGAGAGAGATTTGTTTGCTTTTTGCAGCAGCCCAGTCATCTGCTGACATACTGAACTGCTTGACTAGAAAAGTGAGGTTTGTTCCTAGAGGAGAGGAGATTAACTGAAATCAACAAATAAATTAAATGACACTTGTAACTTATATTTAAGCCAATCAGATTTTGTCAGTCACCATGTTATTGTTTTTTTAAAGTGTCATTTGTGTCATGTCATTGTGACATTCTGAAAAATAAAGCCTGTTTATAAAATTTTTTTTTGTATCGGATCATTAAAATGGCTTTATAGTGATCACAAACTGAACTTGGCAGTTTTTATGATATTTACAGTAGCTCAGTTCTAATAATTTCAGATCAGTATCAATTCAGAAACTTCATAAGCAGTTGGAAGTTGACATTAGCAGTATAGGCAATGTGCTATGTAGTTCTGCAGAAAGTAAAACTCTTGAGGACAAGTCTGGAGGCTCTGCCTCTTTTCTGGACTCTGTACGCTAATTTGAGGGTTGCTAGGCCTTTCTCATCTTTATCCTTTTATTCTCTCTAGGCCTACACCTGTAAGTAACTTGATCACTCGTTATGGATTTCAGGAACATTTGCTTTACTGTGAGTTTCATTTAGACTGTTTCATGTAATAGTTAATGTGCAAATTCTTAATTATTCAAGTTAATAATTAGCATTAGTTGTGAAATAAATAGTAACAGATATCCTTTCCAATTTAACAAGTAATCAACTTGAGCTGTCCACAACTTAGAAGTGCCGCTCTGGATCTTAGGGCAATGAAAATGTCTCTAGGGGCAGAATGATGCAAGAAGTACAATACTCGTTTTTTTCATTTGTCTCATTATTTGCCCCCGGCTACTGGCAGTTTTATCACTGGAACACACAAAAGGGGACAGATTTTACATTGCCAAATGACATTAACTGCCCTGAATTCTCATTTTTTGGCTTTGCTCTGCAATAGCAGAGGCAGAATTTTTGTTATGCTCTCCACTAGATTTCTTTATATGCTGAGAGAGAAAGTACACTTTACGTTGTTGACTATTATTTTGTGAAGCTTTCTTTAAAATAAAATCCATGAAGACTTCCTTCTCAACTGCCAAATCTCCTGTGCAGGCCGTGATTATATCTTGCTTCCAATATTGCCAGTCCTTTTTTTTTAATACCCAGACTTACCTCTCTTCCATCCAGAATGCTGTCTTAAAAATCATCTGTCTTATCTGCTGACAGGCCATGTCCTACTTGTCTTCAAATTCCTTTACCAGCTTGCTATCTTTTTCATATAAAAGTTAATCTTCTTTTCTTTACTTTCAGGGCTTTTCATGGCTTAGCTCTGCTAATGTATCTGTTTCCTTCTCTTCTAAATGGCTATTCACCCCTTTAGGCTGTCATATATCTTTGTTTCGTCTTTTGTGACCTTCTATGTCTGACTTTTCTCACCTGACCCCACCTTTCCTCCTGTCTCCTTTCCCTTCAGACTGTTCTTTATAAATATATGTTGTCAGCCTTAATTACCTCAAGCTAACCACAAACAACAATAATTTCTAGGGGTACACCGATTGAGATTTTGGGGGCTGATACCAATAGCCAATATTTAAAGAGGCATATCAGCTGATACCGATATCCGATACAGCTGCTATCAGGTGGTGGAAGGGGAGGAGGGCGGGAGGGGGCATGGGAGGGGCAAATCAATGCCCCCCCATGATGAGGGAGGGGGCAGGGCAGGCACTGCCCAGCTGGGGTAGGGGGGAGGGAACATGGGACAGAGGTGCGGCTCATGGGGTGGGGGCAGCTCCTGCCACTGCTTGCACCCAAGGAGGGTGGGAGTGGGAGGGAGTGTGCCCCCACATCTGTGCAGTGCAGGGCGGGCTGCAGCTGTGGGGTGGAGCCGACGCTGCACAGGGCTTTTCTTGCTGGGGGCTAGACTCAGAGCAGGCTCTGGTGGCGCTGGAAGGAGGCTGCAGCCACCCCAAATTTTACCACAGCTCCACTCCCAGCCCTGCACCACCATCCCGTGCAGCTCTGGCTTTTCCCAGTGCTTTGGTGGAGGCAGGGCATTCAGCTAGGGCTGCACCAGGTGGCGGAGCAGGGAGCAGAGCTGCAGTGAAATTTGGGGTGGCTGTAGCCTCCTCCCAATGCCACCGGAGCCTGCTCCGAGCCCAGCCCCTGGCAAGAAGAGTCTGGCTCCACCTTATAGCTGCAGCCCTCCCTGTGCCATGCAGATCCTGGGGCACATGACCTCGCCCTCCCAGTGTGCAAGTGGCAGTGGGAGCTGCCCCGACCCCATGAACCGTGCCTCCGTCCCATACCCCCACCTCCACCTGCCCTGGCTGGGCAGTGCCTGCCCCCTCACTTACCACAGGCAGCATTGATGTGCCCCCTTGTCCCTTCCTTCCCCCCTCCCCTTCTGACTTACCATGTCTCCACGCTGCCAGCTCTGCCCCGTGTTCCTCTGCGTCTGCATGAAGCATGGGCGTTTATGGGCCAAATTATCAGCCCCATCCGACTGTTACCTGAGATGGACAATTTTCTTTATATCGTTACTGTTCTGATATCGGACTGATGTACCAGTGCACTTCTAATAATTTCTAAAAGTGATGAACACTAATATAATGATTTTTTTTCTTTTAACAGCACAAGGAAGAAATAAGTTTAATTCAGTTCTTCATCTTTTGCTCCCCATTTCATTTTTCTTTGTATGCTATCTATGTAGCCCCCTATTTTGCAAAGAGGGTAATCCAGTAGGTATCCAGGGTTTTACTGTGCAACTCCCTGTGTTGTTTTGGGACATACAATTCTTGTTCTCACATATGTTAAATCACTACTTTGATCTCCATACCTCTGACATGAATTATAATTTTAACCTAAAATTTCACCCCAGAGAAGGAAAGAATAGGCAGGCTGAATTATTTCTGGGTGAAGAAACTATAAATTCAGAAACGTGGCCAGGCTGTTCATCACATAAAGGTTTGTACCACGCCCAAGGCATGCTATGAATTAGGCAAGTAAAAGAACTCTAATAAATGACTACAAATATATTGATTAAAAATAGTGCTATACTTAGGTACAGTTTCTTCAGTCGTCTCTTTGTGTGTCTCCCACACTGAGCTGCATTGTAAAGGAAGACTATGCAGAAAGAGCCTCCAAAATTATCTTATTAACTTAAAATCAATAGGTGAAGAATGTCTAGCTATTATAAGTAAACAAAATGTTTATTACTGGCAAAGTGAAAAAAAATATTCAAAAGTAAAAGACTAGTATTTAGATTTTGAAAGGTGGAGAGAACTTATAAATAGAAGAAAGATAAAAGATCTTAATCTATGAAGATCTTTATCTGAAGGAGACCTTTGGTGTATTGTTTGGGTTCAGCAGTTCACTCACTGGTTTGAGACAAGCAGATAAATCCTTTGATTTCAAATTGGATCTCACTGTCTGCATTTCAGCATAGTCAGTTTATATCTGCCCAGCTATGTAGAGTTTGAGGCACATCTGTCACACTTTGTTGCATTAATATTTTCGTATTAGTATTTTTGATATTCAGATACAATTTCTTTCAGTAAGACCTTCTCAAATCTCTGATGTTTGAAGTTCAGGTTTGGTGACATTTTCACGGAGAGAACATCAGGGATAATTTCTGTGGCTGTGGGACTTTGGGTGTGGTGGCTCTTTTTAGTTGTTTTATCTTTGTTCTTCATATTATCTTAAATTGAAAACTTGTCCTTTCATACTCCATCCCTCTCTCCTCAGTTTCGTTGGTATCAAAGAACCTTTTATTTACTGTGAAGTTTTACTTTTATAACTTTTTTTCTCTTATTTTGTCCATTTGCCGGAATACCATTTCAGTACCACAAATGTTGTCATATTTGAAAAACTCTTTCAAAAGGGTATAAGTGAGGCTCGAGAGCAAAGTCTCTTTGCTTTTTTCATGTATGGTACCACTAAAAATAAGTTTTAAAGTGCATATGTGTTACATCTCGTAGCTTGTTTCATTAACCATATTTCAGGGACTTTTTGAATTTAACTTGTCGAAACCAATGTAATAGTCATTTATTCTATAATAGATCCATGATATTCTTATCCTTTAGAAGACCTTATAGAGTAAAAGGTTGGCTAGGGTGTCAGGGGTCCAGTCCTAACATGGATGCAGGATTTGTTGTTCCTAAACAATTTCAGACTGATCGTCTCATGTGGTCATCTTGAAAAGTGAATGATATTTTAACTTCTCCAGTAAATGAGATTTAATCTTTTTTTTAGGATGTTTGTACTATTGTCTTACAGTTCTTACAGTTATGTTTTTCCTGAGATTAGATCTAAACCTCCTTTGCTGCCGTCTGAACCCATTGCCATATGTCCTGCCTTTTGTGGCGAAGGAGAATGCTATAAAGAAGATGTAGAAACATTCTTTCAAATAGTTGAAAACTGTTATCATGTCCTTTGTTTAATCTTCTTCAAGCTATTATAATAAAGAATACATCCACTTAAGAAATGTGAAAGAATGTCAGTTCAGGAAATAGCATGCAAATAACGTTAGAAAACACAGATTTTCCTGATTTTTGAATATTTTGTCAGATCCAGAGCCACTGAAATCCAATGAAAGAATTTCACGACTTCACTGAACTATGACTCAGATCTTATGGGATGCAACAAATAATTTTCACTTCCAAATTTTAAAAAAAAAGAGAGTACGTCTTGCAAATATTTCATCTTAGTAGTGTTTGGGTTCTGGTACTATACCATCTAGAAGTTTCAAACAGGATTATGGTGCAATTATGTTAGGCATGGTGAAAGCACAGTCATTACCCTGAGCTAACCTTAAAAGAATCATAGTCTTTAATTATCCATTTTGTATTAATTTCTGCAGCTTCATTTCAATACCTGTCTAACTGATAGTGCTTTATGTATTGCAAACTTTGTAGTATGGCAACTTTTTTAATTTTAGCATCACAAATCTTGTGAATAGCATTTATAGGGGGAGGGGTTTCCCCATAAGCTTTGACTAAACATTGCAAAATGAGTAACAAAATCAACTGAAGTATAATCTGTTGTATTGTTTCAGTATTCCAGTTAGGTAGACCAGGCATGTGAGCAGACAAAATATTGTCAGATAAGCATTAAGCAACTTCTGTGTTGCCAAATACAAACTAATGTACCTGAGGAAAAATATCCTATGCATATGCAGGCCTTGGGCTAGCCATTATGACTCAGAAAAGGAGCCTTGGAGTTACTGTAGTTAGCTCTCCAAAAACACCACTAAATGTGTAGCGATGACCAAGAGAGTCAACAAAATGTTTGGCATCATCGAGAAGGGAATTGAAAATAAAACATTATGATATAAATTCATAATGTACTCACATCTTCAATACTGTGTTTAGTTCTAGTCTCCACATCTCATGAAATCATGTCATGGAATTAGAAAAAGGAACCATTATATGTGACTACATTTAGTGTTCTTTTGCTGGTAAAAAATCTTAGCTGTTCTATGCCATACAACTTGAATAGTTTGAATATAATAGTTTAGTAGTTCTGGTTGCTATTTTATCCTTGCCAGGAGAATGCATGTAGACTCTGGAGTTAACTAATTATTGAAGATCAGTGTAACAGGGGGCCTGCTCCAGGCCGATCTTACTGTGGCCCACCCACCTGTTTCTGGGCCAACCACCTGCCTTCTCGCCTGCCATGCCTGTTGGTAATTAATTAATAGATGTTAATCAAGCGGGAGGCTGCCCAGTTCTTGCCCTGATGCCAGGGGGTGCTATCTGCAGCTCCATTCCACCCCTACACCGCAGCCCAAGCCTTGCAGATGGCATCCAGATGTTCTCAACAGTCACTGGCCCCACGCTGGGCTCCAGACTTCTCCAATCAGGACCCCTCTAAGATCCCTCCATTCCAGCGGCCTAATCCAACTTCATCCTAGGCAGCATAGCTCCCTGAACTGCTTCCCCTTCCAGGTGTGGTCCCCCCGGGACCTTTGGCTACTGGCCCTGGCCCACCTCCAGGCCAGTCGGAACCCCAGGCCCGCAGCTCTTGGGCGTTCCTCGCGGTGGGCCCCTGGCCCTTCAACCCTTCCAGTCCTGGCCCCAGCATTGACCAGTCAGGGGATGTCCAGACAGGTGCAAGTCTATGGCCCCACTCCCTCTCTCTGGGGGTCCACCTTCCAGACCCTACAAAGTGAGGAACCCACCTGGTTGTGGGGGCTAGGGGTTAAGGTGCCCCGACCCCCCTTTTACCAGGGTGGTAACTGGCCTGGAATTTCTTGGGGGCTCTCGCACCACTGGGAGCCACACCAGGTCACCCATCCCTGGCAGGGTGCAGTTTTAGGTCATACCCAGGACCAGGAGCCTCCTGACTATCCCCTACAGTTCCTCCCTTACCTCTAGATGATACCTGGAGCCAGGCAATGTTGTTGCCTGGCCTCCCAGCCACAAAATACTCTGTTTATATGGGCAGCCGTGAATCTAAAATGGCTGTCCTCATCAGGCACCTGCCAGCTGCTGTCTCAGGCCCTTAAAGTGGCAGGCACAAACACTGCCCTGCCACAATCGACTGTAGTTACCAGTTGGACAGAGTTTTGTATCTCGGATGTTTTCACTATCAACTCATGTTAAAACCTTTGTGCCTTTTTTGTCATTAGTAACATCCAAATATTTATTACTGTAGAATGTATTAATAAAATCATTGTGTATTTTATTTGTTGGGTAGGAGAAGACAGCATTTTGACCATGTTTTGTAACTTCAAAGCTACAGTGTTCTAAGTTTTGATCCTGTCAGTGTAGCTTTGTTCTTTTGATCTGTACATTTGCCAGAGCTGTCATCAGGAAATTCCCAGAAGTGTTTAAAAATACCCTTTCAGTGCAACAATTGCTTGTAGTTCTGTTATTCTGTTTTATTTAATGCGTAGTATAAAAATCCTTATGGATAAATGCAATAAAACCAAAATAATAAAGAAAAATAATTTAAATATATTTAGTAATGCATATATTTATTCAAACTTACTTTGTGTGTTTTTATCTTTCAGCTGTGTTAGAGGAACTTGTTAACACTGGACGTCTGAAAGGCACAGTGGTTGGCGGGAGACAGGATAAGGCAGTGTTTGTTCCAGATATCTATGCCAGGACACAGAGCAACTGGGTGGATTCCTTTTTCAAGCAGAATGGTTACCTAGGTAACTGATCTTAATTTTTTTTTATGAATAAAGGGACTTAGGGTTAGGTAATTAAATGAACCCTAGTGTGGCCATTGTCTATGACTGAGCTTTATGAGAATACATAGAATGCTACTACGGTAGTTTGTATTCCTCTGGTAAAGGCTTGGTGTTACCTTTCAAAATATAAGCATCTAAAACTGCCTGGTTGGAACTACTAGGTTTGCAAGCTGTGCTGCCTATGAGCTTGCCTAACTAGAAGACTGTTTCATTGTAGTCATATATATTGCTTCATTGTTGAGAGAAATTTTTACTTATAGGAGGGGAGGTAGCAGTTCTATTCATGCTTCTATCGATCTATCTATCTATTGACTGGAGCGTGAGGGGTAGCAGGCATAAGTGATGCCCAAGTCCTGAGTGGCAAGGGCCTGCTGTTCCCAAGATGGAAATTGTATTCTAGATAAAGTAGTGAGGTGCTGTTTTAAAGTTCCTGTATTTTAAAAGGACAGTCCTTCCAATAACCTAGAGACTTGTTCTCTCAAAGGACTCAGAACACTTTGATCTGGTTACTATTAACTGTTTAATTCTATTTTTGTCTTTTTAAACTATGAAGTATCTTTTAGATACATTATAGTACTGTGAACAATGCATGTTTCCAAATTTCCAAGGATAAATAACTCGCAACTTCAATGTTTTGTGTCAGGCATTTAAAAAAGTACTTACGTGGGCATGTGTATTTGAGTGACCAGAAAGACTTGAGGAAAAAAACTGCTGTTGTTTCATAAATACTATTAGACAATGTACTTTCTATCCATTATATTTTACTTTAAAAATGCCCTTGGAAGATGTAATTATGAAATTAAAAATTAATAGCGCAATAAAGTAAAAAAAGGAGGAACACTCTAAGTTAAGGCCATGGATTGTAAAAGGCTGTGAGGCAGTTTTTTTAGACTTTTATTTCCTGTTCTTTCATTTTCTACAACCACACTAATTTTAACCAAGGGCAGTGTTGGCTTTAACCTTATTTAACTTTTGCTTTGCATCTATGCTGCATATTTAAAGAACTTATCATTTCCCCATTTTCTTATTTTCAAAACAGTTTGCCAATTAAGTCATGTGCTTGTTCAAAGGCTTGCTGAAGCCTCATTTAAATATGTAGAAGAAAAAATATTTAAAATGTTTTGTCTCTTATTTCTTCATGGTTTAGGCATTACAAATCTGGGACTTGTACTATGTAACACTTGAGGTCCCTTGCAACTGTATGGTTCTATGATTCTGTCATCTTACACTACTACTTACAGTTCCCCAAAAATGAGGACCTCTTTTGATCTGAGGAATTCATCTCTTCTTACTTCTTGTTTCTTTTGCAAACCTTTAATTTCTGTTCATAAATCTCAGACATAAAAAAAAATTGTTAGGGAGATTATTATGATTTCACAGAAGATTATGATTTATCTGATTAGTCTATAAAGGTGCATACCTATCCTGCCTTTTAAAAGATATACAGTGAAAAAATGAATTTCTAAAGAAGGAAGTTTTGAAAAATTCCACTTAGTGTGGGGCTTGTGATGTACAGCTGAATTTGACGAGCTCACTCATTTGAGACATGGTTGTTTGTCTTGGATTCATAGATGTTAGGGTCGGAAGGGACCTCAGTAGGTCATCGAGTCTGACCCCCTGCCCTAGGCAAGGAAGAGGACTGAGGTCAGATGACCCCAGCTAGTCTTATTTTAGCAATAGGCTAGATAAGCATTTGTTTGGGTTGGTTTGGATAGAAATGATCCTGCCTTGTCCAGGGAGCTGGACCAGATGGCCTCCATAGGTCCTTCCCACCTTCTATGCTTGTATGATTTGCAGAAATTAAACTCAGAAGTTCCAATTTAAAAAAAAAAAAAGTTCTTTCGGTTCTTTCTGGTTGTGAAGGCCACCTTCCAGAAATAGATTAAGTATAACCCATGTAGTGCTATCCATCAAAATATGCAAATTGCCCTAATTGCTCCATTAGACAGTTTTGAGAAGCAGTAGAGTAAAAATTGTCCAGAACCTTGTCAATTTTCACATTTTTTATTCAGAACCCCAGCAGTAGCAGTGCGGCTGGTAAGAAGTAATTTATTTTTCTTGCTACTAGCTCATGAAAGCCATGGGCCTCAAGAGAGGATAACACACAACTTGTTCATATAAGAACAGAGAACTGGAAGGAATTTTTTGAGACATTGGTCTCCTGGTATCAGTCAGCCATATCACTAAATGAGGGCTGTCCAACTGGTGGCCAATGGATGACATGGAGCCTGCAAGGGGTTAATTTGTGTTCCATGGACTCTTGCCTAGCTACTCCTCTCACTGTGGCAGCTCTTCCAGTTTCTGCTTCTTGCTTCCGCTCCTGGGGTAATATGACATGGTGGGAGAAGGTTTGGAGAGGGCTTCTTGCTGGATGCTCTCTTTGTACAGTCAAGTCAGGCTGCCCATACAGTGCCGTGGGGGTGGGGAATGGGGTCCAAATGCCTACGTGGCTGGAAGGACTCTGGGAGGGCTGCTCCTACGGTGTATAATGTGAGCTACATGTGGCCTGTGGGACAAGCAGCCCCCACTGCCCAGAATTTGGACAGCCGTGTACCTAAATGATCAAGGTCTATGCTAAAACCATTTAGGTATTTTGCTGCTCCTGTTAAGAGGCTGTTCCATACCTCACTTTTCTGAAAATAGAAATACAGGCAACCCCTGCTTATTTGGTTCCTAAAAAACTGAGCATTAAGTGGAATAGCATTAAGAGAAACCTGCTGCCAGCTGTACAATGCCCGTGAGCATTATAATGAAACTCGCTGAGCACTAAATGGAATTGGGTATCAATGTAAAACGAGCGTTATAGCAAAATAGCGTTAAATGAAACAGTGTTAAGCGAGGTTTGCCTGTAGTCATTGTAGAAGATAACTCAGAAATGTAGACTGAAGGAGATGTGTAGCTGTGGATTTGCAGCCCTTGTAGCAGACAAGAAGCATGAAAAGTGGAGAATTTATGGGGACTTCAGCCATTTAGAGCTCGGGGCTTTAAAAAAAAAAAGAAAAAAAGATGGAACTACAGCAGGGATCGGCAACCCCCAGCATGCATGCCAAAGCATGGCACATGAGGCTGTTTTGCTCAGCATGCCACAGCTGCCCCAGCCACGGAGGCCAGGATTCTTGCAGCAAGTAGCCGAGAGGCTGGAAGCCCTGTTGCAAGCAGCCCGGGCTCCAGAGCAGGCAGTAGCTGCCTGGAGCCTGAGCCGGGGCCAGCTGTGGCAGGCAGCCGGGAGGCTGCAAACAGCTGCACTGGGGTCTGGAGCCCTGGCACCAGCTCCATGGTGGTGGCAGCTGTACGCACACCTCAGGGCGAATGGTGGGGAAGGAGCCAGGGCAGCACAACCCTGGCCTCTCCCCTACCATTCTCCTGGAGGCACATGTGCAGCTGCTGCCACCACAGAACCAGTGCCACGGCTCCAGATCTCGGTGTAGCTGTTTGCAGCCTGCCCACCATGTGCTGCAGCTACCCGGAGCCCAAGCCAACTGTGGCAGGCTGCAAACAGCTACACTGGGGTCCAAAGCTCTAGATGGGCTCTGCAGCAGTGGCAATGGAACACGCACCTCAGAGCAAACAGCAGGGGAGGGACAGCAGAACCCGTCTTTCCCCTGCTATCTGCCTGGTGATACACATGCACCCACCGCCAGCAATGAGAACTGGGCCCCTCATGTTTCCCCCAGCGTGTGCCCATGGCATGCAAAGTTGAGGTTGGGGTGTTTTTGGCAGTCTGGCCAAAAACTTTGTCGACCTCTGAACTATAGGGTCCAAGAACATTGCCATGGTGGCAACCTTAATTCTGCTTGCTTTTCTAGAAGTTACGTATGCATAGGAGCAATATTTATATGCTACATATTACAGTGTAGTATGGAAATTGGGTACCAAATACAGGTCACATACTGACATTCAGTTTCTCCTGGGAGAGTTGTTGCTCTTCTAGGAGAAACCATGAGTGTACAGATGTTCAGGATTTTTCTCCCAGAGTGAAAATGATCATTCCCAGAAAAAAAAATAACCTGGGAACAAGCAGGGTTAATCACTGTCAGGAGAGTTTCTCCTGGGAGAGGTAGAGTCTGTGTACATTCAGTCTAGCTTGTAGTTTAGATCGTGTTTGGCTACAATGTTTAACCTTCTGTTTTTGAAGTCTAAAATTTGTAAAACCTGGTCACCAGGACTACAGTGAATAGGTATGAGAAGAGACTGATTAAATAAATGTAAAGTATGTTATGGTAGTAAATTTTGAGAAGAGTAAATAGAAAAGGTAGTGGAAAATGTGACTGTTGAGTAAAAAATAAAACTAAAGACTGAAATAGACACAGAAAAAGACACACCAGGATAAAATACAATGGAATCTTCTGAGGGGAAAATGTATTAGTACAGTATATTAGTATGATGTTGAAGATGTATTGTAGATAAATATAAATTATACATAATAAACAATGTGCTGCTTTTATTCCTCTAACTAGGAAGGGGCAGTGGGAGCACAGATATCCTTAACCATGGTTGAGTAGGCTTTGCCTTTGGGCCAGTTATATTTACAGTTGGGTTCTTGGGTCCCTCTTTATTTGTAAAATGTAGGATTGAAATTACTTTACTAGGGATCATGAATAGATTAGCAGAGGGATGGTGTCTAAATATCTAGATTTTCCTTGAAGTTTCATTAGCTTTTAATGTCAATCTTTGCTTCAAAAAGTAGAAGCTAGACATAGAAATGTAGATGTGCTTGGGAATAATTTCTTCTTTTTCTTTTTTGTTTTTGAAAGTGTAATGAATGGCTAAAACTTGAGACCTCTTGTAACTTTATAGAATTTGATGCATTGTCCAGGCTTGGCATCCCAGACCCTGTGAGCTACATAAAGAAAAGATACAAGTCTTCACATCTTTTATTTCTGAGCGCAGCCTGTGTTGGTCAGGGAATTGTGGATCAAGTGGAGGCTTCTGTAGATGAAGCCATCAGCTCTGGAACCTGGGTGGATATAGCGGTATGCTCTCTTTTTCTGAGGGTTTTATTTCTACCGGGTTTAGTCAAGTGGCAACTTAATTTGGCTTTACTTCTATTTGTTTAAATCTTCTCTTGTTAACTTAAGATACAGTAACCAGCAAGACCCTTAAACTGTTCTTCAGGCATTTACAGTACACTGGTAATAAATTTGCCATAAAAATCATTTTGGATAATTTCTCAGAACCAGTATTTTGGTATTCTGCTAAGCAGAAAAATAGTTCAGAGGTGTTGTTTTAAAAAATATTTTTTAAAGAGGTTCTAGGACCTTTTTCAGTTTGTTAGCCACTGAATCCAAACTAAATTCTAATTTTAGGAGTAGTACTCTGTCTAGCTCAATCACCCCCTGTTTTTTTTATTTAGATACAGAATTCTTTACTTTCTGTCCTAGTCTGTTTGCTTGTGCTTTGAAGTACTTACTGCATTCCATCCCAAAGGTAGCTACATATCATTGCTATGTGAAATTAATTACTCTTCATAGATCCCTTTGGGATCTTTGAAGATTATAAATAGTGTACGCATAAGAGACAGATTTGGCTCTTTTGAAGCATAGTATATTTTAAACGGTTATATTGAGGGCAAGCCTGCAGGTCTGCTAAATGCATGTAAGTGCCCCTTTCTTATTTTGGTGATGTAATGTATATGTAAATGATTTTGTTTCTTAATTCAGATACAGGGTAAAGCAGGGTAGCATTTCAGAGACTTAAGTGTATGCAAATAATTGTGTTTCTTAATTCAGGCATAAGGTAGGGCAGGGTAGTACCTTTGAGACTAACAAGGTTGAGAACCACTAGGTTAGACAAAAGGCACCCCTCGAAAATACAAGCTTGTAGCTTTTGCTCATTTTTGGACTATCGGAAAAAAATAGAGAATTTCTTCTGTTGCAGAGAACTCAGAAGTACCACAACAGGTCAGATTCTGTTTAACACTGTGGATTTCTGTTTGAAATCTTCGGGGTTATCTCTTGAATCGTGTAGGTGTTTGCACATCTAACAGTTGCACAGCTCCTTTAAAAGGATATTACAGCACTCTGGGGTGCTATATCACCCTGGATGAGAGTCACTGGACTAAGAATCATGATCTTTCATAGGTAACAGCTGTCTTCATTATAATGTCTAACAAGGTACATTGTTACCTATGGAAACTCGTGCATCTCTGAACCAGTTAGTCTCTATAGGTACAAATGCATATAACAGTTAAACTTTTCCAAAATGTCACTGATTGGTAACTGGCTCCCAGTTGTTGCAATGCCACCCTGCCCTTCCTTCTGCCTGACTTTAGACTAACACAGCTAACCACCTGTTTCTTAATTCTAGACTCTTCTGCCCAGTTCATTATCAGTAGAAGATTCTGGGATGTTGCTTCAGCAAGTGATGAGATCTTTCAACAAACAATCTTCAGCTATAGTTTTTATTGACACTGTTGTGGTCAGTGAGAAATTTATAAATAGTTGTACTGATCTGTTCCGTGACTTGATGCACCAGAAAGCTGAAAAAGTATGTTATCATTTACATCTTGTGTAAATATTTTTCTGGGTTTGTCTATCATTGACTTTCAGAGAAATTTCTGCTTAGGACTGAGTAAAAATGTTTTTTTTCCCAGTGCTGCTCTGGCAAACTTAAGGCCTGTGTATGTTCTTTCAGGCACTTAGAAAGATTCTGCAACTTTGCATTTTGTTTGCCATAGAGGAATGTGCTGCCACAGCTGTCTTGAGATCTCTGGAAATGCTAGCACAAGGAATGATTATTTTAGGACCAAGTTGTGGTGTTGAATGTGCTGAAAAATTAAGTCGCAAGATGCGACTGAGTTACATGCCTGACGTTTGGAGGTGCCATTTTTACACAGCCATCTTTACATTCCTATCAATATAACATCTGTAAAGCATTATGCAGTTATAATTTATGAAAGGATTAATGATCATTTATAATTTTATAAAGTTATGTTAAATTAATTGCTATTGGAATAGATTTATAGATTCTACCATACTGATCCATACACATAAGTTTCACAGTCTTCTGGTATCACCTAGACCAAATGAAAATTTAATTGAAATCACTGGTCTTTGGGATCAGTATCTAGTCTTACTTTATTTATGACTTAAATTTTATATAGGTATAAATAAAGAGAAAAGACCTTTTCTTCTACAGAAATGTAAAATTTGTCCTGTTAATAAGCTGAAGAAACACTAGGAGAAGCTGAAAGCTGTGTTTCTGGATTTCAGTTTTTGAGAGGCAGGCTGCCCACTGTGGGCTCAGGGCCAGGGGCTGCACCAGCCTCTTCCAGTTGGGGGGGTTGGGCTGCGGCTGTGCTTGGGGCATGCAGCAGCACTGGGAGGAGTGGCTACAGGGGCCCTATGGGGAATTTGGGGGTGACTATAGCCCCCAAAACTCTCCCTAGCATCACCCCTGCTCTGGGTACCACCCCAGCACTGGCCTGCATTGGTTTCCAGGCTGTCGGGCTGCATTCCTATAAACCGGCTATTGGATTGGTATGGGCTGATATGGCTGCTTAATAATTGGCTATTGGTCAAGAAAATCTTTATCAGTGCACCCCTATTTGTGATTTAAATGAATAATCTTTATTTCAGGAAATGAAAAATAACCCTGTTCATTTAATCACTGAAGAAGATCTAAAACAGGGTTCTATTTTGGAAAACTCATTTTCTAATAAAAAAGACAAAAAGGATGAGAGAAGAAAGAAAGCAACAGGTAAGAAACTAAGATTTATTTTGTTTCATCACCAAGACAACCTTTCCAACCTTGGCAGCATTTAAATATAAAATATACCCATTTACAACTCATTTCACATGCTTGCCTAACTTAAAAAGCTGGGGGGAAATTGGTAACGAAGAATAACTACTACCTTTCTCTCTCTCTCTCATCTTTACAAAAAGCAAGAAAAGGTTTTACAATATGGTCTAAAAGCTATAACAGTTCAGTTTAGCTCAACTCATTCAGACCAAATTGGGAAATGAGTTTCAAAGTGAAGGAGTGATTTCTGAGAACACCATGCAAGCCCTCTCTCTACCATGTTGTTATACCATAATTATTTGATCAAATTTTTTTTTAAAGCACGTTTTCGACTAGATTCAGAGAATAAGAACATATATAACTCTATTGAGAAATTAATAATTTCAGTAGATTTTAATATGGCCCATAGCATAAATGTATAAATTCTGTTGTTCAGCAGTCACTTTGAAAATATATTTAGGTTAAACACAATGGATTAAGTCTTGAAGACATTAAGAGGCCTGTTGTATATCTACAGAGCAGTTAAGAAATCTGTTTTAAGCCCCTGTTCAGAATTGGAGGACTGATGCATCTATCTTAATTGGATATAGAGTATAACCACATCTTTAAAACAGAACATTAGTTTTTCCTCTTAAGAAGGCCAGAAGTACGTTGGCATGGAAACTATAAGCATGTTCCTGCCACGAGAGAGCAGATTTTTCTAGGGCATGGTTGATGTTGAGTAGCTTGAACTTTAATTGAACTGTCATAAATAAAATGACTCCATTTTTCAGGACTATAAAGACTAAGATGCTAACAAACATACTGCATGTCTATAATATATTTGCATGCATGTATAATATAGCTTGCACAATGTGTGAGTCTGCTGTAGTGATGTCTTTTATTCTGAATGTTAGGTATATTATATCCAAATGAACTACATTGCCATGGTTTCAGGTTTAGGTATTATTATTACATATACTGCAAATATTGACTAAATATGACACGTCACATTGCCTACTTACATGCTCTTAAATGTATGCAGCTCTATGTATTAAGTCTAAAATCTATCCAGGGTGTGTCTTCTAAGGATTTCTAAGTGTGAAATGATTTGGCATTAATCCTTTTGGTGCTGACAAAAGGGATTTCACAATGTACTGTGTTACTGCAAAATTTGAGATTTCAGGTTAAAATTAATGTAGTTATTTTGCCAAGTCTGTTTAAGAAACATTTGCATTGTTGCTTTTAGTAGATTTACTGTCCATCACTCTTACGTTGCAGATTGCAATGTACATATTGTTTGGATTCTTCATAGGCCATATCTCAACACTTTCAGCAATTGTCTTCATAACTGATTTTCTTAAATAATGTGAAGACCAGATCCCATAACTCCACACTCTGTTCTTATCTCACTAGACTAGAGTCAGGTGTCCTGTTATCCTCCTGAGCCCCCTTCCTCTTCCTTCTTGACTTCCCAGTGGCTTAACTTCAGTTCAGCCAAGTGTGTAGCCTAGTAGTTTGGGGCTCTTTCCTAGGGAATAAAAGATCTCTGTTCAAATCCCCTCTATCTGGGGCCATGCACAAGCATTACAATTCTACCAGGAGAATCACTGTTTTCCCAGTAGAAATGATAATTGTACAAGTGTCTGTTCAATTTCTCCCTCAGAGGAAACACGCCCCTTCCAGGAGAAGATTTCCAGACATCAACCTGGAAGATCTCCCTTGCAAAAACATCTCTTGTAAGACAAATACTTGTATGCTTCCTTCCCAGTCTGGAAGGGGTAGGATAGGGGACGAGGGAGCAGTGCTCCCTGCCTTTTCCATAAGAGAACAGGTTGGGGGCTTTTCCTCCTGTTCTCTTTCATCTGGAGGAGGGAGGGTAGGGGCTGCCCTTTTGAAGTGCTATGCAGGGAAGAAGCTAGCTTCAAAATGCCGAGCTGGAGGGAGCACCTCCTCCAGAGGACATATTCAAAAGCCCTGTTTCTGCAGCCTTTTGTGGGGTTGCAGATTCCAGAAGCCAGAACTTCTCCTCCATACAACCCACACAAAGTCTTGTGCGTGTAGTCCCACACAAAGCTGTAGATGCAGGCTCTGAGGGCATTTATACACATACCTTTGTCTGCTTCGATACGCTGGTAGTGCAGCATGTTGGAGCAGACTCGATTAATTGAGTCCATGAAGCATGTGAGCTGATGTGCCTGGCACTGCATTGCATGCATTTGTACAAATGGTGAAATGTGTGTCAGTGCACAGAAAAAGGCGGTGGTGTGCTTTTGAACTAAAACACCTTGGATATGTTTTAGTTCAAAAAGTGCGCCACCACCATTTTCTCAGTACTGACACACATTTTGCCATTTATACAAATATATGTGCCACAGCAATGGACGGTTTTAAAAGCACCCGGCACTGCAGCATGCACAAATGCCCTGAACTTCTGCACAAAGGAGAAAGATGACATCCTTGCTGAATAACTGGGCAGCCTGGACCACACCTTGGAGATGCCTGATGTCTCCCCAGTTGCTCTATAGAAAACGTCTTGTACCTAATCTGGTTAGTTACGATTGACCTACCTCAAGCAAGGTGCTTAAATGTTGGCCAGTGCAGTTAGAAGTGCGTTTGATAGGATCTGGCTCAGGATCTTTTCTGTCTTCATATTCAAAGGATGACTTTGGTGGTGGCTTACTGCAGTTGTAAAGAAAGAGAAAGTCAGTTGCTTTACTGTCAGTATATGTCACTTTTCAGTAAGTTAGACATAGCCAAACAGTAGCGGTACACTAATAGAGATTTTGGGGGCCAATACCAATAGCCAATTTTTAAGGATGCATATTGGCCGATACTGATCCCATTTAATGATAAAGCTGCATCCAGCTGGTAACTCTGTGGTGGTGGAAGGGGAGGGAAGGAGTGCAGGGAGCAGACGAATGCCCCCCCCCCCCGGGGGATTTCATAGAAATTCGGG
>NW_017729026.1:44191120-44191719 GCF_001723915.1 Gavialis gangeticus | reverse complement strand
ATGGAATAGAATTAGCTTGTGCATTGAGGGCAGCGACAGATGCTCCCCAGCTGGGGTGGGCTGCCGCAGCTCATCTGGGGGGCTGTGCAGGGAGGGGGGCAGCTTCCACTACTGCATGCACCCAGGGAGGACACAAATGGGGTGTGTGCCCCCAGATCTCTGCAGGGTTGGGCAGGTGGGCTACAGCTATGGGCTGAAGCTGGGGCTGCGTCAGGCTTTTCTTGGCAGGGGCTGGGCTTGGAGTGAGCAGTGCTGGAAAGGGGCTACCTGGGGACTGCAGCCACCCCAAATTTCACCAGAACCCTCCCCCCACCCCTGCCTGATAGGCCCCCCTCCCAGCGCTGCCACCAGCTGCCTGGCGCAGCCCCGGCTCTTCCCGTCGTGGGTGGAGGCAGGGATTGAGCCGGGGTTGTGCTGGGTGGGCAGCAGTGGTGCTGGGAGTGGGGACTGTGGGGGGCTATGGCAAAATTTGGGGTGGCTGCAGCTCCCCCCGTAGCCCCACTCCCAGTGCTGCCCATCACCTGCCCTGAGTCCAGCCCCTGCCCGGCGCAGCCCTGGCTCCAGCCCACAGCTGCAGCCTGCCCACCCTTTCTTGCGCA
>NW_017729026.1:44168989-44186120 GCF_001723915.1 Gavialis gangeticus | reverse complement strand
AGCTGTCAGTCTGTGCTTCTCCCTGCCTCCATGGTGCGCTGCAGCTGTGCACGCGCACGGGCATTTATCGGCCACATCAGGCCTATTTCCAATGCAGCCAATTTCTTTTATATCTGTGCTGATTTGGTATCGGACCAATGTGTCACTGCACCTCTACCAAGCAGGAATTAACAGGTTTAAACTCGTTGAGTGCACACTTACAAGAACAGTTGGAATAATTGCTTACAATACAGGATTATTTCCATGTCATACGAAATAGTAATAGATGGGGGCTGGACTCGATGATCTTCCAAGGTCCTTTCCAGCCCTAATTTCTATGAAATCTAGAATCAAAGTCACATGAAATATAGCCAAAATAATCTTCTTGAGCTGCTCAGTTATTCATAGGCTGATCATATGGAAAACCTGGAAATCTGGAACATCATTCAGGTCACTGTTTCTGGCTCCACCCCCCACGTTTTCACAAGTTGGTGGGTCTTATGCCACGCAGGCAATGGTGCCTATTTTCCCGCTTGCAAGACACTCTGTACTACTCTGACTCCCAGCCAGACTGTACCCTTGTGTTTCCAGGATACCAGTTTTAATCCCAACAGCCAGCCGGGACCAGCCTCTGAAATCTAGGAGTGTCCCAGTTAAAATGGGACATAAGGTCACCCTAGCTATTCAGCATCTCTGAACTGCATTAATAACAACTTATTTGCAGTCAACAGGATACCTGCATTTATATTGGGCAAAGGTATCTGTTTTTGTTCCGTACTGGGAAAAGTTGTTTTTATTAATGCTGTTTAACTACTGTGTCTGTCTAATAATTAATAGAACAGGAAAAAAAAAACCCTTCTAGTTCAAAGCTTAATTTTAAATTGCCATGTCACTAATGAAATAAAATTAACTTTATAAAAACATGAGCTGTGTTTAAAACCAAACAGTCATAAATCTAGAAAATGTATTGCAGGTTTTTAGAGAGATGGTAAAATTATTTTGCTATTGACTTTAATACATAGTTCAGATTCATTACCTCGCCTGTGAGCACATCACTTTTGAATGATAATCCTTCACTGTGTACTAAACAAATAATTTTCCACTAGAGGGCAGTGGAAGCGTAAGAGGAGGTGGTGGTGGAAATGCCAGAGAGATCAAGATTAAGAAGACTAAAAAGAAAGGAAGAAAAGATGCTGACAGTGATGAGGAATCACAAGCAAGTAGCACAAGTTTGTAATGTTTGAATAGTTATCTATTCTTCCTGGCATGTGTACCTCCTGCTTTTGCATGTCTTTCTATATTTCTTCTCATTAGCTCTTTGAAAATCAGGCAAAATGTCAAGCAGTACTAGCATGTTGCTCAGGTTAAATTATATAAATGAAAAAAGTCTCAATTTAAGTCAGATAAGTATTGTAACATGACGCGAACATTATAAGCTATTGTAAAAATTCAAAGTAGGAGTTAGATCAGTTTTTGCTACAATCAACTTGATATACAAAATAAGTATCTTTAATTTTGGGATGGATATTGTGCTTGTTCTTTTCAATATCTGCTAAATAAGTTAGATAAATGTAGCAATTTTCATCTGGTTCCAAAATGTAACTGGCTTAAATTATCTGCCCCTAGTAATAACTGGTAATAATTCTTTGATTGTTTTCCCTCCAGAAAAAGAGTCATACATGATAATATTGATTCGGTGACCTACAGCGGGTGCAACTGAAAACCAAGTACAATAGCAACAGTTACTTCCTTTGCTAAATAAAGAAAGAAATTTGCTTGTAAATCCTAGCTTTTTAATGATAACTGTCATATATGGGGCTATGAATTAAAATAGCTACCAGAAGCTGTGTGGTTCATCCTGATAACTTGAAAGGCTCTGTTCAATGCCCAACAATAAGTAAAAGCTCTTTCAATAGATTTGTGGAGCCTGCATAAAATGAGATTATTCTTCAGACTACTCATCCACTAGGTGAAATGCTGTCAAATTTTTAAGCACAGTATAATCCTTCACTGGTAGTATTGATATGTTGTAACACGTATTGAGTTGAATAGCATTTGGAAAGTGCTGTTTGATAGACTTCATCACCAAATCACTTATTTGCTGGGCATGGCTTCTGTTAATCAACCAGACTTAATTGAAAACCCAGTGTAAAGTAATTTTAACTATATTATCCCTTTCAGGGCATTACAGAGTATTACAGAGTATCATTAAAATACAAAACTATGCAAACAGAAATAGGCAAAGGCCTATTTCTGTTTGCATAGTTTTGTATTTTAATGATCAACTTTCCCAGTTGATCTCCCATTTACAGACAGGTCTGTATCTCTCTTTATGTTCTGCTTAATGCACAGATTTTCTTTCCTGCTCTTGTTCCCAAGACACAGTCCTGTTATTAATTTAATCCATCCTAAAAGCACCCTTCTGTAGTGTCTGAAACAACTGTTAGTTTATAAATAAAACAGAAACCCAGCCAGATGCATTTGTGCACATCTGTGTGATTAAACTACTATAACCCTCATCACCTCCCTTATGTTACATTCTAAACTGAAATTCATGATACTCTGGCTTTATCCTTTACTTCAGGATAACACAAAATGAGTGGTGTAATTTAGTGAACTGTACAAAATACATTATGGTTTCCATTAACAAAACAGGCTGTGTACAATTCAGTGTCTCTCTCTCTCTCTCTCTCTCTCTCTCTCTCTCTCTCTCTCTCTCTCTCTCTCTGAAAGGTGTGTAAATGCAGTTGATTGTTTCCAAGTTAGTGTTCTGTACCAGATTCAAGAGAGACTGCACCAAGTGACAGATGGGAGAAAAATGTAAAGCTGATGTTTGTTGTATAGATAATTTATGAACTGTACAGTAGCAGTTTTCAGATCATGTGAAGAGAAATATCGCTAATTTATTTTTCCATATCACCATGGCAAGAGTCATTTTTTGATGTTTTCATTTGGGGTTAGAACTACGAGATGTCCACATGTCCTGTGCCACAGGACAGCTTCAACTAAATTAAGCTACGTGTTCTTTTATTAAAGCATTTCTCATGGCCATTACAGGTAGGAATAAGCATCTGGAAATGCTTTTCATGTCACAGGAAGAGATTCAGGATGTTTTAAGGAACCATATTCAAGACTGTCCTGAAGAACTTATTATAGAACTTGCTGAACATTTAATAAGGTAAGTGTACTCATTCATTAGATATTTCATCACTCATTTTAAATAAATCTTCTGGTTTGCTTGGTTGCCTAGAAAAAAAGGCGCTAACAGACATGAAAAAAAATGCTTTACCAGAAAAGGAAGTGTGTTTGTTTGACCAAGCTCCCCAGCATCTGTATAGATCTGATGCTTCAATGGGGATTTTTGGTGCTTGTATCTAAGAGCTGATCCAGTCTTCAAAACGCCCTGCTGAAGTGCCCAATGTATACAGATGTTCAGTGAGCCAAGTCAAACTAACATGATGCCTCTTCTGGCCATGCGCTGCACTTAGTGTGGGGGCGTGCTGAGCTGAAAATAAAGTGCTGATTTCTTGTTTGTTTGTTTTCATGTCTGTAAGCAGCCAAAAGATTTTCCTGTCAAAAGTCATAATCCTAACTCTGACTTCCTCTATATAAGGTTGTGTCTCTCCACAGAAAGATGTGCTGACAAAAATGGTGTGAAAAATGCTGTTTATTCCTGGCAGTTAATTGTATTGCATCATCTGTCAGCAACTGTTTTCTTTGTTGTGAAATGTTTACACCACTTGAAACCTGTTGTAACTTTCTCCTGCCAGTCCCTGATCTGATATGTGTTCATCAACCCTTTGAAACTATTTAGGACACCATTACTGGGACACTTCAGTGTACATGTTGTTTGGATTTAGGAACAAGCCTTGTAAAACTGAAGAAGTAAAGTCATGTTTAAAAGTAAAGATGTATTTACTCGGTTCTGGGACAGCCTTGAATTCAAAACAACCCCCCAATAACTAGATTCCACATAAGGCAAAATTTTAATTTGGTATTGTTTTTATAATACTGACAAAAAACTGTAACAGTAACAGTAAATCATAAATTCAACATTACTTTGAATTCAATTTACACTCAACTCAGTTTCTATTAAGATCTGTCCAGAACCTGGTGAGTGCTACTGTGCACTGGATCCCTCCCTACTTCTGCTTAGAGCCTCGACATGCATTAGTTCATTTGCTGAGTGCTGGGTCCCTTGTCACTGCAGCCAGGCAGCATGCAGGATTCCTGGCTCACCCATGCAGGGTCTTTCCGTGCCTGTCCAGCCCCTCTCCGCAGTGTGTGGTGCCTGGCTGGCACATACCAAGTTGCTTAGAGCTGCTGCCTGGCCAGTGGGTGCCAAGGCAACTCAGCAAGTGTTGGTCAGGCTCCTTGAATGCAGCTGGAGGACGTTTTTTTTCTTAATGTACTTGATTATCGCTACTTCTGTTTAATCTTTTAAGCTCTATTTAATACGTATCATCTTTTTTTTCTATTCTGAGGCCCCTAACAAAGAGCTATAAAGAAGTGGTACGTGATGTTTTCTTATCTTCAACTTCTTCATCTGGAGCTAGCAGGAAACGGACCATCAAGGACTTGCAGGAAGAGGTCTCAAACTTGTACAATAATATCAGATTATTTGAAAAGGGTGCAAAGCATTTTACAGGTAGAGCAAACTTTTCCTTTTAAAAATATCAAAAAATGATGAACCCTTAAGTAACAGACAAGTCTATACTGGAATGAATGTGGAGATATGACAGATTATTAAGGAGAAAAGTTTTGCTAAGACAGAGTTTACTAGATCTAATGATGTTTAAGAGTGCACGTGTCAAGGAGGGAGAAGTACTAATGCTACTTCATGGGTGTGAGAGCTCTGAATAGGAAAATTAGATTGAAACTGAAAAAAAGGAAATCAGGATTAATATCATGGGAAAACATCCTGATTGTGAAATTTGTTAAGTTACGGAGTAGTTTTCCAAGCAAAGCACTGGATGCTCATCACTAAATTGCTTAAAACAGGGTTGTCCAGCTGGTGGCCCATAAGCGCCATGTAGTACATGAGGGATTAAACCGCAGTCCCCCCAGGCTCCTGTCTGGCTGCAGAAGAATCTGAGGTCTCCAGGCTTCCTCTTCCTCCTCTACCCTATCCCTCAGTGCTGGAAAGCTGTAGTGTAATTTGGGTGTGGTGGGGGAAGCAACTGATACCCTCTTTTGTGGAGGAGTGCAAAAATAGCCACAGCTTGTAAGAGTGGCTGATCATGCTGCTGCAATCAGTAGTGCGGCAGCTGGCACTGCTCTTGCCATCACATGGCTGCCCTAGGTATAGAGGTAGATGGCTGTGCCTCTGGCTGTGGGGAGCCCGTGGTCTGGGGCACCTGAGAGGTACAGTGTAGCAGGGGAGCTGGCTTCCCAGGGATCTGAGGGTGAAGCAGTGCACCCAAGTGCATGGTGCAGCAAAGGAGGGAGCATAGGGCTGTGCAGTGCATGCACATGGTGCATGGCCATGGGGCCCTTGGCCCCTACTGATGCAGCCCTTACTAGAGCAGCCTGCAGGGCTTGTGTCCCCAGCTACTTATACATTGGCTTAAAAAAAGGATAGACAAATCACTAGAAAATGCACAGTAAAACAAGACTTCTCAAACCCATCATATTTTACAGTACATGTTAATTGGGATGGTCCTTCCTTGCATTCATAATCACCGTCATTATGGCAACTAATGCTGTTTCTTACATGTAGAAATACAGGATCAGACAAGTGTTTTAAGTATTGTGTACACTGTAAAATAGCTAGTGGCCTGCCTTCAGAAAATGTTAATTATACTGTCCTCTCTAGCTGTTCATTACATTTCTCCCTAGCTTCCATTCCTATCTGTCCTGTGAACGTGTTTCTTTGCTGCTGTTTTCTTTCTGTCTGAACCTGCCTTTCTGCTATTTGGTTCTGTATGTAGGCTGCCAGTTCCATGGGCAGATCTAGAACTTTTCAGAGATGGTGAGGTGCATCATCACATCTGAAACAACACTTTTTTTTCAGTTAAACAAGAAGCTTAACTAACGTGCTAGGGGCCTAGAGCTGTATTATTCAGTTTACGATTGAAGCAAAAACAATGTAACTTCATTGGAATGAGTTAAAAATCATCTGCAGGACTGAAATAGGAGCTTCATTATCTGGAGCAGCTAACAGACAGCAGAATTGCAGAACAAAGACTAGGTTGATTGGTAGAATATCAAGTCCGCCCCCCTTCCCCTCCCCTCCTCCCCCAAAAAAGAAGACTGTCATTAACATCTGTGGAATGAAGAGTTTAGAAGGGATCAGGTAGATTATAGTGACCCATGATGTCAGTTGACTCCTTCAGTCCTGCCTGACTAGAAATGCTGCTGCCCCTGTCAGACAGTTGGTTTCAAACTTTGAGCGAACCAGAAATGAAAGGGAGGTGCCAAGTGCAAGCTTCCCGTCTCGCCCCCCACAACCACCCCTGGCCAGTTTCTCCTCTTCTAGATATTTCTCAGTGTTGGGGGCTCGTAGCTCTTTGGTTCACTAAGTTAGGTTCACAAGCTTCCCTCCTTATATAGTTGTTCCTTTAGAAGAGCAGCTGTCCTCTCAGCTACCTTACATAACTTCAGGCTTCTGTTTGCTCTGAACATGTTAGACACATTTTGGAAACAGGAAAGATTATATCGTGTTCAGATAGCAGTCTCTAGACTGCCAGTGGTCCACTGTTGGTAAACCACTGATGTAGGTGGCTTGGACAATGCAACGAGTTATTCCAACTCTGCTTTTAATTACAAAAATTGTATTTTACAGATGAGACTCAAACTAACCTTGCCAAACACCTGCTGAAGACTGTTTGCACGGACATTACAAATCTTATTTTCAACTTTCTAGCAGCTGAATTAATGATGGCAACAGATGATCACACTGCTATTACAAGTGAAGTATGTATATGCCATTTTCTTTCCTATCATGGCAGTTTCCCCTTAAATCTATGGATGAATTAGTAACCTTTTCACCATTATTTGTGAAAGGTTATTTCAGTTATGAAGTACTGAATAATATACACTTAAAAATTTGTCTTAAAAATGATATTTTTTCCTGCCACAATAGGTCAGGAAAAAGATTATAGGTAAATTACCTGAAGAATCCAAAGGTGCTTTAACAAAACTACATGCTTCTTTGAACGGCAAGGTAAGTTGTTCCAAAAATATATATATATATTTCTGCCAACACTCAGCCAGGCTGAGGAATATGATAGGTAACTGCTGCTGTTATGAAGATTGTATGCAAAAATTTACAAGCCAGATCCTTTTAAATCAATAAAAATAAGTAAAGCTTCATACCCTCAACATTCAAAGACTAAGTAGTAAGTTCACAGTAGAAGTTGTTACTTGCGTAGCTCTGTTTACACATTGGATCCAATGTATCCCTTACATTTAGAAGAGATTTAAAATGCCATTTCTTAACCTTCAATTAAACAGCTGGGCCAGATCCTGCTCCACTTGCTAAATGCCTCAGGGCCTTGCTACACAGTAATTTTGGGTGGCTGCTGGAGCTCTTAACACCTGGAAACTGGTTTTATGTGCTTGTTATGTCGTTCAAAGTTATGCCACCCCAGGGCAGGATTAGCTCATTTGTGTTACCCAGCTTGTTACACTTGTAACTCTAGGCTACACCTTAGTGTAAACACCCTGCTCAGTACCCCAGATCCGTGCTCCCTTCTCTCCCACCTTCCCTCCCTGGATAAGAGTAGCAGCCCAGAAGCTGTGGTGGCAGTAGCCAGGCTGACCAGTTAACCTTCCCTGTATAGGTGATGCATAGGAGAGGTACGGGGGGCACATGCCCTCCCCACCCCAAGATTGGCTGCCACTCTTCCCCCCACTGCCAGCAGCAGCAGTGGGCCATCCCCGCTCACCACCATGGTCCCTCCCCAGTCTTAGGAGGCACCAGTTGTTAATGCTTCCCTGCCTGCTCCCATGGAACAGTGGGGGCAGCCACAAGTAAGTGGGGTGGCAGGGAAGAAGCCCTGGGGGGCAGAGAAGAAGCCAGGAATTGCACAGGGGTGGGGAGGAGGTAGCGTGGTTTCTTACCTTTCAGTTCTCCAGGCCCTTGCTAGTCTGAACATGTGACTGCTTTGAAACTGAAGCTAGCGCTAACACCAGTCAACATTTGAGCAGGATGCAGTATAATGTTTAACAGGGCCCTAAGTTCTCCTCTTGCTCCATGCTGTTGTTACAAAAGTAGGCAGTTAATATTTTTTCAGGGATACAGGAAGGGTGAAATAGGATTGCGCTTAGGTACCTTTAAGGCAAAATAGAGTCTGGCCTTTAATTCCTGCATCCTCTACATGAAGGAATCAAACTTATTTATATGTTTAGCTAGCAAAAAGCATAATGTGGGGGAAAAGTTGACTACAGCAGCTGCAAAACAAAATGAAAAAATTATTATTGCTTGATTTCCAAAAAGGCTTATAATCATATTTTCCTTAGTAAAAGTAGATAATATGATCTCCCTTCTTGCCACGTCAGTAATATTAATTACAAATTGCATTCAGGTTAAAATTGTTACTCTTTGGGCACATCTACATTTGCCGACTTAAGGCACATTAGCCAACGGCAATTTTAGACTATTCGTACCTAAATTTGATACTTGCAAAGCCAGGTGTCATATTTAGGCACGAATAGCTAAAATGCTTATGTACATGTAGATTGTGTAGTGCTGTGTATATCAACTGACTTGGGACTAACTTTTGTCCCGAGTCGATTTGCACACTGCATTAATGTGCCTTAGTGCGTGCAGGTGTAGACACATGCCTATAAATCACCTTAATGCACATTAGGCAAATGCACAAAAAGTTTAGGCATGCATAAAAGCACATGTAAATATGTTCCCTTTAAGGTTTAAATATATGAGCTGTTAAAGGTTTAATACAGTTTAATTTTGAACGGAATACTACTTTTCCCTTGTCACCATTGCTTATTCTTACTTTACTTTTTAGGACCTGAATGCCACTGGTTATTAAAAAAAATTGTATAGTTATTAACTGGGGTTTTTTAACCCACTATATCTGGATATAATTTTTGTACTTTTATAGAGTTTAGAAGATTTCCTTTTGTGCCTTGACTCTGCAGCAGTTGCTTGTGATATTATGGTGAAAAGGGGGGACAAAAAGAAAGAAAGGTAACATTAAAAGTTATTTTCATTGAATTGTTCAGTATGGGAAAGGTGGCACTTTCTTTCTGTACAAATTTAAAATCATTAGCTTGGTAACCTCAGTAAAAATAGATGCATGTTGTGATTTATAGCCTTTCTTTTTAAGGACAGATCAGGCGTTCATTGCCAACCACTTTGATCCATATCCTGTCCTGCCTCTACGACAGTGAAGTAGTACTACATGGCTTTCTGAGTCCTAAGTCACTAATGTATCCTATCAGTCACAGAACTAACTAAGAGGCTTAGATTTATTACGTGTCTTCAGTTCGGCCTGAACAGGTCCCTAGGCAACTTGATTTGGGTTACTGCACGTGTTCAGAAACAAGTTAAATGGCATCCACAGCATCTAATTTTGCTTGACTTTGATCCAGTTCCATCATCTTTGATTCCTTAGATGCTGAGTGGGTATTTGAAGCTGAATTCATGCATGCAGCTAGGACACACTTGCCCAGGAAATGATATCTGGACCCACCCCTAGTCAGTCAGACTTTACATTGCCCATTTACTGGGAAAGCACCTTAACCACCCAGCTCCAGGAAAGACATTGCTAAGAGCATTTCCATTCTGTTGAAACTAGTAGACTGAACGGAAGGAAAGTAAGTGTGATGGGGCATGCTCAGGGCCGAGTCTCGAGTCGGCCTGCCCACCTCTGTGGGTCAGTCTGCCCAGTCTTGCCTGCCATGACTTTGCTGTTCCCATAACTTCTGATGCCAGGGGGCGCTATCCACTGCTCCAAACCTTCCCTACACAGTGGCTTATGCCTAGCAGATGGCATCCAGAAAGACACTATGCTCCCGGCCTAAAGCCAAGCTAACTTATTCCTTTGTCAGGCCTCTTTCATACTCACATTCATCCGCCCTCTTGTCATTAGTGCTTCCCACGCTGCACCCCCTCTCACAGAGTCTCTTTCTCGCATTGACAACTTGTTCTGCAGTGCTCCCTCCTGGAGCGGTTCCCATAGGCCTTGGGGCTTTATCTGGATCACGCCTCAGGTGGTGACATGCACCCTGAAAGTTCAGCCTGGGCCTCTCCTGCTTGTGATATTATGGTGAAAGTTCAGCCTGGGCCTCTCCTGCAACCCTCACCTGGTTAGTGGCCAGCCAGTTCACCACACAGAGGACTAACTCCACTGTAGCCCTTCACTGGGGCGCTCATATCCAGCAACTTGTTCCTCAAGGGGTTGGCCCATGTGCTGCCCTTCAGGCTGTCCCTCAGCCCTACTCAAACCTCATCAGGGCCCTCACTACCGCCCCCTCTCTGGGGCTACACATCTATCCCCTCCCTGGGGCCTCCGGGGTCTTAATCCCCTGTGGGGGCTCAGGTGACCACAGAGATGTGCCTGGCCCCACCTGGGGTCTTACACCCCCTGGGCTCAGGTGGCCATAGCCATGCCTGGCCCCACCTGGGGTCTTACACCCCCTGGGCTCAGGTGGCCATAGCCATGCCTGGCCCCACCTGGGGTCTTACACCCCCTGGGCTCAGGTGGCCATAGCCATGCCTGACCCCCTTACACCCACAGTGTTGTGGGGGCTAGGGATTATTGAGGTGCCCTAACGCACGTTTCACCAGGGAGGTGAGTGGTCCTGGTTTTGAGTGGGACTGCTGTGCCACTGGCAGTCCCACCAGGCCTTCCTTCCCTTTCAGGGTGCAGTTTTAGGTCATGCCCAGAACCAAGATCCTCCTGCTCTTACCTGCCAGATGTATCATACAGCAGTTCAGCCGAGGCTGCCAGCAGCAAACTGCTGTGGTTATATAGCTGGCCTGTATTTTAAAATGGCCACCACAATCAGGCACCTGCTGGCTGCCTGACAAAGCCCTTAGAGTGGCAGGCACTACGAGCGCACAGTAAGCATGAAGGAGTCTGAGTCTGTGGCCCTTTGAAGTGACTACAGGCAGTCCTTGACTTACAACGTTTCGAATTATAACATTTTACACTTACAACGGTTATGAATTGACACTCTGTTTCAACTTTCTGATGTCAGTTTTGATTTTACGATGCTTGATCTGACGCCACACCAGCGAACGAGTTCGCTGCATCGTCCATCTCCCTGGAGACTATCTGTCCAAACTTCCTTGGACATTTTCTTTAAGAAAGCAGCCAAGACTCCAGAAAAACCTGCAGCCAAGACTCCTGAGAAGCCTCCAGCCAAGAGCCCTTCAAAAAGTCCAGCAGAGTCACCTCAAAGAAGTTCTTCCAAATCAATACAATTGCTATTTACAATATAAATACATTAATGTAGCTATATTACTCATCTATAATTGATTGAGTAAAAAATTCTGGGTTATTTTTGGTGAAAATCAGGTATTGGACCTTGGTTCAGGAACCAATCCCCCATTTATAACATTGTTTCCTATGGGAAAATTAGTTCTGAGTTGCAACGTTTTGACTTAAGACGCAGTTTTCAGGAACCAGTTTTGTCTAAGTCTGAGGAAAGTCCTGGGTTCTGAGCCCTTCTTGTGATGCTTTATGCATCTTGTGTTATGTAAATGATTTCTCCATGAGTCAGAGAATATAACAGAAGTGTATACAGCTACCCAAAGAGACAGTGGGAGATCTGTGTCATTCCTCCTCCCCCACCATCCCAAGTGGTACAGAATTGCTTTCCTGAGACAGGACACATTTTTGGGCAAACAGCTACTAAATTTTAGATAGCCGGTAGCCAGAATACAACCCAGGCTTATATCTTTAACCTGCAATATAGGGAGGGAAGTAAACATGAAACAATATTTTTGGTTTTGGAATCAATTTCTTTACATCACTTGATGCACTGAAAGGTTATTTTTAAATTTTGGGGTGGGATTTTCACAAGCTGTCAGTTATACCAATACTGAGCCCTGCTGAAAATCCTAAATCGGGATATCAGGCTCACCCTGTGATCCAAGCTAGACCTAGACTGTGGGGCTCCTTCACAGGTAGGACCCAGCACAGGGCAGCAGCTCTAGTGGAGACAGTGGTAGGGATCAGGGCAGTTTTGGAAGTGGGAATGGGGGAGGGGGCAGGGGTAGAACAAGCAGTGGTGAAACAGATGATTACAGGGAGAGCAAGGCAGTACAGCCCTTGCTCACCCTTCTGCTGCCAATGATTATGTCCACCAGGGTCACAGGGCCTCTGATTCTGCAGCAGACCATGTTATTTCTGTTGACCTGTGGGCCATATATTTGACACCCATGTCCCACACCAGTGTCAGGAATCAGTCCAAGAAGGAAAAATGAATATTATTCTATAAGCACATTTTTAGATTTTTAGCTTGATAAAGAACATTTTTACAGTACATATTTTGTTTCTCTAGGCAGGTTCTGTTCCAGCATAGACAGGCTTTGATTGAACAACTAAAAGTCACAGAAGACCCAGCTCTCGTTCTGCATCTTACATCAGTCCTGTTGTTTCAGTTTTCAACCCACTGCATGGTTCATGCCCCAGGAAGATGTGTGCCACAGATCATTGCTTTCCTAAGTACTAAGATCCCAGAGGTATTCCAGTAATGAATTTTCATCCAGTAATGTCTTTCTTTTTTAATAAAAGCATGGTACCTTTTTTTTCTACTAGAAGACATGAAAAGCTTGTGACTGCCCAACACTGAATAATTCTGGTGGATGAGATTAACTGATTTTGCTTTTGTTACTATTACTGTCTGTATATAGTATAAAACTTTTGATCTGTCTGTTTGCTGTCACTAACTCTGTAGCAAAGTGACAGCTGTAAATTATAGTGATCCATGACGATGATTCAGAGGCAGGAAGTGTCTAGATGACAGTGGTTAAAACATTGTCCTTTCTCTGAATCACTGACAGAATGGTTCCATTGAATAGCAAGATAAGTGTTCACCAGATGTTACAGGCATCTGGAATTTAATTGGATTCACATTGCAAGGGTTGGGCTTCATTCTCTGACCTTTCTGTCTCTCAAATGGAGTAAGGATACATCCAGAATTCTTCCAAGTCAGTTTTAAGGAAATGTTGCACCACGAAATTTATCAAAATCAACATCCTAATCTGCTGAAATAGTAGTTGGTCCGTGAATGGCATTTCCTCCTCCGGTAGAAAAGCATACTGTATTTGCAGTGCAGATGCATTTTTATTATTCTGTATCTTTTATTTGTGATGCACAAAATACTTGTACAAGAATATTAGGTTGTAAAATGTCTTCATGGAAAAATGTTTCCTAATGGCCATTTCTTTATGCAACATGTTTTATTTTTAATTCAGCTGTACTGTTTTTTCATAACCATAACCATTTCATTCTTTTCTTCAGGATCAGCATTCTCTTCTAGTCAGATACCAAGGATTAGTGGTGAAACAGTTGATCAATCAGAATAAAAAGATTGGGCAAGGAGATGATGACCCAATGGATAATCTAGAGGAGGAAGAAGGTGCAGAAAATATTCGAAAAGAGCTCCAAGAAGTGACAGCCTCCGTCAAAGATCTTGTCCTCAGGCCCAGAAAACCTTCTGTAACAGAGGAGTAAAGATCTAATAAATTCATCTCAGTCCACAAAACAGTCAGAATATTTTTTTTTCTTGAAGGGATAATGTTCATTTTGTTGTAGTAGTAGAGGATGGGATTGTAGGCTTAGATTTGGTAAACTTTAATGGTACTGGTGAATGCAGTATAAAGCACAACAGGTGGATGCTCATCATGGATTTGATTAACTGAATAAATTATTTAAAAATGAAACAATACTCGAGCATTCATTGTGTTTATATTACACTGCAAGAGCAATGGTAGCTACAAAGGTAAAGTTTTAAGATGGCACCTTTTTATGTGGTGCTTCAGGCACAGTTATTCTTTGATCGCACATTCTTCTGTGTCTGTCCATAGGTTCAGCATCTGCTTTTCTGACTCTGTTTGTTCTTTCTTCTTCTTAATGGAATAGTAATTACAGCAATTCATAGGTTTGTCTGGATTCACAAATATTTTTGTCTAAACCATAATTTTAAAACAACAGTATAAAAATGAAGGCTCATTTTTTATATCTTTGATATGTTTTTAGGAATATTTGGCTTTATTCTGGGCAGTGGGAGGGTTAATAATGAAGTTTGCAGGCCTGGCTTCCCAAAAGAGGAAAAATAGTGGGTGAGTCCAATCCAATTAGGAATGAAACAATCCTATATCTGTACCCATTGTTTCATTCCTAATGAATTCCACTACACTATTGTTATTTTTTAATCATTCCTTTATTAAGGAACGCTTAGAAAACTGATGAAGTAAAAATTATATGTAATTCTTTATTTGGCATTGAGGGTGGGCCTGAGGATGGTGACACAGACAGCAGTGGCTAACATAGCCTGCTCATTCATTTAGTAGATAGGCTTAACCTCATTTATGACTCTTAAAGCAGTTTCTTAAAGGTTCAATATCACATAAGGAGACCTTCTTATTTTAAAAGATTTGGAGGTGGGATTTTGTTCATCTTGGTGCACATTTCCTAAAAGAAAGTAAAATGTTGGTTTGAATCTCTGCTACATATGGTTTTTTTTGTCTGGGGCTATCCTGTTCTGAGAAGTATTTGATGTTATTTTACTGTATTTCCACCCCTTGTTTTACTTAAACAACTTGCTTTGGATAGAGGGAAGGAGAAAATAAATTGGAAAAGTATGCAAATTTGAATTCTGCAAATACTGATTAATGATAAAGTTTTTGTGTTGTTTGTGTTTATTTTTACTTTGTTTCAAAGAGGAAACTGTTTTCAAAAGTACAGTTTTAGGTATGTTAAGTTTGCATCAGCTTATGCTGCCATTGCAGTATGCAGTTATGTGTGCTTTCAGTATTCTAGATATTGCATAAAATCAAGTCTGAATAAAAAGATAAGAGAGAATTCCTGTCCAGTGAAAATAACTCTTCTATTCTTGTCAAGACCCCATTGACTACAGTCTATTGTTCAGTACCTATGGGGTATTAAACAGCCAGTGTTACTTGCAAAACCTGTATCTCCAGTAGAGTTTGTATTGGGTAAAGTTAAATTAAAATGTCCCCTAAAATGTTGTTCCAACAAATGAAAAACCACTTCACATCAAACTTGCAACCAAAATACTGCCTTTTGTCTCACCCATTTATGTATGTTTTCAAAATGAAATTTAAAAAAATAGAACTATTTATATGGCAGTACTAAACTGCAGTACTGCTAAGTATTGGTCTTGTACCAATCATGAAAGAGAGGAGGTTCATTCTCTTCTCTCCAAGCTCAGAGACAAAGGTAGTAGCATCCTAATTTTGGTAAGCATACTCCATGTTTCTTGATGAAAAAGGACAGTAAGGAGCAAAAGGGGGAAAATATTCTGACTGCTTTAACTTTGGTAAAGCAATATTGTTTGCATGTAAGAAACATTTGTCATTCAAAATAATTTTAATTTTCATATATTAAATGTAAACACTTTTATTTGGCATTGATAGCTTTTGTAAATAATATCTAATCTGACATTCTGTGTGCAAATTTACAATTATTTTAATAAAGTTAAATAATGAAATATTTAAAATGTATGTTCTGCTATCGACTTAAGTAGTGATCGATGGTCTTTATATGTGTTGCTTAGATTACAATTGCTGATATTTCATTCAATTTGTTTTATAAGTCATTTTGAGTGCCTCTATAATTTTGCCTAATACAGAAAAATTATGAACTTATTATAAGTCTTCCTGCATAATGCATTGAATGTGTTATGTTGCAGGCCTTAAAATGGAAATGATAAAAGAGACATCCTTTCAAATTAATAAGAAGGGAACAATCCAGATCCAGTGATGTTCTCTTGCTATGATAACTTCAAGGAAATTTCATTTGGGAATTAATTGTTCACTAGTATTCTAGGTCCAGAAATAGTAAAAACTGGACGTCTCAAGTGCACAAGACCAGTCTTTAGTGTTCTTAGGTAAGTGTTAGGGTGGAGGAGGAAGAGATGGTCTATTCAAAGCTCACTATTTTACTCAGTTTCTTTTTTTCTACATATGATGGGCTTGTGGATGAGGAATAGGAAAGCAGTTTATTTTTAGTCTACATATCGTAGAGATCAGAGGTTCTGTACAGAAGCTAAGGCTACCTCTTTGTGCATCAAGGAAAATGAAAAACAAGCTGCACATCAGTCTCAACATACTTAGCTTTAAATGCTAGGCGTCAGTCCCTCCCCACACCTTACTACTGTCAATGCTCTTAGTATTTACTAAGGGATGCAGTACACGTAACCCCATTCCTGATCTCAACTAAAAAGTACTTTCTTGACCTTTAAGTATAAGAATTACATCCTTTCCAGCAGTCTGATTAGAAGCGGTATCTATCTGGCTTCTGCAACTAGACTTATTCCTGGCAGACTTGCTAACAAAGCACTGCTCCCCTAGGCAAAGCTGCAGCTTTATTTTTAATACCTTCTTTCTCTTCCCCAGCTGCTTAGGAAATTTTCACTTGTATCAAATTACCTGGGAATAGTGTTCAGATTTGTTGCTGCTCCATAAATTCTCTAAGATTTTCCTAGAGAGATGAATTTTAAATGTAGCTTTATTTAAATGATAGAATAGGGTTGCAAGGCAGCAGTTCTGTTCCCAGTCTCCTCTCTTACCCCACTCACACTGCACTCTCCACAAAATGTTTGAGGGGATTGTCTGCACTTTAAAACAAGAATGTGAATCAAGGAAGTAGAGGTGCACCAATACATGGGTCCAATATTGGATCGGCACTGTTATAAAAAAAATTGACTGCATCGGAAATTGGCCTGATGTGGCCAATAATGTAGCCAATAAATGCCCCATGCATGCGTGCAGCCATAGCGCAGCGCATAGCACAGCTCAGCAGCATGGAGAGCTGTGTCCAGCTGGTAAGTCTGTTGTGGTGGAAGGGAAGGGGGGAGAGAAGAGACTTGGGGGTGGGGGTAGATCAATGCCTCCACAGTGAGGGGGGAGTGGGACTGGGGCTGGTGCAGGCACTGCACAGCCATGGCAGGGTTCAGGATGGAGCCACGGCTCATCTGGGCGGGGGGGGGG
>NW_017729026.1:44162451-44163989 GCF_001723915.1 Gavialis gangeticus | reverse complement strand
ACTGTGTGCACCCTGGCGGGGGCACATGTACCCCCCAGATCTAAGCAAGGTGGGCTGCAACTCTGGACTGGGGCCAGGGCTGCTCTGGACTCTTCCTGGCAGGGGCTGGGCCAGGTTGCGCTCAAGGCAGGTTGGGGTGGGGGGCAGCACTGGGAGGGGGCGTTGGGGCTATGGCAAATGAGGTGGCTGCATCCCTCCACCGCCCCCGTAGCTGCCCTCCCAGTGCTGCCACTGCTGCCTGCCCCAAGCACAGGCCAGCCCAGCCCCACCAGGAAGAGCCTGGTACCAGCCTGCAGCTGCAGGCCGCCCTGTCCTGCACAAAACTGGGGCACGTGTCCTCCTTTGCCCTCCCGGGGTCTGTGCAGCGGTGAGAGCCGCCTCCTGTCCCCCCCCATGTGCCCCCTGGATGAGCCGTGGCTCTGTCCCCTGCCCTGGCCAGGGAGCACCAGCCTCTGCCTCAGCCCCAACCCCACTCCCTCCCTAACTGCAGGGGCCTTAATTTGTCCCCGCCATACCTCTTCCCTTCCCCCTTCTCTTCCACCACAACAGACTTACCAGCTGGACACTTCTCTTCAAGCTGCCAGGCTGCGTATCGGAAATTGGATTGGTATCAGCCAATATGCCTCCTTAAAAATTGGCTCTCAGTATCAGCCCCAAAAATCTCTTATCAGTGCACCCCTACAAGGAACGAAAATAGTTGTCCTCGAATAACTCCAGGTGTGGACGTGTATTCTGGAGCATGAATATCTTGTTCCTGTTTTAGCTTAACCTACTTTCAACACTCTGAGGGTGAAGTTACATGGTACATTTGGACCATACTAAATCCATGCAGTGTTAAACAGTGTTAAAGTGTTTGATCAAGCTGTGAGCAGTCGCATGTCATGGGGACTGACGCGGGTAGGTATTATTTCATAGACATTAGGGCTGGAAGGGACCTTGGAAAATCATCAAGTCCAGCCCTGCGTCCATAGGGCAGGAAGTCAGCTGGGGTCATAGGATCCCAGCAAGATAAGCATCCAATTTGCTCTTGAAGGTGTTCAATGTAGGTGCTTGAACCACCTTCGATGGCAGGCTGTTCCAGAGCTTGGGAGCTCGGACATTTAAGAAATTCTTCTTTATGTCCAGCCTGAAACGGTCTTGTAGTAGTTTATGACCGTTCAACCTCATCATCCCTTGGGGCGCTCTGGTGAACAAACATTCCCCCAGATGCTGGTGGTCACCCCGATAAACTTATAGGTGGCCATCAGGTCACCCCTGAGCCTGCACTTTTCCAGGCTAAAGAGCCCCACGGCTCTCAGCCTGTCGTCATAAGGTCTGTTTTCCTGTCCTCTGATCATGCGCGTGGCTCTTCTCTGGACTCTCTCAAGCTTCTCCAAATCCTTTTTGAATTGTGGAGCACAAAACGGGATGCAGTACTCCAGCTGCGGCCTCACCAAGGCCAAGTATAAGGGGAGAATGACATCCCAGGATTTGCTTGAGAAGCATCTATGGATGCAAGCCAGCGTTTTGGTTGCTTTACTAGCCTCAGCATTGCATTG
>NW_017729026.1:44160968-44162303 GCF_001723915.1 Gavialis gangeticus | reverse complement strand
CTCCGGCTCCCCACATATCTGAAAAAGGACTTTTTATTGTCCTTGATGCTCAAAGCTAGTTGGAGTTCAGTTGCAGCTTTAGCTTTCTTGGTTTGCTCCCTGCAGGACCGGACCAGTGCAGAGCTATTATAGGGTTTCGGACTTCTTTTGCCTAGTCGTTTACCCCTGGTGATTGTCAGGGTGAGATATAAAGACAAGCATTACTTGCATGAGCGGTTGGTTGTTCCCACTCTCCTGCCATATCTTGATGTTCTTGTTGGGAGAATCTCTCTGCAGGTATCCTGTGGGATCTCACTTGTTTGAATTTTTAGTGGGGCTCCAACCTTCCCTTTACCCCACCCTTTCCACATCCAGGACCAGAAATGGCATTGTTGCCTTGGAGCTCGCTTTGCTGGAATGATGTTCTCACCCAAGCTGCCTGGTATTGGTATGTGCTGCTCCCAAGTTGTCAGCCTGTCCTCAGTTTGGCATGGACTAACATCCCTGTGACTGACCTCATTGCAGATTTGCTTTAGGCAATTCTTTCAATAATAACATAGGAATTCACTTAATGTACAATTGACCAGCCTCCGCTTGTATAGACTTGTGGCTATCGGTTCTTGCCACACTCTGAGTGGGAGTTCTCAGTGTCTCGCTGTGCTCCCAGGTACCTACCCAGCCAGCCACCGCTCCTGGCCTCAGTGCTGCTTGTGACTTTGTGTCCGGCTTCATCACTAGGGCTTCGGCCCTTCTAGGGTCTACTCTCACCCTGATGGATCCCTTCCAGGCTCTGACTAGCCTCAGGTCCAGTTGGGGCTTCCCTGCCAGGCCTGGCATTGCCTCCTGGCTCCCGTCCCCACTCTTCCCCACTGGGTACCTCTGGGTTCCAACACTGCCTGTCCAGTTGGAGCTCTGGGCCCTTCTCAATCCAGTTCTTCACCAAGGTGCACAGCTGGCTCAGCTCTCTGGGCAAGCCGCATGCATCTTCCGAGCCATCCTTCACTATAGTTTCATAGTTTCTAGGGTCGGAAGGGACCTGAGCAGATCATTGAGTCCAACCCCTGCCATGGCAGGAAAGAGTACTGGGGTAAACGACCCCAGCAAGGTGTTCATCCAGCCTCCTCTTAAACACCCCCAGGGTAGGAGCCAGCACCTTCTCTTGGAAGTTGGTTCCAGATCCTAGCCGCCCTGACCGTGAAGTAGTACCTCCTGATAACTAGCCTAAATCTACCCTCTGCCAGCTTGTGACCGTTATTTCTGGTCACTCCTGGTAGTGCATGGGGGAACAGGGACTTCCCCAGTGCCTGCTGGTCCCCTCCGACTAGTTTGTAGCCACTAGATCTCCCTTCAGCCTTC
>NW_017729026.1:44141874-44160441 GCF_001723915.1 Gavialis gangeticus | reverse complement strand
TGCTACCCCTGCATCTAAGGATTTGGTGATCTGGTCATAGAAGGCCACCAGGTTGGTCTGGCAGGACCTGCCGCTAATGAACCCGTGTTGATTGCCCTTAAGCATACTCTCCCCTGCTGGCCCCTCATGGATATGCACCAGAATAATTTTCTCAAAAAGCTTGCCCAGGTTTGAGGTAAGACTAACTGGCCTATAATTTCCTGGGTCCTTCTTCCTCCCTTTTTTGAAGATGGGAACCACGTTGGCCCTCTTCCAGTCCTCTGGCACCACACCAGAGCATCACGAGTGCTCGTAAAGCCGTGCCAGGGGTCCCGCAATGACCTCAGCCAATTCCCTCAGTACTCTAGGGTGGAGATCGTCCGGACCAGCTGATTTGAATACATCCAGTGCTGCGTGCACAGCTGGCTCAGCTTCTCTGGTAAGCCATGTGCAGCTTCCCAGCTGCTCTTTACTGGGGCACACCAATGGCTCTGCTCTCTAAGTGAGCCATGTGAGGCTTCCTGGCTCTGCCTCATCTCCTCCAGCTCCTCCAATCTTCGCAGCCACTTTGTCCAGCTGCTCCCTGGCTCGCTGCTAGCCCCTCTCCAGGCTGGCATCCTGCTGCAGCTTCGCCTTCCCAGCAAGCCACGCTGAGGCTCTCTGTCTTGGCTTTCTTCTCTCTGTGTCATTTCCCTGACACTTTCCCCAGTGCTTTCTTTCCCAGCGTGCCCTCTCCTTTTCCAGCCCCTTCATTCCCCAGGCCCTTTTCCCACCCTGATCTTCAGGCTTAGGCTGATCTTGAACTGCCAACCCGGGGCCACCCTCTCACTCCCTGCAGTGTGAGAAGAGGATAGTGGAGAAAAACCCGGTCAGCAGTCTTTTGCCCCTTCCCAGATATCATTTCTTGCCTGCATAGCTATGACTTGCCACTAAAGGCCTGATAAGTGGGGGTTATGGCTAGGAGCCAGGGTGCCTGGACTCTTATCTCTGTTCTGTGGGGGAGGGAGAGGGGCTGGAAGCAGTGCTTCCTGGGATGCTGGAGAACTGTAACTTGGTTGTTTGAATTCCATGGAGCAGACCAGGAGCTAACATGAGCTAGGTTGCATAGCCCAGAGATGCTTGGACAGCACTTAACAAAAATCAATGAGCTTTCAAGTGCAAATGCTCAAGTTTTTAAGTGCTGTTATTATGGTTTATGAGTAAGGTGTAACGTCACCTTGATTAAAGCAAAGTCATAGCAGGAGCACACAACTAAGATAATCAGGGGAATTGATTGCAACTGTTCTAAAAAAAAAAAAAAAAAACAAACCTTAAGGGTAAACTAAGGTTGGTATTGTAAAATTACAAATGATGCTGTGTTTATAATATTATTGTTAAAACTGAGTAACTTTCTCATATTTAAATGGTTCTAACACTTTATAGTCATGGTCTATGAGAAATATAATCTTTGTAAAGAAAGTTCATGGCTAACATGGAAGTTAGAGTTCTACCTGAAAGACAAAAACACTGGTCATCTGAAACTTTTGGATAATTAGAAGGTTTAACTGTAAAAACTAAAAGTTTTTCTTTTTCATACTTAAACCTATTTCCCCCCCACTAAGTATATAATCTGAAAAACATATCCAGTATCTAATTGGGTGAAGGTATCAAGTGGGGTTGTTATGGGGTCTGGTACTGTTCATTTATGATTTGGAAGATGGGGTTGAGTGTACACTTACTAAATTTGCAGGTGACACCAAGCTGGGTAGAGTGAAGTCTGCACTTTGGAAAATAGAATTAGGATTCAGAATGTCCTTGATTAATTGGAGAAATGGTTCAAAATTAATCAAATTAAATTCTATAAGGACAAGTGCAAAGTCTTGCACTTAAATCAGAACAATTAAATGTGCAAATAGGGACTGGGAAATGACTGCAGTACTCCAGAAAAGAGCCATGGTGGGTATAGTGGACTGCAAACTAAATATGAGCCAAAAGCTTGTTCTTTTTGCTAAAAAAAAAAATCCAATGGCATATTGGGTTGTGTTAACAGGAGTGTCACCCCACCCGCAAGTCAAGAGAAGAGACTCTTCCATTCTGTTCAGCACGGATGAAGTACTGTATCTAGTTCTAGGCACCACATTTCAAGAAAAAATGTGAACAAACTGAAAAGGGTCCAGCAAATGTCATTAGAAGATAAGAAGTATTCAACAAAAATGATTAAAAACTAGGAAACATGACTTAGAAAAACAAAAAGGTTGGAAGATTGGAATTGTTTACTAACTTGGTAAAAAGACTAATGGTTATTATACGTGATGAGAAACTTATTTCCTGTGGTATTTCATTCTGTACATGGCAAGAACATAGTGTATGGGTGTGTCTACACATTGCCCTCCGGCAACGTAGTGATCACACACTTTGGGGCAAAGCATCCACACCAGAAGACAGGCGGGTGATCCAGACTGACCTGATCAGGGCTACACGTGATCACCAGCTATATCACCATAATGACCTGCTCCCCTGGTATAGTGTGCTGCTACGGCGATGGAACAGCAAAATCTAACCATGTACTTCACGCATGATGCAATAACCACCCTTACTGCGCCATGCTTTAGTACTTCTGAAAGGTAGTACTAATGCATGACACAGTAGCAATGTCACCATATGGCAACATGTAGACATGCCCTATGGGTGTGTTACTTTGATTGGTATTGGGTTTCTGACAAAGTGATTTGGATGATAATTTGCTGCATTTTTACTTGGCAATTTTTGGAGTATAATCTTAAGTATCTGCTAACACATCTTTAGAAGTGACAACTAATCTTTATCTAAGATGTACTAAATGCTTTTGTTTAAAGGAAGGCGTGATACATGAATTCATTGTGTCTGTTGCATAAAACAGGGCTCCTGCTCCATGAAACATTAGCTGCCAAACCTGATGTAGCCCTTCAATATATTGTATATTGTATTAGTGGTGCACAGAGGGACGGATGATGTAAAGTTGAGTGGTTCAAGCCATAACTGAACCACTGTTTAATTTCACTCTGGTTTTAATGGATACAATATTCCTGGTGAATCAATGCTGGTGGTTCCTGATCCTCTTGTTCTCTAGGTTCCTCACAATAGATGAATTTCTCCTCCAGTGAAGTTCAACGAAGTCCCTACACAAAACGGGGACTTTTGCTGCCTAGCGTCTGCAGGACACCATCCATTCAGGTTGTTCACCTTATCAAACGTGGGGAAAATTGCCCTTTACTTGTTTTAAGTAGGCTAGATCTGAGAGCATTGAGAGGACAAAAAGGAGGCATTAGTTCTTGTGACTGGAATGGTTGTTGTTGTTGTCTCTGTCCAGTAACTTTTGGATACGAGATCCACATCAAACTGGAATAGTAATGCCAGTGGTTCTGTACTGAAAGACTGTGGAGTTTTTGTCTCATCCTGCTCTGCCTCTTCCTGACAAATTCAGGACACCAGTCTTCTCCTCCACTTCAGAACACCACAAGGATTGAGCAGGTGGGTGGGGAGTTTTGAGTTTCACTTCCCAATCAAGTACCATGGAAATACTGCTGAAAGTCAATGTACAATGGTTAAAGAATAAATAGGTTCAGTTTCTTTAGCAATGGTCATTTTTTGGGGGTTTTGTTTTTTTGGGAGGGAGAGGTATGTGGGAGTGGGGGAAACAGAGGTTTTGCCCAAGTGCTTTTTCTTTGAAAAAGTTCTCAAAACTCATTCTGAGACTTGCTCCTTTAAGAACTTTGCATATGATATATATTTTTCTACAGTGTGCGAGTATACTATGTCAAAGAATTGTTTTGATTTCAGAGCCAAGGGAGCCAGCTATGTGCATGTCACAAGGTCTAAGGGAAACGAGCTGACCCTCAGCCTACTTCCACAGAGCCAAATTCTGATGGGATTCTTAAATAGCTTTGGCAAACAATTCTGTTTCTTTTGGACTTGATGAATGTTTCTGAAAACATCTTATTTTTCTTCCTTTATTTTGCTACACGGTCACCAACAGAAGCAGCTTGAAACCAAATGTAAGTATTGTATCTCCTTTCCCTTACCCCTGTTTTATTTGAGAACATTTTGAAATGCCAGGGTACCAGGTGACCAATGGACAGTTTGTGAACAGCTAAGCGAGAATTTCTCTTTACACATGACTTCTAATTTCATCTTTGATTCTGAATAGACTGTTTTAATTAGTGACTTAATGTAGCTGAAAGCATATGCTATATATATCAAAAAGTAGATTTTTCCCAAATTTTTCCTTTAAAATGTACCTTCTTCAAATTTCCTGCAAAGTTGTATGAAAATTTTAACAATTTTCTTAAGATATACCAGGAAGAGGCTCCAACATTTGTTTGAAAGTTTAATCATATCCGTACTATTAATTAGATTATTAATTACTATTGTTTTATATTTTTTTTAAAAGAGCACCTAGAACTTACCATCATCTCTTCAGGAAATTAACAAAATGTATACTTGTTTTCTCATAAAATTGGGACTGTGTGTGTTGGATATTTATCTACCATTGGGGGAGAGCTCTCAAATGTCCCTTTAAATTTCATGCAGATTTAGAATTTAAAGGATTACAATTAGGTTGAAGAGATGTACCGGTGCATATAAAAAAGTTTTGCATTTATGGGTAAAGGGATGGAAATTATCCATAATTGAAGGACAATACAATATGAAATCAGTGCTATCTGATTTCATATAGGTAGTAAAGAGCACTATGTTTGGTACTATGTTCATATAGGTAGTAGAGAGAGTCATTTTTCCTTTTGAATACAAGACCAAAATCATACCTAATGGTTTTATCAAACACAATTTATATTGTAATCACAAATATATTCTAAAGTATACTATTTTATAGCTTTCTCTATTTTCAACATATTTGTTATACACTCTGAAGCTCCAACTTTTAGTATTTGAAAATGAGAAAATTGCAGGGCTTTTGAAAGAGCAACTGATCAATTTTGACCCATGGTATCTCAAGGTTATTTGTAGGCAAAGTTTGAGGAATAATTTTGATAGCTATCATAAATCCCTTAAGATGTGCTCTTGCCCACGTGCTAGTAAAGCCAGCCTTCTTCACAATTTATTTTCTGCTGTTACGGTTTAATTTTAAAAGTTGAAGTCTATATAAATAGCAAGAGATGGGATCAAATTTACTTTTTGTGGGTATTTCCCTGTCAGTTTTCTGAGAGGTGCCACATAGAGAAATTCTAAGAATTAAATCTCTTCCAGTCTAGTTATATATGCTTCATAGTTTTTGTGGAGCCCCCAACACTTTGGCTGTGATGGACATGGAAAACTAACTAACATGATGCATCTTGTGGGCATGATGCCTCTTGACTCTGCACAGGAGTGTGCAGAGTTTAAAGGAAAGCACAGTTTACTTTTGGGTTTTTTTTTACATCTGTAAGTAGCCTTTGTAAACAGGAATAATGAAATGCCACTTATGTTCCATTTTTTTATTTGCATTAGGAAGTAGTCATCCAGATCTGTTGATGTGGCTTTGAAAATCTCAGTCCATGTATCTTATAGACTTCCATTAGGGAGGGTTTGATATAATAGGAATGAAATTAATAGGATTCTTCGGAAATTGAACAGCACTGCACAAAAGTTGCTTTGAAAATACAGGAAATCTAATGGAAAATGATAAGAAAAAAATCTCTCTCATAGCTCTTTCAGGTATACAATTTTATAAAACTGTAAGATAACTGACAAAGCAGTGGCTCGTCCCACCTCTTTGTTTCCAGTGCTAAGGCTTTTGCTGACTCCTGATAATCTGACTTCAGAAATTTCCTTCCATTTGTTTCTTGGTCTGACTTGGCTTTTGCAACTCTCTGCCCTGAAGCTGTATTAATGTTTCCTGTGTCAAGTTCTTTTTTATTTCAGTTTCTTTTTGTTCCCCCATTATGTTAGTCATGGTACTTCCAGTAGTTCCCATGAAATATATATCAATGTCCTTCACAATCTTATCTCTTCTAGCCGCCTAGTCATCCTGTTAATTAATTTGTACATAAAACACTTTGGATAATTTATCATCAGTTAAAACGTAGTTGTGCATGCATGCTAAATTGCAATGGAATTTGCTCCAGTTATGCCATCGGAAGAACTTGTCAGGCTAAATAGACACTTTTCAGCTTTAAAAGTATTAATCTACACCATCCATAGCATCTGTCATGATAGATGATGCTTACAAAGCATTGGACACTTTTCAACTTTTCTTAACGTAGACAATCCATTATCTTGCAGAATTATCTTCTATTTTGAATGCATGTAAGAGTGCACCCAAGCAAGTTTCATATTATGCATAATATTAGTCATATTTTAACATTAGCATATGGTTTAACACAGCTAATGTTAGCTTTGTTAAACCATAACTGCTGGTTTATCAAGTTAATAACTGGAACATTTTAGTGCACTGGCTCTTTACCAGATCATACTACCCGATGTAATAATAATTCAGTCTGAAATTATCCATCAGAAGTCATCCATACATTTTTAAACACCCAAGGGCTTTAAAATGATTATAATGTTAAGTCTTATTTTGTAGTTACTACATTAAGTCTGGCTTATTTTCCTCCTTTATCACAGACTTTCAAGCAAGATCTTGCTCAAGTCATTTCACTGTTTCCATGACCTATCTGTAAGATAAAGATTTTGCAGCATCCTCCTCTGTAAAATGAAAGTAATATTTGTCTCACAAGGAGACAATGAAGAGTAGTTTATTAATAATTGATAAAGTTCATTGGAATCAAAGGCTTGGAACTGAAGCACAGAAGTACTAAGCATAGTGTTTAGTAGGTCCTGTAAATGAGCTAGCTGTGATCCTTTAATTGGTCTGAAGATTATATGCAGCTCATTTTTGGGACTGTTTTTTGGTTCATGGTACAACTATTATTTGATGCCAAATGGTTTTATTTTTTCATGGGAAAACTAGGCAAAATCATTTCAGTGGAAAGAGAAAACAAAAATAAAAAGGACCATACTACAATAGTTGGCTTGTTTTTTTACTGTTTTGATTTGTGTTAGTTCCCCACTCCCTGCACCGCCCTTTTTTTTCCTTTTAACTGGGTAACCAAATTGGTTTTCAGATCAGGCTTTAAAACATCTACATTTCTTCTAACCTTCTCCTTTGTGCTGCTTTCACAGCTGCTTTAAAGTGGGCTGTTTGCTTTTAAAAAATGAAGCTAGGAAAAATGCACATTATAGTTAGTTACTCTTACATTAAACAGGGATTTTTATCTTGCTTGCTGTATCTGTTCTCAGAAGATAGAGTACTCTTCACCCTTCTTTTATTTCCTGGGCTAAAATTAAGTTTTTTGTCTGTAGCTGTGAAAGGCACAATATAAACCTATTTTTGGTAAAGTTTCAAAGGTAGCATTCAGCTTCACTGGCATCTTCTGAAGTTTTATTGCTTAACGTTACTGGAAAAAGCTGATTCATTTCATTGCTTGTAAACTCTTCACTCATCTCTTTATTTGAGGCAATTTCCACTATTTTTCCCCAAGAAGACTTCCATTTCTGAAAGCAACCCTCCTTTTTTTGGTGTGGGGGATGGGAATGGGTTCCTGCAGAACACTAATACTATCTTATTAAATACTAGATTTCCTTGGTAGTTTCTCACTATTTTAAGCTTGCATTTTCATCTTTCCTTATGCTATTCAGACAGTGGAGTTCATAGGAGAGAATCAGGTCATTAATACCACTTTTAAGGAGTGCAGTTTCTTGGCTGTACAAGTGCTTTTCCATCAGACCTCTCATTTGCTCTGATTTCTTTCACTGATTGAAATAACTGTCAAAACTCCCAGGCCAGATCAAAACTCAGTCTCCATTTGCAACTTTTGCGTTCTGTTTAGTTTTAAAATACTTTAAATTAATTTCCATATATTTAGAGGTCAGGAAAGGAGGAGGGCTTTTCTACTCATCTCCAAGGAGAACATCAATCAACTATTCTTATTACTGACAATTACTAATGTTAGAGAAGCTTTCAGGATTGGGACCCAATTTATTAACATTTCCAACCCCTTCTCTGTATGTCCCATAATCAATTTGATAGTGATATAAAGGTATTTCTTTTTCAAAGCCAAAATGACATATCACTTTCTAAGCCATGAGGAATCTATCATCTAGCCTAAACATCCATTTGGTACTAGATCTAAGACAGGCAGTTTCTATCGAGGGGAATATCCAATTGTAAGGTAAGGCTAATCAAAACATTTCTTTTCTGAAAAACAACATTGACTCTTCCTCAAAAAAAAAAGATGGTAGGTGAAACCCAGAATGTTTCCACTTCTCACATTTTAAATCACTGTCACATCAGTTTTGTAACTGTTTCCTCCTAGATTGTTTGATATCAAACTTGACTGAGCCTAGGATAGACTAATTTTGGGGTTTTTTCTCTCTCCCCTTCCTCAAGAAATCACCTTTGTTGCTCATACTTTCTTATCCTGCAACACAGAGATTGAATAGAGCAGCGAGTGGATTTCTTGCTGGAGCAAAGCCACTGAAACATTGCTGGAGGGTGCTGAGTGCACCCAAAACATTACATTTCTTTTTGTAGTCCTGAAGCCCTTGTCTATGGTGATTAGTATTAGCCTAGAATTCAACTGAGATTAACAAAGAGAAAAAATAGTTTTGCAACTTTCTCAAAATACATTATATATTTTTAAAAAGCCTTAGTTTTTCCCGGTAGAAGAATCTATGCATCCAGAAATTATTCTTTGCATCCTTTTTTGTGCTATGGCTATGTTTAATGTATGGTTAGCAAAATACTTGAAAATTGTATCCTATGTTATATGGCAATGCAAAGATTATGTGAATGGAACTAGAGCACTTTCATAATCGTTGACATCATTAAGACTAGAGTGTATTGGCTTTTTTTCCCTACCCCAGAAAAGTTTTGACATTTTAAATGTTTTTACATGTGTTCTGGGGGTGGAGGGGGAGGCACTTGAATTACGGTGGCTTCAAAAGCCACTTTAATTAAGGTGCCCAGGGTGTCTCATGTATTGGCATCAAACCATACGTTGGAGCCCTCACCGCCCCACCACAATTTTGAAGCTGATGCACAAGATGCGGAGTCTGGCTGGATCGTGCTAATTAGTACACTCCAACAGACTCAAATAAATGAGTCTGGTCCAACACGCTGTAATTATAGTGCATTGGAACAGCCCCCCAGCACTTGTACAGGCACCCTTTGTTTTTGTTCTAAAACTGGCTGTAAATACAAAACAGAGATTTTCCCCTGCAGACAAGCTATTACACAGCTGCCTTTCACAAGATCTCATAGATGTTCCTTCAGCTGTTTTGGGCCATTTCTGAAGGCCACATGGTGGACCAGTTGGGTGCCTGAAATCAATGGTAGTTTTCTTTAAGTATCTAAATATTTTTGAAAATCTGGCCCTACAGCCCTGGTCCAACAGAGAACTTTAAATACAGACTTTACTTCAAGCACATGAATTGTTTCATTGAAATCAGTAGGATTGCTCATGTTCTTAAAGCTAAGCACATGATCTGAGCTGAAAGGCCAAGTTTGGTTGGACCAATACCTACAAAGTTTGCACAAGTTTAATTTATAGGGAATCTGTATTTTTGTACCCCCCACATACTACCCCACAAAGCACAAAGGAAAGAACCCATAAGGGTTTGTATAATTTAGAAGCAGCCAAACAGTTTTCAAATATTTTACCGACTAATGGAAAATAATTATTCACACAGGCTTTTCATGTTAGATTTTATCCTGGAACCACATCTTATGGTTTTAAAAATAGGCAAAAATGTTGACAGACCCTTATCTAAAGAGGTGCAATGAGTAACTGAAGTATGTTTTGCATTTCAGTGTATTCATGACCCTAAAGATAACCATAATACTATATGCTTTGAAGTTAGTGTCCATGCCAAAATAAGTGAAGTCAGACATGTTGTGTAGGTAAGGCAGGTTTATCACAAATAAAAGGAATGAGCTAAAATTTAACAATAATTCTAACCTTTTCTAGTTTTATGGCTGTTGATTGAGCTTTTAGAAGTTCCCTGCTTTCTGAGAAATTGAGGAGGATTTGGATTCCCAGATTACTACTTTTCTGGGAGAGTTGAGTGGACAGGGTGCAGAATAGTCTAGTGCCGATCTCTATTGTCAACAAGCACACGTGCATTTTTGTCCAGACATAGCAATGACAAAGCAAATGTTTGTATTTAGACAGCATCTGGGATTACATAGCACCAATTGTGACTGGAGTTTCAGGGCACTGCTGTCAGATATTTTATAAATAATAAATTACAGTTTATGTTGATTCTGTTTCAAAACTTCAGCAGATCATCTCCATCTGCAGCTAGTCAGCAGCTTTTTTGCGTTCTTGCCAGAGACGGCTTCCAGCTGCTGTTTCTTAAGTCTAAAGTCTAAATAACAGGTTTACTTCAGGGGCCTTTCTCGAGCTTACCTGCAGGATAGTAAAAACTGTACTCATTAGCAGCATGCATACAGATTAATTATTAAACATTTGCAAATTATTTACATGAATACAAATCATATTGGACAAGCTGGATGTTGCTAGTTGAAATCTCTGAAGTAGTGTCAGAATACTAGCTATCTGCACAGTGTTTGAGAGTCAACTTAGCTTCTCACTGCAGGTATACTAGTTCGCCTAATGTATAACTGCAACCCCTTACCACACATAGTGACTGATGTAAAGAGTACAACACTAGGATTTATATCCAGTGTAGAAATACCAGTGGCTTAGAACAAAGTAGAGACAAGACCTGAGGCAATAAGAAAAGTGATGGAGTTACTGAGATGTTAAATCAGGGGTGCTTGCTTGCAGAAGCAAAGATCCTGAATGCTTGTTTGCTCAAGCATAACTCAAGAGAAGAACTGCCCAGATTATTTTTTAATTTGTTGAGCCTTTGTTTGTTTATTTTTGACCAATTCTGACATTTGTGAAAATTATGAAAAAGGTAAAATTTTCAAATAGCACTTCATTTTTTTGACCAGCTTTACTTGAGAATTAACACATTTCCAGAGGGTGGAACACCTTCTGGGAATATAAAGTTGGCCAAAAATATAAGTTCTTGTCTTCTAATTTCAGAAGCTAAATAAAATGTCCTTACAGAAGGATTTTAGAAAGTTTCACCTAAATAGTCCCATTTCCTTTCCTATACTGGATGAAGATGCAGTGGTCTAGATCTCCCCAACATAACAGTGCCTTCAGCAAAAATGATTTGAAATGACGAAGTATATGAAAATTAGGCAAAACAAAAGACAAGTTATATAGGTAAAGGAAGCACGTGCCGGGTGCAAAGCATGAGCGAAAATAAAATTGCACTCAGCTGGAAAAAATCTAGATAAACTATGTTGTTTAGGATGTTTTGCCTAGGTGCAAATGCCCCTTGTTAGTAGTCCCCCCCCCCCATCTCCTGAGCATTGTAACAGTGATAAAAATCATCATCATTGCTTCTGTTCATGCTTCTTTAGAGCTGAGTGTACAACTGCTTCATTTATTGCATTTGATTAAGAAAGAAGGGGATGTGATTCAAGGACAGACTGCCTTAGGCAGTTCAGGAGATTTTTATTTATTTAAAGTCCTCTAATAGACTATGCAGGCCCACAGGCTGAATCTGTCCTGTAGATCCAGGGGAGTTTTGTGGCATTTTGATGGCTTCAGCAGCAAGGAGCTTTGCCTACATAGCAGCTGGGTAATAGGGAAAGGTGATGGCAGCAGCAGAACCGCTAAGAGTTAGAGTAATGGCTGCAGCTGTGGTGATGCCGTGGGTCAAGTTGGAAGCAGCATATACTTAGACCTCAGTTCTGTTAAAGTGCCTTCCCCAAACACCAAAATGTTGCCCATCCCTGGGCTATGTCTTTTATTCAAGTTCTGTATAAATAGGAATGGATAAAACCTAAAGTCAGGGGGAGGGGGAATTATGCACAACAGGGGAAAGGAGCACTGATTGAACTAGGACATTAAGGCAACAAAGGGTTGCCAGCTAACCAATCAGGAGATGGGCCTACAATGGAAAGATGAAAGGAAGGTGTAGGCAATTGAAAGATAACTCTGGGGACTGAGAAGGAACCCAAGGGCCAGAGGAACTGGCATGTGCCAACGGCAGCCACTGCAAGAGGAGATCTCAGAGGTAATAAATGGACTAGAGGGGTATAAATGGAAAGTAGTCCAGGGAAGAGAAGGATGAAGTCAGCTGGAATACTTAACCTCAGGGGCCTGAGCTGGGACTTAGGCTATCTCACTCACTTAAGACCCATTACATCTATTAATCATTGAAGAGGCTTTATAATGCCCATTTTAGCTGAGTTAAATGGACTACTGGACACAGGCTGCACAAGGGAAGCATTTTCAAATGTCTATCGTTCATAAACTGTTTTATATCCAAACATTGTATAAAGTCGTAGGGGCCAACCGTTTTGTCAGGATGCCACAAATTAGCTTCATACCATTGCTGAGTACCACTGCCATCTCCTGCCCCTGCCCCATCTGCTGCTCTGCTTTCTGTTCCCTGACCCATTTACTCCTATGTTGCCTGCCCCCTTTGTGGCACACACACACACAGGCTGTCCATATCACTTGTCACAGATGCTGCAGGTTGGCCACTTCATAAAGCATGGATGGTATAAAGCAGGGCCGGGCAATTATTTTGGGTAGAGGGCCGCTTACTGAGTTTTGGCAAGCCATCAAGGGTCGCATGACAGACAGCCCAGGGCAGATAAATGTTAATTTTCTAAATTTTTTAGGGGCCCTATGGGTCAGACAGAATGGCTAGTGGGCTGCATCCAGCCCATGGGACCGCATTTTGCCCACCCCTGGTATAAAGCAAGGGTCTCAACAGGAAAATAGTGATGAGTACAATACTGACCTTGATCAACCCTAAAAGAAGATAACCAGGTGATACTGAGGAACTCTTAACAAAACCAAAGAACACATTATCTTATATAAAGAGAAACTGTATATTTTTACATGAAGTATCAGAAAAATATTAAATATATCAAAGTGTCCTTTGTACTTGTCCCGGTACTGCTTAAATAGCAGCATGAGGAATAAAATCTTCTTTCTTGTTGGTTACCAGATTTGTGTGGGCTTCATTATATCTGTTCAAGACCCTTCTATTAGTGGATCTCTCTCTGTAATTCTTCAAATTCTCCACATCTACTTTATACAGGAAAGGTCTTACAAAATTTGCACCATTTGTATTCCACCTTCATCTGTTAAAAACTGTAGGCAGAACAGCCGGCTCTTTTCATCCTACTTTCAGCTTTCTTGCGATGAGTACCCTCAGACTACATTCCAGATCCTGACCCTAAAGACATCCTCATGAGTTACCTTGGCAACTTCTCTCTGCCATCTTTCAAAATATCATAAAACAACAGTTCTTAATTCTGTCAGCTATATGTGACAATTTTATGCACTTAAAAATCAATTGCATTTTACCTTTGCGCCTATAGTAATTAGAGGCCTGTATAACCTTTGCCAGAAAATGCAATGTTTTATGATGGCTAGGACACAAGTAACCAAAGGAATGCTGGAGTTAACACTCCAGTCCATGAGAGCTCATAGCACCATCTCTCTGGAGATTTCTGAGCTGACCTCCCAGAACAAAGGCTTGCTTCCAGCAAACTTAAAGTAAACTTATTTCTTTAGAGATTAGGATCAAAGCACAAGAAAAATACTTCAGCTACATAATGCTTTTATAACCTTATTTATTCATTGGGTCATGGATGAGTGATGGTGGAGGAAACATGCTCCCATTATTTATTTATGACAACTTTGATTAAAAGTACTTCCCAACTATTCCCCAGATTTCTGTTGTTAAGATTTTTTTCAAAGTCAGTCATTCTTCTTCATACAGTTCTGCGTTATGCCCAACAAAGGGCCAAGTTCTGTAGTCCTTACAGAGACAAAGTCTTATTGACATCAGTGAGTTTTATTTGAGGAAAAGATGCAAGAAAGCATACAATGTGCCATTCTCCCCCCACCCCACCCCCATTGTTTAATGATTTTCATGTGTTCCCATGCAAAGTATCTCTAATATTTATTAACAAAGGATGAACCATTGAGCGCTAACTTAGAACTTGGGAGACCTGGCTTCAAGACCTTGGTCTTCATAGACCAGGGGTGGGCAATTATTTGGGCCCATGGGCCACATGGGCAGTCTTGGTGAGCACAACAGTGCTCTGCTCTGCACTTGGCTGGCTGGGATCAAGTTGCTGGTGGGTGAGGAGCAGCATCTGGGACCGGGGTGGGTGGCTGGGGCTGATGCTGGGGCTGAGACAGCATAGGCCCAGGCCCCAAGGCAGAGCCACAATCTGCTCCTCACATACCCCTGCCCTTGAAACCCACACCTGTCACAAGGCATTGCAGGCAGCAGATCACTACTCTGCCCTGGCCCCAGCCCCAGCCCCAGCCCTGCACTGTCACTGCCCCATGATCCTAGCCTTGCCAGCCCATCCCACTCCTGAATTTCACTCTCCACCTGCCTATGGCCCTATCCCATCTGCCCACTGGTGCTCCCTGCCTGCATGAATCCTGCCCCTGGTGGTGGGTGCAGGGTGGATGACCTGGGGTGCCCAGGCAGTGGGGCCAGGTTCAGCAGCAGCCACTGCCAGGATTGCTGGGAAATGAGTCCAACAGCTGCACTGCCCCAGCCCTGCTACACACCCAGGGGCAGCAGAACTGGCCACATGCACCACGGCCCAGGCTGCCACCCGTGGGCTATATTTTGCCTACCCTGTCAGACTTTTCTCTATGACCTTGATGAGTCTCTCTGTGCCTCATCTGTAACACTGGAATAATAGCATTTTTTCACCTCGGAGGGGGTGTTCTAAAGATACACACATTATGAGGTGCTTAAATACTACCATGTATGCAGTGACATATAACTTGATAAGACTGATATAGAGCCTAGATTAATCATAAAAGAAAATCCAATGACAACCATCGGTAGATCTAGGACTTTGAGAAGGGAGATGCAGGTAGTGTGGTGCATCACCACATAATACAATACACATGTTTCCAATTGAAAAGAAACTAGAAGCTTTACTACTGTGTTAGGAGCCTAGAGCAATATCAGTTGCATTAAAATCCAAGCAAAAACAAATATAACTGAGTTTGGAGGGAGCTGTCTGCCAGTTCCATGGTGGGGCACACACCTATTGCCATGCTGTTACCCCCCAGCATCTCAGCACGCGAGTCTCCCAGACATTCTCGGTGACCCCAAAGTGCCCCTCACTGTCCTTTATGCACTGCCTATGCCACCCCAAATGCCTCCTGGGTCTACTCCATCTCCTGTTATGCCTCATATCGCTCATGCTTAGCCCCACTGAGTCCTACTCTGCCCCCATGAAACCACTGCACCCTGCAAATATTCATCACTCTCATAACCCAGCCCCCCTGGCCCCTATCTCCCTCATGCCCCAGTGAGCTTTCCCCTCCATCCAAGCACCCAAACTTCACTGCAGTGTTCCATACCCCTTGGCTACCCCCTCAATCACAACCCTTCTTGCTCCTAAATTCCATCACACCCCATTCATCCCCATGGCCCCCATCAGCCACAAACCCCATTGTATCCTCACCTACCCCACTCCCATACATGCACATGCACCTCCTCACCCCACACTGCTATATCCCACTGGCCCCTGTCACCCCAAAAGCCCCTTGGTTCCTCTGACCCCACCAAGTCCAGCCCCTGGGAGCTCCTTCCCCTCAGAACCTCTCCTAAGCAGTTGGGCCAGCGCTCATGGCTCCCAACCACAGGGCAGATGAGTGCAGAGCTGTAATTTCCACTCCTTCCTGCATAGCTTATCTAGCGGTGGTCTTCATCCTCAACATAGAAAAACAGTTGGAGTCAGAAGGATTTGCTTCAGCCACTTATAGCATGCCTGTCTGGTGAGACCAACCCCTCTGGATCTGCCTATGCCTGGCTTTATGCTGCCCTCATTGCACCACTGGCCAGCCTTCCACAGCCTCTGTCATCTGATGCAGGAGAAGTTACTGCTAACCCAGGAGAAGTTACTGCTATAACTTGCCTCCTCATTTCACCTTTGCAACACCCTCTTGCCTCTGACTCTTGCACCACCACATAGCTATACTTGTCTTCATAGCTATACCTGCCCATTCCCAACATGTCTCTGATTTGCTATGGGTTAAGATTCCCTAGGAACAAAACCACCCAATGCAGGTCCCTAGGTAGCAATACACCCTTATTAGACATGCGGGGGGTGAGCAGAGAAACATTACTAGGAGTAAATAAGACAGGATAATTGTAGAGGAAAGAGAAGCTTGATTCATGGAAGGGAAAGGAGTGTTAACACCTATGGAGTGAAGAGATTAACAGGAATCAGGTAGCCAATATGAACCCTAAAGTCACTTGCCCCCCAGCCCCCAACCATACTTGAATAGAAATGCAAGTGTCTGTGCGAGTTGGTTTGTTTTAAATTTTAAGAACTTAAAAGTGGGAGTTCAATGGCATCATCATGCCTGCCTACCCCTCCTTGGATATGCCTCAGGTGACAACTACTGAAAGAAAACAGCGGGGGGGCTGGAATTTTTTTTTCTGACAACAGAATGGCTTATTGCCATTTTTTGAATGCATGAACATGAATTCTTGCATTTTTGTGCTCGACTAAAACTTTTTGCCTGTGAGCTTTGTACTTCAAGAAGCACAGCAGGCAAGCATTAATAGCCCATCCATGGATGCCCTACCTTTTTTCTTTTCTTTTCTTTTTTATCAAATCTGACAAACTGATGCTTATAAATACAGCACCAGTATCTGCATATTGCTCCAAGAACACATTTATCTTATTATATTGTCCCTTCCATAAATTTGTCAAGGTCTATCTTGAAACAATTCAGATTTCTGTCCCCAACTTTTCCTTTTGGAAGAGCATTCCAGACTTCATTCTTTTGATGGTTAGAAGCTGTCTTCTAATTTCTTATCTAAATTTGTCTGTGAGCATTTTGTAGCTATTTGATTTAATTCTGATCCTATTTAACTTAAATAGTTCTTCCTTCTGATATTCACTCTGCAAATATATTCATCAAGAGTAATAAATTAGACTGGCTTAGTTTAGCAAATAAAGGTTAACAAGGGAACAGATTAATCTCCTCCCATATTATAGCTTTTCAAATGCCCTAACCATCCTAGTTGCCTTCGTACCTGTTTCAGTATAAATTCTTTTCTTTTTAACATGAAAGTAAATGGTTGACCAGAACTGAAAGTAGACCAGAACTATATGCACTATCAATATTCCAGTAAGGGGAAGTCTTACTAATGACAGTTGGAGACGCTTCCAATAGATCTATGCTAATTTATATCTAAATGATAAGGATAAAATATTGTTGCTGATATAATAGATATAATACTCGTCTATTATTCCATATGTTTCTATCAAATTAGTGGTAAAGGGCACAATATATTTGTGGCTTGGTGGGAGAGATTATTTTTGTGTTATTTGGTACAAATGCATTGCTTATCTCATGGTAAGCCCAGGGAGGGTGGTTTATAATACTAATCCACTCTCTTCAGAATTACTACCATTCCTTAATTTATGTTGGATATAGCATTGCTAGTGTACATGCAAAACAAGTTGATTATCTTAACCACTGAAAGATGGCGGGCTGCATACCTGGGAAGAATGCAGGTACAAAGTCATTGTCTGCATCCCAAGAAAATTGAAGTCAGTAATCAAATTCCTATTATAACACTAACTGGTATAAAATAGGACATAAAATAACTTCTAATATTTTTTTAACTGATCACAATTCTTATTGATTTAAGTTACAGACTATTTGACTTTTTGCTAGACAGTCTCCTGATGGTGCAAAGATTTAGAACAGTTAGAAAAATAATAAATCATTTCAGCTCAAAGGTTTTTTAGTGTGCAGGGTCTTCAAAGTTTTCCACAGTTTGTGCCAGATGAAGGAGTCATTATTTTTTATCTAAGACAAGATTTTTGTATTCCTCCCTTGCCTTTACTTTACTATCATGCCACAGTCCTCTGGGGAACAGAATAAAAACATTGTGTCCTTAGCTTGAATTTACTGTTAATTGGCTTCATCAGTTACACTTTCTTGTAGCTTAAATATTCCTTTGGATATCTGACAATCCTTAACATAGGAAGAAAAAGAAATTCTTTAAAGATGTGGTATAGGTATGAGCTGGACAATGGACACATGAGAAAATAGTTGAATACCCTAAACAGAATAGATGCTGTTCTAAAATTAACTCCTTCCTACTTCTTATTAGGCTTTGGGTAAAGTTACATGTTACACTTAGACCATCCTAAGGGCACTTAAAATGTAAACATCCATACATTAAAACTCAGGCTTGGTGCCCTCTGAGCATCTTACTCAAAGTTACACCACTTCAGGTAAGGGATACCTGGGCTGTGCTACCTAACTTAGGTTAGCTAACTTCAGTCTGCTCCACAGAGATAAAATGAGCAATTTGCAGTCCTCCAGCATCCCAGGATGCACCACTGCCAGTTCTCTTCCTACCCTCCCAAGAACAGAGACAGAGCCCAGGTGTCCTGGGTCCTAGCCATGTCCCTGCTAGCCAGCCCCCTATATGCAAGTCAGAATTGTGCAGGCAAGAAATGGC
>NW_017729026.1:44132431-44136874 GCF_001723915.1 Gavialis gangeticus | reverse complement strand
ACTGCCAGTTCTCTTCCTACCCTCCCAAGAACAGAGACAGAGCCCAGGTGTCCTGGGTCCTAGCCATGTCCCTGCTAGCCAGCCCCCTATATGCAAGTCAGAATTGTGCAGGCAAGAAATGGCATTAACCCTTAACATGCAACTGCTCACAGCACATTCGCTCTTCAACATCGCTTAACATTCCACAGCTTTAGTATGATCTAAGTTAGTTCTCAACCCTTTTTAGCCTCAAGCCACCCCTTGTTAGACTTCAGGCACCCCTCAGAAAATGTCAGCTCTTAGATTTCACTCTGTTTTATTACTGAAAAACACTAAAGCAGTGGTTCTCAACCTTTTTAGATTCAAAGCTCTTCTTGATAAACCAAAAGCACCCCTCACTAAAATCAAAGCACCCCTCAGAAAATGTCAGGTCTTAGTTTTCACTTTATTTTTGACTACAGAAAAATAAGGCTAAGAACAGTCAACTGGTTTAATATGACACTGATTGGTCTGGGATATGACACACATGGATTGTTTTCACACAAGGCTTTAAATGTCAATTTCCCCAAAATAGCTACAATGTTTCCAAAACAAAGTGTTAATTTGTAGCATTCACAGGTACTTAATGTTCTTCATCTGTAAAGTCTGGGGTTTGCCACAAGATAAAACACTGTAATTTGAACAAAGCTGGTTGTCTGTTTTTAGCATAACAGAGCAATTCTTCTGTAGCAAAGAACTCAGACAACAGCAGGTCAGAATGGTTTGAATGCATTTTTGACATTTGTGAAGGGTGCCTTGGCCCTAGTGAGGGGTGCCTTCAATTTATTAAGGGGAGCTTTGAGTCTAACACTTTGTGTGGTACACCATGGCACCCAGGTTGAGACTCACCCATCTAAGTATAACGTTTGATTTCACCCTTTCTTATTTTTCACCCTTTACATATTGTTTATATCAACTGTAATTTACTAAATAGTTTAGCAGTATGTGGAAAACTTTAAGTGACTTTAGTCAGCTGATATCTAAATATTTTAAGAATCTTTATTCATTCTTTTTATTTCCTCTAACTTTTCATGATTGTTAGCACTAACTGCAGATTGACACTCACTGATGAGTTAATAAACTATAGATTTTAATGGGTGCAGCAGATGTTTCTAATTTTGTTTCACTGGGAATGTTTTGGATTCTGTTTTTCTCATTCCCAGGAACGAAATCCCAATTTTAGCCAAGTGCTGTTGATTCAACTCTAAATAACAAGATTTAAATAAGTCTCCATCCCCACAAGGCTCATAAGGTTCACAGTTCCAAGCATTTACAGGCGCCCAATGTTTGGATGCTTATCCAGACCTCTTTGACCTGTAAAAATGAAGGAAGAAAAACTCATGAGACTGGGCTAGCAGTAGATTTATGGCATTTCCTGCAACTGGCTGGCATGGAACTACCAATTTTCTCACAGTATTCTGGTACTGCCAAGTCATGTCCTGGATGAAACATGGCAATACAGAAGGATGAGAGAAAAGCAAAGGGCTAATTTTTTTTCCAACAACAACAAAAGAGAAATTTGATTTTGAGTCAGCTAACTTAGATTTAGCAAAATTATATTTAGCTAACTTAGATTTAGATGGTCTTAGCAAAGCAGGCCAGCTAACTTAGATTTCCTTGTCCATTTTATATTTGCTTAAGATGGACTTCAGGTTTTCCAGGATGAGGATCTGAAAAAGAGAGGGAGAAAGAGAGGGACTGCAAAATACCATCTGGGAAACTGTTAAGCAGGAAAAGTCTAAATCACCCCACACCAGTGATCTCCAAACTTTTCAAGTAGCAGATCATCTCTGGCATTTTAAAAGCAACCCAAGATCCACTGTGTGTTGCTGTCCCTCCCTCCTCCCCCCCCCAGCCTAGCAGGTAAGTCTGTGGGGAGGGAAGGAGGGGGGCAGATTGAGGCAGAGAGAGAGAAAATTATTTGGGCACGCACCACCCCAGCAGGTAAGTCCCACCAGCCAAGGTCCCACTCAGCTTATTCCTGCTCCTGCCTCTGTGTCACTGTCCCTCACCGCAGGGGCCTCAATCTAGCCCCCACCCTTTCCCTCCCCTATGAACTGACCTGCTGGGCTGGGGGGTGCACGTGAATGCATGCAGACACTCAGCCCCCCACCCCAACCTCAGACCTACTTCAAGAGGCTCCAAGATCTACTGGTGGATCAAGATCCACTGGTTGGTGACCACTGCCCTACACCAAGACTTTGCAGCCTTGGTTTATCAACTGTTCAATCAGTCACTTTCATTCTGGGAAATATCTTTCATCCACAGTGCCTCATGTTCTGAATATCCATTCCCTAGAATACAGTACAAAACATTGTACCTGATATATTTCAGGGAAGAGTAAGGGGATTCATTTTATTTATTTATTTATTCATTTGATTAATATGCCATGCTTCCCAACAAGGTACAGGGCAGCTTACAGTACAAAAACAGAATAACTTAAAAACAGGAGAGTGACAAGAGAACCAAAATAACTTAACAAGGTACTAGAAAATCTCCTAAACATGCCATCTTAGTTTTGTTTGGTGCATGCTTACCCACATGCAAAGGTCTTACAGTGCTTCTGACAGATTTTCGGGCTTTGGCTGTGGCAGACTTTAAAAGGGAGGGAGTTCCAGAGCTGAGGACTGCAGAGAATGACTTCAGCATGTTTTCACCAACCAGACCTGGTTTCATAATGGTACTTATAGGACATTGCTCTTGTCTGACCTTATGGATCATGATGGCACATAAAGATGTCATAAATAGGTTTAGTTTCTCTATGGCACATTGTTTCACCTATATTCTCCTCTATCCTCACATATTTCTGACGTCCCAAATTATGGTCAAAATGCAAAATTTACAGGATTATGTTCCACAGTTCTCTCTCCTGGTTATCTTTTAGAACTCTAACAACACAGAGGAAACCCTAAAGTTTATTAATTTTCTGCAACAATAATTCTGTATGGGGGAATGAAGTAGAATGAAGTAAGGAATTTAAATGGTTTTAGAGGGGATAAAATTACTTCTAATTCTCATGCATCTTATAATTATGTCTGCAGAGCAAATACCAGGGAGTGAGAAGGGCTATTTAAGCTAAACAGTATCAGCACAAGATCAAACATTGAAAACCTAGCTATGAACAAATTTAAATTAGAATTTAGAAGCAAGTTTCTAACAAGCAGAGGAGTTAAGTTTTGGAATGATCTTCCAAACAAAGTAGTGGCAAATCTGAGTCGCTTGCAGGTTTATGCAAAGGGAATATGATGGGACAGGTGATCTTGGATCAATAATCTATATATAATCCATACATTGTGTGGATTCTAGTATAGTATATCTTATCATTGTGTTAGGAGTGAAAGGTACCTACCTGGAGGTGCCTGGTAATCCCAGGCTTTTACTGTCACCTGCATGTTCCAAGAAGAAATTTGTTCATTCCTGGGTGCTTTATTGGGTTGGGCACAGGGGAGGGTGTTTTTCTTTCTCTAAACATGTGAACATTGGCCACTCCCACTGGAGTGGGAGTTTTGACTCGGGTGCTTCTGCCAGTATTTGAAAACATATCAGGTACCTGGCTGGACAATCCTGCTGTTCCATTCAGGGTCAAGCCAATAGCCAGATCAGGAAGGAATTTTTCCCCAGGTCAAATTAGCAAGGACTGCAGGGGTTTTCACCCTCCTTTGTAATGCAGGGCACATATTAATGTAATAGCTTCTCTTCCACTATAGAGGCAGGCTAGTGGGTGCACACTTATCTTCCTTGCCTCCCCCCCCACCTGTGGCACTCTAGGGTATCTGGGTGCTTGTTTTCATAACCTGCTTTGTTACTGTCGTGGGTGTAAGGGGCTGGAGTGGCAGTTTTTAGATCACTGGAAAAACGGTTGCACAAATGATGGTCTACTCAACATCCCCAAAGCCCCATTTAATTCCCATGGATTCTCTTTCTATTCTTCTTATCCAAGATTTTTATATATCAACAGCAAAGAATGTAAATGTCAGGAGTATTGGTACAAATATATAAACAGACTAAACTGAGCCAATATTCTTGTTCTGTTTTACATAGCCAGCAAAGACTGCTATTTTGTCACCGAATGATCCCAGAGTTGGAAACCCAGGCTACTGTAAGTAACCAACAGAATTCCTCATCTAACTATCACCAATAATGCCTGACTCTCCTCTGAATGACTTTACATGGACCATAACATTTCACCCATTAAATCAATAAATGTTCCGTTCTCCCTGAACAGTAGAAGCCAAAAATGACAAGTAAAGACACAGGCTGTCAATACTGCATGGAATCCCTTCATGGAAGGAAGTTTGCGCTGAAAGAAGAGAATGCTTACTGTGTTACATGTTACGACAGCCTTTTTGCCAACTCCTGCGAAGAGTGCAAGATGCCTATTAAATGTGATTCCAAGGTAAACATTTTGTTTGGTCCTATCCTTCT
>NW_017729026.1:44129518-44132420 GCF_001723915.1 Gavialis gangeticus | reverse complement strand
TGATTCCAAGGTAAACATTTTGTTTGGTCCTATCCTTCTTTAGTGTTGAGTCACAGACTGAATTCCATATCTTAGATGGGGAGGTCCACACAGATTCCTCCCTATTACACAAGTATGCTGTATCCCTCCATGGGTATGGAGATCACAGCAAGAGAAGTTGTGCATAGTAGAGACAGAGTCTCTGTATCCCTGAATATGGGAGAGAGTTCTGTACTTATTAGCAATAGGTTGATCCAGAAAAATGCGCAGGGTGTAGAGGCTTTACACTCAGTGGATCAGTAAGGGAGAAGCACTGTGTGGAAACTGTAGAGTAGGAGTAGTCCACGACTAGGTAAATGGGTTCCATTTCTCGCCACTATTTAGTTTCCTATATAAAGATTGTGAAGAAGTCTGTAAAAAAACTTGTGGAGGGCACCCACCCAGAAAACACATTGACCATTCTTTCCTTTGAGGAACATTAAAAGCTGTATTTAGTGTGGGGAATATGTTTTGGTTTGTTATATGTATGGTTCTGGTAATAGAAAGCTTTGGCTGTTGTAGAAAGTTACCTTACTTTGTTTCAACTTCACCCTTCATCTAGTACACTCAGTAGTTCCATACTCTTCTTACTCTATCTTGCCAGCAATTTAATTGGTAAGACCTCAGGAAGCTTTATGGTAAATGCTTCTGAGAGATGTCCAGTGAAAAATGACTTGACACCTTATATAAATCACTTCAACTGCAATTCTGAGTTAACACGCAGGCATTCAGCTGGAAGGAAACAGTATTTATCATTTTTGTTACAGTCTTTCTTTGTAAAAAAAAATGCCTTGAGAGGGCATATTTTGATTAAAATATTTTATTTGAAATATGGAAGCATAATTCTCATCTCACAGTGCCTGGCTTGTTTCATAAATGAAATCTCAGTGACAGGCACAACCAAACCAAGCATAGTTCAACTTTCTGGACTTTGCCTTCCATCCATCTACCCCTTTGGGAAATTTCATTAGAGTTAGGAGATGCTTAGTGGGTTTGGTCAGTTTTTCTACTTTGGTTTCAACTCACAAACCCTACATTTCATTTCAAGTTTTAGCATCAAATGCTCTCAAAATGCTTACCTTTTATTTGTTCTTAACACACAGCCAGAAGTGTGTGTGGGTTTACCTATACTATAGCCCCTTTGCTGGGAAGTGAGTGATTTTTTTTTCACCAGTCTCCTATGGTCCCTTTGTGCTGGCTCTACTGGAGTAAAAAAGGCATAAATCCTCCAGGTGTTTCCCTCCATTTAAAATACCTCCTGTAGGCAAAAGAGGATACTATCTGCATACTCCAGGGAGATAATGAATAGTACTGGGAGAGCGGAGTGAAGTGCATACGTATTACAGACTGTCCCAAAATTGTATGGCCAGCATTTTCAAAGCAAACTTTTACATGTAGCCAAACCATCGACACAGACAGCCTGTGTCATGAGGCCTGCCCCTCTCACCTCAAAATTATTACATTTTTAAACAAAGTATGAGCAGTATCTGTCTACTAGTTAATGCTTCCCCTAGTAAGTGTGGGTCAGGATGAGAACCCAGCTCTTGTTGCTTCCCAGGACAGAGAGCTAACAGAAACCAGGCAGGAAAATATAGCAGGCCTTTCTCATGTCCTTGTGACAAGGCATTTAGTAGAATTTACAGATTCATTGGAGTCTGACAGGCTGCGCCTTGAGCACTTCTGCTACAGGCTCAAACTTGAGACCTTTGAGCTGTCAACTGTGTGTCTTGGCACCTGTGCTACCCTTGCCCCCACAGTAGGCCTGAAATAAAGGGGCTGCAGCTGGCAGGAGTCAGCTACAAAAATGACCTGCTCAGACCTACAGGTCATTGTTCATCCCTTTATTAAAGGGGCCAGCCCTCTGTATTCTCCTTTTCCCTTTTGTATGTTCTCTTGGTTCAGCCTGCTATTTAACAGCTTAGGTTTTATGGGTCTGTTTGTCCAAAGTGCTGAGTACCCACAGTTCTAAATGCAGTGAATAAGCGATGTGCATGTTCAACTTCTTCATGTATTTTATTTCTTCTGGTATTACTTAAGGGCGGGGAGAGACCCATAAAGGACACAAAAAAAGAGCTTTGATTTGTGCCCTTTTGTGATTGTTTAATTATAAAGAAAGCCAAAAAGGATTTGGTTTAAAAGTATTATTGCTTGTATTTTAGCCTTGTAAGTATCTAAAATGTCAAGTGTATCTTGGTCATTTTTATGTACGTTGCTAGCTCTCTCAGCTCTGTGCTATGCTGATAATTTAAACTAATATTGAGTTGCTGGATTTTTAAAGGGGGTAACATAGGTGTGAACAAAAACAAATGTTTTACAAGAGTCAAACTAAAAATGACTTCCCCTCTCAGTGAATCAGGTTTCAATTGCTTGCTGTTTCTGGTGCCATAGCACTTCAAGTTCTTCAGATGTATACAGAGCATTCAAACACATACACATACTCTCTCTGGACCTCACTTTGCAATGTGAAGACCATGATGAAAAAAAGTAGTTTCAGGAGGTCTTTACACATTAAAAAAAAGCACTGATCCATTTATTTCCCTTGAAGCTCACCTTTATAGTACTAAATAGCCCTCCCAATAAAAATAAATCTGCATCATGAGACTTGGAAAAGCAACAACAGTATATATCAAAAAAGCACTATCTAGCCAATAGAGGAACAGTCTCTAAAAAAAAACTGCGATATGTCCCAACTCTATGGGTAAGGTCCACCGGTCATCTTTGACAGCTGCTCTCCGGACAACTGTATAATCAACCCTTTTAGTCACCTTCCAACTGGGTTTTCAGGGGCTTGAGTATGGAAAAAGAGTCTTTTAAACCAGTGGTTCTCAATCTTTTTTTTTTTACCAGGACCCATTTGTAAACATCAATGGCTAGTCCTGACCCA
>NW_017729026.1:44121217-44129507 GCF_001723915.1 Gavialis gangeticus | reverse complement strand
CCATTTGTAAACATCAATGGCTAGTCCTGACCCAGTGCCTGTCACCAGTGACTCACTGCCCCCTACCCCCAGGCCACAGCCCCCCAGTGTGTGGAGTAGGGGGCCCCTAAGCAGTGCCTTGAAAGCTAGAACTCTGCCCGCCTGCAAGGGAAAAGCCACGGTTCCCCACATTTTTCTTATTTAAAGGAGAATCCATTTGTAAAGTTTGTTGATCCATTTTTAAAGTTTACTCCCGACCCTTTCATATACTTTTGTGACCTGCTTTTGGGTCATGATCCCCGAGTTGAGAAATGCTGTTTTAAACAATGCATTTCATTAACAAGCACTTACTCTCTTTAAGGACCTCGCCTATAAAGGCCGCCACTGGCATGAAGCGTGTTTCAAGTGTGCCAAATGCAATCACTCTTTGGTGGAAAAGCCTTTCGCTGCCAAGGACGAGCTCTTGCTGTGTACTGAGTGTTATTCTAATATGTATTCATCTAAGTGTTTCCACTGTAAGAAGACCATTATGCCTGGTAAGATAACAAGGACACTTCACTAAAATGAAACAGTCATATTACATTTTTAATTAAATGCAAGCACTTCAGTAGTCAAGGTACAAATGAAGTATAATTTCTTGCTTTCTAGTACAGCATTCAGGTATACTATATAATCTTCCCCTGAGTGTACCCACCTTCCTCTCATCCTCTCTCACCTGCTGTTTAACATTGTGTCTTTATGGCATTACACACACAGAATATAACAAAGAATAAAACAGAATGCAGACATATGCAGATGCATTGCTAGCGTAAGCGAGGCCAGTTCTCAAGAAATCTACCATTATACAAGGTGTGTGGGTCCTACTGGTATGGCTCCTGGGATGTGTGGTCCCCAGCTGCTTGGAAGTTGGACAGCCCTGAACTATACTGTTATAGGAAAAGTACTATTAGTAGTATGTTGATAATCCCTTACTATAAGTGCAAATGGTGACATCAGGGTTTAGCATTATTATACTGCCTCCTTTAGAGTTCCCACGCATTCACACATTACAATTTGCCTTAAAATTAGTAAAAGGAAATGACAGAATTTCTAGAATTCTCTACTTGGTGTGGAAATAGCAGAGAAAATAAATTAGTAAAATACATTGGCAGCCCCACAGAGTGAAGCTTGTTTATTGCGACTTCATACTTGCAGCTTCTAAGCTTCTAATCACTAACTTCAGGTTGATAAGCCCCAACAGGCAAGGAGAGCAGCAAGGTTAGTTCTCTTAAGGTATCTTTATTGGCTGTACCATGAAGGGATACCAGCCCTAGTTCTGCAGCTTCCTAGAACTGGAAACAGCAGAGCCACTGAGTACTGGATGCTTGCAGAAAACTCCAACCAACTCTACAACTTCTTTCTCCCATCTGGGATGTAGGCACTCCCTGAATGGAGGAGAGGAATCACCAGCTGTTAAGAGTTCTCCTCCTCTTCTTCCCCTTCAAAGGGTTCTGTGAGAAAAAGTTAGAACTGCCTGCCTCCCCATTCTCCAATAAGATACAAGCAGAAGAAGAAGAAGCTTTAGTGTAAAGTCACTGAATGAATCCTTATAGTGGTTTGTGACTATACATTTCTCTCTCCTTACACTCTACTTTCTGCATGTCTTTTCACAGCATCCGATGAAGTATGCTACAGCTCACACATTTTTGTGCTATGTATATATCTCTATCTACATTAGTTAGGCTACAAGGTGCAAATCTAACCTGCCTTTTCCTTGACTTCAGACTAACGCAGCTAATACTACTAGACTTGTAATTATAAAAGTCATAATCATAGGGGTATGCAACACTAACCACTGGAGTTAATGCAGGGACTTGGGGAGTGGGGGGGTCTGTCCCAACAAATAAAGTACAAAATTTTTGGCAAACATTTAGTTAGGCATCTTTCTTTCAGGATTGCCTCTACACTTATCATACATCAAAACACCGTAAGTAAGAACTGTGGTTATCTGAAAAGGGTTGGAAATGATCAACTACAGTAAGTGACCACACAGTGTCTTGCACTCTGATAAAGAAAAGAAAAATGAATAGAAACAAATATTGGCCATGAATTAAATGACTTTTGTAAGGACCCACATTCATTAACAAATGTGTTTGACCCAGTTCAGGAAAGGTAAAAGAAATGTGTAAGAAAATGGATTCTTGTTAAAGTGCCCCCACAACCATTTTTAAGTGTGGGATGCTAAATACACATGATGCTGCAGGGGCTTTAATTAGAGCCACTCTAATTAATGTGCTTCCACCCTGAAGCATGTGTATAGTCACCCATAATGGGTTAGGTATTCAATCAGGGCCCAAGCATGTTCTTGGTGGAGTTTCAAACACTGAATGATGAGTAAGAAAAGAAATAAGACTTCCTAATTTATGTGTACTACACTCTGGGGGGTTTTTTGCTTGCTTGGTTTTCTTTTCAGGTTCTCGTAAAATGGAATTTAAAGGAAGTTCCTGGCATGAAACCTGTTTTGTTTGTCAATACTGCCGGCAACCATTAGGAACAAAGCCTTTGATTACACAGGACAATGAGAATTATTGTGTGCCATGTTTTGAGAAGCAGTTTGCTCACCATTGCTACTCCTGCAAGAAGGTAATTTATAAATAAAAATAAAATGGAAGAAATTGGATACTATCACACTTTTTAGTGCGGTTCTAGACCAAAAAAAAATACGTTAATTAAGACATAGGTTAGAGAAAATGCAAGCCTAAACTAACCTCTGTAAATGTTTCCATTCCCACCTATGGGGGTGCCTGTAGACATGGCAGGAAGCTGCTCTGATGCGCTGTAATTACAGCAATTAATTGAGTTGTGGGAGTGTGTTAATTAGCGTACCCCATCCAGCCTCAGTGCCTCATGTATCAGCTCATTCAAGCTTTAGTTAAAGCACCCCCACCGCCATTTTGAAGTGTGGGGACACTGATACACAAGACTCTACAATGCCTTAATTACAGCGGTTCTTGGAGCTACTCTAGTTAAAACGCCCATCCCCAGACCATGTGTAAAAATGTTCTAGCTTGGGTGCATCTACACATGCATTAATGCTTATTAAATTTAGTATGTCCAATATGAGATACTAAAAATGCGTATTACCAAAAGTGTACGTTTTTAGTGATGTTTAATGTGCAGTAGCCTATTTCACTGTGCATTAGTGTAACTGCACATTTTGTTACTTGACACTTTAATGTGCAGCAAAATAGGCTGCTGCACATTAAAGTGCACATGTAGATGCACCCCTTGTCTGCTTATTATTTAGGTCACAAACAATAAATATTTTTAAAATACTGTAAAAAAATTCCTATGATCTGCTCAGGAGTATGAAAAGAGTTTTGGATGAGCAGAATTCTCATATCACTCAAACCTATGATATCTAATTACTGTTCGTTTTGGTTAGCTGTAGTATAGTAGCTCCTACAGGTTATGAGAAGAATAGGATTTTTCACTGTTTTTATCACTGTTGTCTCCCTTTGACCTTTGTTTTTTTTCCCTTTCCTCCTGCTCTCTTCCCCCTCCCCTCCCCTGCTTTAACTTTGTCTTGCTTATCTCTACCTATTTACATTTTCACTGATCTCCTACCACACTTTTAGCTTCTCTCATTCCTTGGAGTCTCAAACCAGCAGACTCCCTCTGCCTAACAAAGGGTGGCTACACCCGAAGGCTTGCTGAGAACTTTTTTCCAGCTACTCAGTTGGTCTAATAAAACATACCACATCTAACCAAAGAACCTGGCCTGCCAAGAGGAATAGGATAATCTTTGTATTAAGCACTATATCCACAAAATCAGAGACAGTTAAAAGAAAAGGGATGATTTATCAGAGGGAGGGATATTTATCCCTGTCAATAAAATGGGGACTGTAAGTGACTTGCCTATGGTTATACAGAAAGTCTGTAGCAGCTGGGAATAAAACCCAGGTTTACTGAAACCTAGTCCAGTTATTTAACTATAATGCAATGTTTGATTTCAACTTAAGGAAGTTCACTTTCATAGCTCATGTTGCTGCTTTTCTAGGCATATAGGAAAATCAAACTAACCTGTTAGACAAAGACTTACCAATATAGTATGTTATGTGAAATGTTTTTTAATGTGAATCTAAACTTAGCTCTGTTTTAAATATGCTTACTGATCAAAATAACTGTTCAACCAAGGAATGATTTTTTCACTAAAAGGAGGTATATATCTGAGCCTCTGGACAGATAGCACACTTATGCTAGTATAAGAAAGGAGGAGACATAACACAGTCTCTAAACCAGGATAATCTTACTTAGACTGAAAAACTGGGGGTAAAACACCAGAGGCATAAATTATTCTAGAATAGGTTTGACTGCTCACATTTATTCCAAGGTAGCCATCTGATAAAGACAAAAAGGCTTCCATTACCTGCTCTTTCACCATCTACTAGAAAGATATAATAATATTTAGGGCTGTGCAAAATGGCTATGTTTTGTTTCGGTTATGGATTTGGCTGTTTTGGAGGACAATGATTTGTTTCTATGTTACATATCACTGTTCCATTTCAATTCGGCCAAATCTGTTTCTGAGTTTTGACATTGTTTTCGTGATTTGGCCATAGGCTATAAAGGGAAATCACTAACATGTCTATAACTTCTTCATTTCTTGCCTTATTTGCATGAAAATTCCAGGAGTGATAGCCCCTTCTGAGGGTATGAAGCCTGCACCACATTTCAAGGAGATAGGTGCAGGGTTTTTGTGAAACTGAACCTCAGACTCTTCAAAGCAAAACTTGCGTCACGTGTGTGTGTGTTACGAAACAGCAGGATGAAAACAGCAGGGATAGTAGCCCCTTCTGAGGTCATGAAGCCTGCCAGGTTTCAAAGAGATAGGTAGCAAGAGTTTCTGTGAAACTGCACCTCAAGCTGTTGAAAAGCAAAACTTGTGACGTGTGACTTTGTGTGTGTGTTAAGGCGCAGCAGGATGAAAACAGCAGGTATAGTAGCCTGTAACGGGGCCTTCCCAGTGCCAGTTAGCTCTCTGGCCGCCCAGCTGTTTCTGGGCCAACCTCCTGCCCCTCTTTTTCCTGCCACACCTGGATGGCAAACTGAATCAGATGTTTCCCAGGCTGCCCATTTAGGCATTTTGGGGTGACATCCATTCTGCATCTCTGTACCTCCCTACACTGTAGCCCATGCTTCACACATTGCATCCTTCACCCCCTCCAGCTGTAGGTCCCCTCTCTGGGACCTTTGGCTCCCCCTTAGGCCCAGGCCCTCTCTTCAGGCCAGTCGGAATCCTGAGCCTCTTGCTCTGGGCATTCCTCATGGCAGGCCCCTGGCCCTTTGAGCCCCCATTGGAGCCTGGCCCCAGCATGGACCAGTTGAGGGTACCTCTGATATCTTTTATTAGGCCAGCTGAATAGTTGGAGAAATGTATCTTAACAAGCTTTCCGATTCAAAAACCCTTTGTCAGGCTGAGAAAGCATCTGCAGTTGGTGTGTGTGCTCTTCCTGGATGGAATGAATAGTGAAGAAGCCAGAGGCTGGTATGCAATGCAGGCAAGAAAGCCAGTCAGTGAAAATGTAAATTGAGGTGTCAGGAAGTGAGGACAGGCTGGAGGGGGAGGGGTATATAGCAGATAAAAGTGGAGAAGTACCTGGGGAACCAGATGTCAGGCAGGTTATAGGGTGTCATAAATCCTGTGTCTATACTGAGCCCATGATTTTTTGTATCCAGGAGGTTGATGAAGTAAAGTTCATAGGCTCATCTATGAAAAGTTGTTTGTAAATTCAAACAAGCACCGAATCTCACTAACCTCATCACCAGAAGCAAACTTCCTACAGCCCAAAACACACTGAATGGATCCAGACCATGCCATGACAAGAAATACAAAACTTATCTCCAGTACCCCCACAATTACTACACCCCACAACAGAACTATCACCACTTCTGGATCTTACAGCTGCACCTCCAGAAACGTTACATATCTCATCCAGTGCACCAAATGCCTTGATGGAAAATACATAGGACATACCAAGCAACAACTGTGCAGCAGAATGAGTGCACATTGGAAATCTATTACAGACAAGAATACCCAACTACCTGTGGAGGCACATTTCTCACAAGAAAGCCACGCTCTCTAATCTCTCAGGCCTGATCCTCAAAGGCAATTTAAAAACCACTTTTCACAGATGAGCCTATGAACTTCACTTCATCAACTGATTCAAATGTTACCCAGGTAGGAGGCTGCCCATTAGGCCCCTGATGTCTGGGGGTGACATCTGTTCCGCAATTCTGTACCTCTCCTAACATTGCAGCCCATGCCTCACAGATGGTATCCCAGGCAGCTAAGCTCACCTGGAGCCTCCCGGCTCCACTACAACCAGCAAGCCTCAGGCCTCTCAAAGATCTTACAGGTCTGAGATTTTCCTAGCCAGGACGCTGCATGTGTGTGGTGGCTGGAGGTTATAAGGTGCCTTCTACCTACCTTTCACCAGGGAGGTTTGCAGTCCTGGCATTTTTGAGGGGCTGCCACACCACTGGCAGTCCCACCAGGCTTCCTGACCCTGGCAGAATGCAGTTTTAGGTCATTCCCAGGACCTGCGGCCTCCTCCTTCCCCATAGCCCCAGCTTATACCTCAAAGTTCATCCTGGTACAGGAGCTCAGCAGGAAGATGTTCTTTGCCTGCTGGCTGGTGATATAGTGAGTGCCACCTCCAGCTCCAGAGCAGGGCATTAAATGTTTAAAAAAAAAATTTAAATAGGAAATAGATGTGGATGGAGTGAGGAGGGTGGCACTCACTCAGTCTGCACATGGAGCCTGGAGAACCCCAGCAGCAGGAGATTCACCTTGAGGAATACCAGCTGCTCCACCAAACCAGGATCCAAGGTGGTGCGGTGGCGTATCAACATCCCCAGCAATGCTGAACACCCTCTCGCTTGGAACACTGGTCGGTGGACAGGACAGGTGTTCCTGGGCAACTGTCACCAGATCCTGCCTCATCTGGCTGTGGCTTGCCCAGTAGGCCAAGGGGTTGCAGAGCAGCGGCTCCACGACCTCGGTGCTACCTGCCCAATGCTGGGGTCTGGTGCCTCTGGACCCCAAAATGGAAGCCATGCCCTTGGCCCACACTGGCAGCACCTGTTATGGAAGAGACTGGCTGGTGGATGAAGTGCTGGCACGGGACAATGGTTCCCCCTTTTCTATGTCCCCCCACCTCTACCTTTCTGCCTCCCTGACTCTGTTCATCAGCACCTTCATCCAGTGATCCAGGGTTTTGCAGGTGCACACGCTCCCCTTCACCCTCAGGTCGCACATGACCACCAGCACATGGACCATACTGAATCACAACAAATCTAGCTGGTTCTTGATATCTTCCTTTAGCCACTTCACCAGTGCCTGCACCTCTGGTGACGGTGGCTTGCCCCAGCTGGGAACATTGATCCCCTGGAACAGCTTGAGGACCACCACGATCTGGGAGATGGTATCCCATGCTGTTTTGTTAAGGGGGCTGCTGATCCCAATCTCCCCAACCAAAGTCATCTCACTGATGGCCTTCTGTTGCTCAACCAGCCTTTCAAGCATCAGGTATGTGGAGTTCCACTGAGTCTCCACATCATGCATGATTTTGTGCTGCAGGATGCTCAGCTCTGCCTGTTTGTCCCACAACATCTTGTCCCCCTTGATGCTCTGATGGAAGTAGCCTGCCACCTTCCTGCATTTTGAAATGAGCTGGCTGGTTGTGATAGCATCCTCACCGGCAGCCCTGTCCCCCTCTAAGGTGTCCCTGACTATAAGGTGGAACTTATGTGCCACACAGAGGATGCCAACAAAGCTGGAATCATGGACCACTTTGACCATACTGGCCCCATTGTTGGTGACCATGAACCCACAGGTGAGCTCGCCCTGCTCACTGAGCCATCCTTGCACCATGAGGTTTATGGTCCCTATGATGTCCATTGCCCTGTGAGACTCACTCATCCATCACCTCAGCTTGAAGGATAGCTCACTGATGGCCTAACTGATCACACCAGTGCCCTGTGAGGGAGAGGTAGGTATGATCTTCACCCCAGCTGCTCCAGATATCCAAGGTGAAGTGTAAGGCCACCTGTGGACCTGCCTTGTACAGCTCCTCCTTCAAGTACTCCCTGCATGCCTCATACATGGAGGGCACCACCATCCTGCTGAAGGTGGTGTGTGGGGGCACAAGGTATGATTGGGCCATGAGCTCCATAAGCCACCTGAACCCTAGTTGCTCAACTAAGGAGAAGGGCTCGCTATCTAGAGCAAGCATCTTCCCAGTGCTCTGGGTGACCTCGCTCACCTTGG
>NW_017729026.1:44113605-44116217 GCF_001723915.1 Gavialis gangeticus | reverse complement strand
AGATTTTCCTAGCCAGGACGCTGCATGTGTGTGGTGGCTGGAGGTTATAAGGTGCCTTCTACCTACCTTTCACCAGGGAGGTTTGCAGTCCTGGCATTTTTGAGGGGCTGCCACACCACTGGCAGTCCCACCAGGCTTCCTGACCCTGGCAGAATGCAGTTTTAGGTCATTCCCAGGACCTGCGGCCTCCTCCTTCCCCATAGCCCCAGCTTATACCTCAAAGTTCATCCTGGTACAGGAGCTCAGCAGGAAGATGTTCTTTGCCTGCTGGCTGGTGATATAGTGAGTGCCACCTCCAGCTCCAGAGCAGGGCATTAAATGTTTAAAAAAAAAATTTAAATAGGAAATAGATGTGGATGGAGTGAGGAGGGTGGCACTCACTCAGTCTGCACATGGAGCCTGGAGAACCCCAGCAGCAGGAGATTCACCTTGAGGAATACCAGCTGCTCCACCAAACCAGGATCCAAGGTGGTGCGGTGGCGTATCAACATCCCCAGCAATGCTGAACACCCTCTCGCTTGGAACACTGGTCGGTGGACAGGACAGGTGTTCCTGGGCAACTGTCACCAGATCCTGCCTCATCTGGCTGTGGCTTGCCCAGTAGGCCAAGGGGTTGCAGAGCAGCGGCTCCACGACCTCGGTGCTACCTGCCCAATGCTGGGGTCTGGTGCCTCTGGACCCCAAAATGGAAGCCATGCCCTTGGCCCACACTGGCAGCACCTGTTATGGAAGAGACTGGCTGGTGGATGAAGTGCTGGCACGGGACAATGGTTCCCCCTTTTCTATGTCCCCCCACCTCTACCTTTCTGCCTCCCTGACTCTGTTCATCAGCACCTTCATCCAGTGATCCAGGGTTTTGCAGGTGCACACGCTCCCCTTCACCCTCAGGTCGCACATGACCACCAGCACATGGACCATACTGAATCACAACAAATCTAGCTGGTTCTTGATATCTTCCTTTAGCCACTTCACCAGTGCCTGCACCTCTGGTGACGGTGGCTTGCCCCAGCTGGGAACATTGATCCCCTGGAACAGCTTGAGGACCACCACGATCTGGGAGATGGTATCCCATGCTGTTTTGTTAAGGGGGCTGCTGATCCCAATCTCCCCAACCAAAGTCATCTCACTGATGGCCTTCTGTTGCTCAACCAGCCTTTCAAGCATCAGGTATGTGGAGTTCCACTGAGTCTCCACATCATGCATGATTTTGTGCTGCAGGATGCTCAGCTCTGCCTGTTTGTCCCACAACATCTTGTCCCCCTTGATGCTCTGATGGAAGTAGCCTGCCACCTTCCTGCATTTTGAAATGAGCTGGCTGGTTGTGATAGCATCCTCACCGGCAGCCCTGTCCCCCTCTAAGGTGTCCCTGACTATAAGGTGGAACTTATGTGCCACACAGAGGATGCCAACAAAGCTGGAATCATGGACCACTTTGACCATACTGGCCCCATTGTTGGTGACCATGAACCCACAGGTGAGCTCGCCCTGCTCACTGAGCCATCCTTGCACCATGAGGTTTATGGTCCCTATGATGTCCATTGCCCTGTGAGACTCACTCATCCATCACCTCAGCTTGAAGGATAGCTCACTGATGGCCTAACTGATCACACCAGTGCCCTGTGAGGGAGAGGTAGGTATGATCTTCACCCCAGCTGCTCCAGATATCCAAGGTGAAGTGTAAGGCCACCTGTGGACCTGCCTTGTACAGCTCCTCCTTCAAGTACTCCCTGCATGCCTCATACATGGAGGGCACCACCATCCTGCTGAAGGTGGTGTGTGGGGGCACAAGGTATGATTGGGCCATGAGCTCCATAAGCCACCTGAACCCTAGTTGCTCAACTAAGGAGAAGGGCTCGCTATCTAGAGCAAGCATCTTCCCAGTGCTCTGGGTGACCTCGCTCACCTTGGGAATGTGCCCCCCTTTCCCTCCACCTTTCCCCCACTGGTCCAGGGTGGCCTGCCTCTGCTTCTGGGGGATGGGGACTTTGGAATGAGAGGGGGACTTCCCTTTGGGCACACTCCCACTGGTGCCAAGCTTGCTCCCCTGCCAGAAGACCTGGCACCTGCCTTTCCAACATGCTTCATAATGTTTGCTGTGCTAGAAAATGTGTGTAATATATCTTGTGTGTATTTAATGTGTGTGTGTGTGTGTAATTTATCTTCTCTGTACAATATATCTTCTTCTATCTGCTTACTATATCTTCTATCTGTAATATATTGGAAAGGTGTATCCAACCTTTTCCAAGAGAGACTAGCAAGAGACTGACTAGGAAGCCAGTCACTGCAGCCAGCCACTACCTTTCACACACTGTTGCTTCCAGACAGACAGCTCACAAAAGGCAGAGAGAATGGCTTCACACAGAGCCTTATATGCTGTTTTTCCATCCCTCCCCCAGAGCGCTGGGATTGGAAGGGACGTCAGGGACAGATCACAGGCACTGGCCAGCTACAGGGGTCAATATCAGAGCAGTCCTTCCCCTCCTCTCTTCCCCCTCCCTCTTCTGAGTTTCTGTTTCCCCGCAAGCCTGCCTCCAAAACATTCCGAAACATCCAAAATGTTTCAGGTGGTTTCGTTTAGTTTTTGAGATGTTTCGGAGCCCTCTGTTTCATTT
>NW_017729026.1:44086651-44108605 GCF_001723915.1 Gavialis gangeticus | reverse complement strand
CCATACTGGCCCCATTGTTGGTGACCATGAACCCACAGGTGAGCTCGCCCTGCTCACTGAGCCATCCTTGCACCATGAGGTTTATGGTCCCTATGATGTCCATTGCCCTGTGAGACTCACTCATCCATCACCTCAGCTTGAAGGATAGCTCACTGATGGCCTAACTGATCACACCAGTGCCCTGTGAGGGAGAGGTAGGTATGATCTTCACCCCAGCTGCTCCAGATATCCAAGGTGAAGTGTAAGGCCACCTGTGGACCTGCCTTGTACAGCTCCTCCTTCAAGTACTCCCTGCATGCCTCATACATGGAGGGCACCACCATCCTGCTGAAGGTGGTGTGTGGGGGCACAAGGTATGATTGGGCCATGAGCTCCATAAGCCACCTGAACCCTAGTTGCTCAACTAAGGAGAAGGGCTCGCTATCTAGAGCAAGCATCTTCCCAGTGCTCTGGGTGACCTCGCTCACCTTGGGAATGTGCCCCCCTTTCCCTCCACCTTTCCCCCACTGGTCCAGGGTGGCCTGCCTCTGCTTCTGGGGGATGGGGACTTTGGAATGAGAGGGGGACTTCCCTTTGGGCACACTCCCACTGGTGCCAAGCTTGCTCCCCTGCCAGAAGACCTGGCACCTGCCTTTCCAACATGCTTCATAATGTTTGCTGTGCTAGAAAATGTGTGTAATATATCTTGTGTGTATTTAATGTGTGTGTGTGTGTGTAATTTATCTTCTCTGTACAATATATCTTCTTCTATCTGCTTACTATATCTTCTATCTGTAATATATTGGAAAGGTGTATCCAACCTTTTCCAAGAGAGACTAGCAAGAGACTGACTAGGAAGCCAGTCACTGCAGCCAGCCACTACCTTTCACACACTGTTGCTTCCAGACAGACAGCTCACAAAAGGCAGAGAGAATGGCTTCACACAGAGCCTTATATGCTGTTTTTCCATCCCTCCCCCAGAGCGCTGGGATTGGAAGGGACGTCAGGGACAGATCACAGGCACTGGCCAGCTACAGGGGTCAATATCAGAGCAGTCCTTCCCCTCCTCTCTTCCCCCTCCCTCTTCTGAGTTTCTGTTTCCCCGCAAGCCTGCCTCCAAAACATTCCGAAACATCCAAAATGTTTCAGGTGGTTTCGTTTAGTTTTTGAGATGTTTCGGAGCCCTCTGTTTCATTTCGGATTCAGGTACTGAAATGGGCCAGAACACCTCCGAAATGAAATGGCTGCCAAAATTTCACACAGCCCTAATAGCCATCTTGTGTGTTCAACTCTCAGGATAGTTTATCAGTTGCTGATCCCAGTGTAATTTATACTGGTATGCAAAACCAATGTAAATTACACCAGGGCATCTGTCCATGCTCCTCTGTCCGTACTCATAGTGTAGAAATGAACTGAGAGGATACTGAGCGCAATTCATTGTTCCCATAAAATTCTCCTTCTTTCTACAATTGTCATTCATTTATATAAGCACAGTCAAAACATTTACAATGAGGAAAGTATTCAGGATCTTATTGGAAAATCTCTCTTAACCCAATGCCAGGTAGCAACTGGATTAAACAGCACTATTTAAAAGGTAAAGAAAATTCTGAATAATTCACCTCTTTAACATATACGCCTCTTTCTCTTTACCAGAAAGCGCCATTTGAAAACTCTTTTCCCTTTCTCTTATACAAAAAAATTAATTTCTTGGCCTTCCATCAATTTCTCAGGACAAAAACAATCCGTGAGTGATGATGAAACATGATCTGTCCACAAACCTTCACAGTATTCCACAATAGGGACAGCTGGGGTTTTTTATTGGTTCCTTGAAACACTTCTGCTTCTCAGCAGTTCTTGAAGTACATTTTGCCTAGAAGAGTCTTGCACTGCATCAGTTAACTTTTAAACATACTTAATCGTCAGCAGTATGTTTGTGCCCTTACTGAATCCCTGTAATTTAAGCAATAAAGTCAATAATTAATCTTTGGAATGTTCCTTTAAATATATTTGGCATTGATACAGTCAATCATGATTAATTGGCATACACTATCACAAAAATAAAGCCCCTAGCACTTTATCTTACCTCAGGCAAACCACAAGCTGTGCGAACAAACAGGATTTGCCTTTGAAAGAAAGGTTCTGGTGATAGAAAAAGAAAACTGCACACACAGGATTAACAGAACAATTTTGCTTCATAAAAGAGATCCACCCTACTTCAAAGATGGAAGTCTCACAAATTCAGTAGCCAGTGCTGTAGCAAGCAAGGGATGAGCGGGGCAACCACCCCAGGCGCTGAAGTGAAGGGGTGCCAACAGGCGCTGCTCAGCTGGGCCAGGGTGCAGGACAGAGCCGCAAGCAGCTCGTTTGCGGGGGGGGGGGCAGCTCCCGCCACTGCATGCACTCCCAGGCAAGCACTGGGGGGGCATGAGAATCCAGAGGAGAGCCATGCACATGATCAGAGGGCAAGAGAATAGGCCTTACAAAGAGAGACTGAGAGCCATGGGACTCTTCAGCCTGGAAAATCACAGGCTCAGGGGTGACCTGGTAGCAGCCTATAAGTACATAAGGGGTGTGCATCAGGATCTGGGGGAATGCCTGTTCACTGAAGTGTTGCAAGGGATGACAAGGTCCAATGGGCACAAACTCCTCCAAGACCATTTTAGGCTGAATATAAGGAAAAACTTCTTTACTGTCTGTGCCCCCAAGGCCTGGAATACACTCCCTCCAGGGGTGGTGCAAGCACCTATTCTGGATGCTTTTAAGAAATGTTTGGATGTTTATCTTGCTGGGATCCTTTGACGCTAGCTGACTTCCTGCTCCTGGGGCAGGGGGCTGGACTCAATGATCTTCTGAGGTCCCTTCCAGCCCTAATGTCTATGAAATCTATGTGCCCCCCAGATCTGTGTGCTGGGCGAGGGCGGGCTTTGCCCTGGGTGCCAAACTTCCTTGCTACAGCACTGTCAGTGGCTACAGAATTGTTCCCAAAGGGCTACATGTATAAATTGGAATCTAGAACTTAGCAGTAGTGAAAAACAAGTAAATTATAATATAAAAGGACATGATACAGTTAAATGTAGCCCAAGCATGAACGATGTGTGCCCCCTGAGGTGGGGGGGGGGCACCGTGACCACCCGTGGGCAGCAGTAGTGTCAGTGGGGAGCAAGGACCACCTGCAGGCAGCCACAGTGATATTAGTGGCAAAGGCAAGCCAAGCAAGGGCTACCTGTAGGCGGCAGTGGCAACCTGGGAGCTGCCCCTGGCACTCCATGCACTCTTCCCCTGCCACTCCTCCCACTATGCTATTGGGTACAGGGCTGCACCTACCATAACAAAAACCCCTAGTGGTGGGGGAGCACCAATCCACTCACCCTACTCATCCCTCCCACCCTCAAGATGCACTGCTAGGTGTGGAGCATCACTGTCCAGCTCATAGTCCCCCTTATAGTTAGCACCTGGGGCTGGTGCCCTGGTTGCCTCCCACTCCTCTCATGTTCAGTTACATTGCTGGCATGAAGAACATTTCTTACCACCTGCCTGTCTTTCATGAGACACCAACCAATTTTACTAGCTCTTAATTTTTCCAGGTAACGTATTTGAAGGTTATGTTGTTAATAAGTTAGTGGAATAATGCAGTTTTACTGAATAATGCATTTTGGGAAACATGAGGATGCCTCCATTTTTATTTAAGCAGAGAAAAAGTCTCTCCTATTTGTCCTATCTCCTGAGCCAGCTGACACGCATTCTATGGCAAACACACAACTGACAACTAAGACTTATGTTACAGTTCTTTTCATCCTTATTTTTAAATACAGTATTCTTTTATGCAATATCTTAAGCGCCATTAATTCTGTATGCCACCTCAGCAAGGAATGCAGTAGAGGTATTAAAGGCCCTTCTTTGTGGTAGTAACCAGCCTTGAGCAATAGAAAGTGAGGCCATAGGCAATCTGAAGTTTGGAGGCACATGAATTAAACACATTCCTTGACATTGAAAGTACTTTACCTTCTCCATCTTCCCTCTAAAAATGGCTTTCCTTTCTTCAGAATTTTCCTTGGTTGTTAGAACAATCTTTTTTCCCCAGATAGAAATGTAACCTTTACAATCCCGTAGATAAGTTTACCACCATCTTTGGGGAATCCTTTTCCAAGAGCTTGTGTGTTCCAAAATGTGTATCTCCGTGGTCAACCAGGGAATTTCATGGAAAGTCAATCTGCCCTTTGTATAAGGTTGGCTGGCTATCAAACCAACATGAATAGCCCCCCCAAAATACATATTTAGATCAAAATACAAACAGATTTTTTCCCCTTTCTCAGCATATGAGAGAGAAAAGAAATGAGAAACTTAGAAATCCTTAGAGCTTAAAATTGCTCTGAATTCTTGCAATAATGAAGTTTTGTGGTGAAATATCTGATCACTGCAGCTTGTGAGTCATGTTTTTATTCTTTTGTTTGTTTGCTTTTTGTTAACATAACAGGTAATAACTACTGGCGGGGTGACCTTTAATAACCAACCATGGCATAAAGAATGCTTTCTGTGTGCTGGCTGCAAGCAGCAGTTGTCTGGACAACGCTTTATTTCCAAAGGCGAATATCCATATTGCTTGGACTGCTTCAGCAATCTTTATGCAAAGAAATGTTCAGCCTGCAACAACGCTATTACTGGTAAGTTGAGACTGCCATAGTATCAATGCTCTCTCAGGTCAGATGTCTTTTAATTAATCCAAACAAGTAAAATCTTCTATTTGCAATTAAAGTTTTTGGAAGTTTTAATTATTAATTTAAAAAGACAGATTCTGGCTCCATTGTTATGTTATGTAACATGGTGTGTAAGAATATGCAGAACACATCTGTCACGGGACTAAGAGTTATTTTAGGTGCTGAAAAGGCCGTCTCAGGAATTATAGATGTTCTTGTACATATGTGAAGTGGAAAAGGTGCAAATGAGTGATTCAGGATCACTACAGGAGAGAGATATTGTAGAACTCTCACGCTCTACTGTAGACGCACACACATTGCTTCTATAATTAGGTTTTATTAGATATAAAACTACTACAATTGTAGGTTAATTATATTTAATATTCTGTACAGGTACAGCACATTTATAAAAATAGAGATCTTGCCAATCATGCAAAGCTCTTTTATGATTATAAAACATTTTAAGCCCACAGGGCTAAATTAAATGTTACCTCAACACTCCATAATTATTAAAGTGTTCTGAGGCCACACATTTGAGTTAATCTGCTACCCCTGTAGTCCAATGCTGAAGTTAATTATAGGTGCTTGTTACAAATATAAGCAAGCAAAAGAAAATGGTAGATATTCAATCAAATATGATAGCATTTGGCTCCCCTCGTATATTCCTGAGCCTCCTTGTTTCTGTATTCTTAATTCAGATGCTTAGCTTGAAGGAGAGAAGACTGAGGGAGGGATTTAATAATAGACTTCAACTACCTGAAGGGTGGTTACCAATGGTATGGAGCTAGACTGTTCTTAGTGGTGGCAGACAACAGAACAAGGAGCAATGGTCTCAAATTGAAGCAAGGGAAATTGAGGTTAGATATGAAGAAAAAACTCACTAGGAGTGTAGTATACTGGAAAAGGCTACCCAGAAGGGTTGAGGAATCTCCATCCTTTGAGGTTTTTAAGACTCACTAGGCTGGGATGATCTAGTTGAGGACTGTCCTGCTTTGAGCAGGGGGTTGGACCACATGAGGTCTCTTCCAACCCTAATTTTCTATGATTCTATGTTAATCATTAAACTTTTGAGTCACTGCCATCCCAGAAGTTGGCTTTTCCAAGTACCTGCGTTTCACAGGGCACAAATCTATTGAGTTTCAGTTTGAATATTGGGCAAGGAAAAAAAACGCAAGTCACAGAATTTCAATTTGCTTTGCTGAAACCACATATGCTGCAGGATTTCTATTGCAGTTCACTATCAAACAGGCTGAGTGCAACTGGAAAAGTGCACTCAGCATTTTAGGGGGCATTTTGATAAGCCTAGTCCGTGTTTGGAAATAAAAGGATGTTAAAACAGGCAATCACTTCACAGTTTGGGATTTTATTGCAAATATTTCTCACATCTACAACTCTTTGTTCCCGCAATGAGATGTTGGACAAATGTATCATCCACAGCAGACTTTTAGCTACCAGTGTGTGTGCACACGTATACACATGCACACATCTATTTCTGTGTGAAAGACAACAGTAGGAAAAGTCTATTTTCAGACATATTGCATTCTCTGTTTTTCAAATTTCTTTTTCAGCTCTTGGAGATGCCAAATTTATCTCATTTGAAGACCGCCAGTGGCACAATGAATGCTTTAACTGTGTTAAATGTTCCATCTCACTGGTGGGTCAAGGATTCCTTTCCCAGCAGGATGATATCCTTTGTCGTGAATGTGGCTCAGCTATGTAGTTAGAGAAAGAGATGCATTATTCTCACACATTCTAGCCATGTACTTCATTACCCTGTAGTGAGAAATTCTTCTAAATGATACAGGAGTTCTTTAGTCATTCAAGTCACTATTAACAGTTTAATTCTGTCACAAGGCTCAACTGCTCTATGCATGCTTTATATCATGTAAAAAGATTTTAAGCCAAACAGTACTGGCTAAGCAAACTATTCAAAAGGGATTTGTATATACTTTTAACCTAAATACAGTCCATTTCTTCTTATAATGCAGTGCACTCTGCTGTTGAGAGCTTAAAAATTTACATTTTATCTTACTTAAACCAAAAATGAACATGAAAGTCTATATTGGAGGGATGATCTGTGACATTAGTGAGGTGATACCAGTACACTACTAATTCAGACTCTAGTGTAGAAAAGTAGGAACAGCTGTTCCTCACTAAGCCACAATATTTAATCAGAATAATGTCCCACCTCCCTCCTATGCCGCAACACTGCCATGCCGACAAAGGCAACAACTGGCAAACCTTGCCTTGTGCAGCAGCTAGAAGGAGAAATGCCTGCGGTACAAGAAAAAAGAGAAAAGCTGCATTACTTCTTCAAAGCGAGCAGCTAGCCAGTACAAGGCCAAGAGGATCAAGAAAAGGGACAGCTTACATTTCTTCCACAGCCTTCATTAATCAATATATTACAGAGCTGCTAAAGAGATATATAATGTTTACACTCATTTTAAGATAAACCAGAATTCCTTTACACAGCTGTATTCTTGGGCAATGAACCACTTGCTTTTCCAGATTTCTGAATATCAATATACTGTATGTTAAATAAGCAGCTTGTAAAAAATGTGAAGTTCTGGCATGCCACGGGTGTATGTCAAAAGTTCCAGGTGCATATTTAGAGATTCCAGAGGTAAATGACATTTTTATGACTGCCATTTCCTATTTGTTGATAAACAGTTTCTGTTTATCTCCTAGAACACAATATAACAGAGTTCAGCAAAAGTCTGCAAAAACTGGTTTAAGTATAGTTGATTCTGATTTGAGGCAAGGGATGGACTGAACTCCAGCACTTAGGCTAGGGACAGACATTACACATAAACCAGTTTAAGTGATCAGAAACTGGTTTAAACCTATAACAGAGCAGATGTTCCATGTACATAAACCAGTTTGAAAGTGGCTGAAACCAGTTTGAGATAAACTTTATTGAATGTCGTATCAGACTTGACTGATTTGGCTCAAACCAGTTTATGCAATGTCTGTCTCAGACCCCTTTGCTGGTTGCAGTTAAATCAGATTCCCCCAGCAACTCAGCATACTCTCTAGGCTGGGCAGGGCTCTTTGCTCCACAGCAGGGCTGGCCCCTCCCCTCTGCTCCCTGGTTGGAGTTCGACAGAGACTAGAGGTGTCTTCCTGCCTTTCCCCTCCCCACTCCCTCCCAAGCAGAGATTTCTCCATTCCCTCTGTCTTATACAGGCACACAGCAGACCGCATACTGGGCTGTGGCAGATGGGACAAACCCAGAATCAACAGTTAGCTGGTAATGTCCCTCTGTTGTTTTCTTAATGGGGTGATAAACACTGAGTTAGTGGTGATAAGCACTGTGTTATCAATTCCCTGCTGAGCTGCTCGGGGAGGGTGGGGGGGACCCCTCTGTGATCAAAGCATCCTGCCAGGGCCTGGCCATGCCTCCCTCAGCTCATCATTGTGGAAGGGAAGGGAGGGCTGCTCTAGCACACCCCGGCTTCTAGCCTGAGACACTGCAGGCACATGCCTGCATTTTTTCAGTCCAGAGGGGATGTCTGTTCAGTTACAAACTGGTTCAGCCTAGCCAGGTTAGATTAACCTGCAAAGACTGAATCAATTCAGGCTCAGGCTTTTTGAATGTCTGTCCCTAGGCTTAGTGGCTAATTTGTGCTCTGAAATCATACATGCCTTAACCCCCCAACTGCCACACACACACACACACACACACACACACTCTCTCTCTCTTTTAAGATTTTAGTCACGGAAAGAGCCGGATAACAACCTGACCTAACCCAAAGTGAGCTAGCTTCATTTATTATTTTTCTGTATAAGTTTTCCATTGAATATAAATACATAAAAGTATGCTTTAGTCTAGCATGAGGCTGATCATCACAGATCATTTAGAGTGCAAAAGTACCTCAACCAGCCCATCTATGCCTTAAAACTAGAACAGCCTGGCTTTCCCTAGTATTTAGATCACACAATAAAAATCAATTCTCTTTCTTAAGAAAAGGTATGGCTTAAGAGTGCTCTGCTTCCTGTTGGTCCAGCTACCTATTCCTTGCACTCAAAAACTCATTCTCCAGGAATCCATCTGTTCTCATTAGTAGCAATTTATCCTTGCTCTCACTTCCTGCAACTTCGGCCTTGTGCCTTTTTTCATATAAGCTTGCCTTGTCTGTATTACACTGTAAGAACCTGATTCTCATAAACCTTGCAAAAAACTGATCTCAGGCAGAAATTAGGTGTTTTAGTTACAAAGCATGATCCTACTCAACACCATTTAAGAGTCACAAAACCACTTAAGTGCACAAGGCACTTCTATTTTGACTTGACAAGTTTCCTAGACTTCTGTGCCTGCTCAGACCCAGATCATCTGGGCAACTCACTCCTGCAAGCTCTGTTGCATTCCAGTCAACTTGGAAAGTTCTGGGTTGGGAACAACTAAGGTCCATCCAAGTCAGATTCCTTAAGTGGAGGCAAACCATGCCAAACAACTGTATGCTTGCTTTCAGAATCAGTACAAAACACTGCCCACCTTTTGGCTGAATAGCCTTGTGGCAACAGTGAAAAGCAGGGGTCAGTGCTGTTATAAGTTAGATACGTTAGTTCATACAGAGACCCTGCTCTTCCCTCAGGCAACATAGCCCTTAGCAATCAGCAGTGACTAACTAAAGCTCAGAGGAAGAGCAGGAACATTTCCTATTCACTGTAAACATTTCCCTGTTGAGGGACTAGGCAACACTTGAGTGGTACCATGTATCTCATTCAGTATACAGGCAGCCCGGCCCCTAACATGGTGACTAGTATCAACACCCTGAAGCAAGGCACCTCAGTTTCAAGCACTGGAGGAGCCTTGCAGGTTAATTAGGATCTAGGCCAAAATTCTTTAGGACAAAGAACATGCCTCACACCCTCTAAAATGCTACATCCATCTACCAGTATATCACTTCTAATACATACAGTACAATTGTGCAGCCCTCCCTTATATCAACAGTGTGATGCAGCTTTGTTCCTCAGCACATTTACAGAGGTTTTCACCAGCTTTCTGAACTTCTGTACTAGTAGGGTCTGAGTCCATCTAGATTGATCTTGAAACTGTTTCTTCCCTTCAGTGTTCCATACTGCCCTGTCATTAAACTATTAGGCTAAGTACAGACAGTCAAAACGCCCAAGGCTGAATTGATTCAGTCTTTGCAGGTTAGTCCAAGATGCAGAGATTACGTTGAAACAGAAGTGTACAGACATTTACCTTTGATTCAGGAAATGCAGCCACATGCCAGAAGCCAGGGGATGCCAGTGCATGGCTGTCTGACACATAGCCAGCCCAAGCTGTGTGTTCACTTCCTCTTCATGCTGCCCCTGAGGTCTCTGGGATTTGCAGTCCAGTATTACAGTAGCAGGACACTGCAGGGTTACTCATCACATCCTCTTCCTGCTTCCATGTGCCTCTGGGATTTGTAGTCCATAGTTGCTGCCAGCAGAAATTTTGAGCATGGGAAGGGGTGTTTAACCCCCTCCCTGACTCCAGCCCCCTCCCCCTCCCAGACTCAGCTACATCCCCAGCTAGACTTGCAGCTCCCACACTCCTCCCCACAACTCCCTTGTCAGCCAGCCCTCCCTACTCCAACTGGGCTTCAAAGCATGTTGGGATACTGGGGGACTGTGATTTAACTTGACCCAGGATGGGGTCTGTGTAAGGAGAGAGAAGAGCCCCAGAGAAGTAAAATGGCCCCACCTGTATTGCAAAGAACTCCGCAGAGCTCCTTCTTCACCTGGTGTTTCAGGAGGGGAGAGAGAGTCAGCCAGAACTCCAAGATAAAAGGAAACGCGGGGCAGGCAAAAGAGGGAAACAGGAAACCAGAAGAGACTGAGTCAGGCAGTGAGACGGCAGGGAGAGCCAGAGGCGCTGAGGAAGCAAGGGAGACCGGGCTTAAGGGAAGCAACTCTGTGGAGGGAGCTGCCAGGGAAAAGAGCCCTGAAGGAAACCCCAGAGAAAAACAGAAACTGCTGGAGGCAGTTAGAAGGTACCGTAATAACCCTAATAGCAGGGCTGAAGAAAAAGGGTACCGCAAAGTTGGGACTATAAGGGCAGAAGTGCCAGTCTGGTTTTTTTGTTCTCCTTTTTGTTAGGGTGAAAGGAAAGTCACCCCAGATAGTGTGTTTACAACTATCAGGACAATAAACCAGGAAAAAGACTGGCTAGGATTAATGGCAGGTCTGTGCCAGGTGCCAGCCAGGCGAGGTACAACTGGGCCCATCAGGAATACTGATTGGCCAGACCTAGAGACCCAAGGAGCATTTTTTTTGTACTGCTCAAAGGCAGATTGCAGAGACAACTCAATTACCACCCGGTGGAACGGGCGAGGGTGTAGGGGTTGGTGGAGCTCTCACTGCACTAAGGCAAATTGCAAGAGCCAAAGTGTCAAGACCCACATGCCCCAGCATTCTGTTTTCTCCCATAACAATAGGTCATGGCAGGTGAGATCACAGACATGTGGAAGAGGCCAGTAAGACATCACGGTGGATTTCGGCTTGTTAGCCAAGGTGCTAAAGTTGTCTTGGTGTAGAAGATAAAGTTAAAAAAAGGGGAAAAAAACGGAAAAGAAGCCACTCAGACAAGTGATGAGCTCCAGAGATTGACGACACTTAGATCGATAGAGACATGCCTCTACCACAGATAGGGGTGGGACTTCTGGGGTTAAAGCCCACTATTGGACAGTCTGAGACAGAAGTTTCATAAACTGGTTTTACCCAAATCGGTTATGTCTGATGCTGCATTCAACCAGGTTTATCTTAAACCAGTTTCAGCCATTTTTAAACTAGTTTATGTGCACTGAGCTTCTGTTCAGTTACAGGTGTAAACCAGTTTCTGATCACTTGAACCGGTTTGTGTGTAACTTCTATCCCTAGCCTTAGTGTGATGAGTTGTGCAAGGAAGTACTATTTGGCAGAATCTGACATTAACCACACTCTTCATATAGTTTAATGAATGTCTTACTCATTAATTTAAGACCACAAGTTCCCTTTTAGAACCTAATATACAGCCTGTTGAAGTCAATCCCAGGTTTGGGATTAGATATGTCTCTACTTTTACTGAAAATGGTCATTACATTGAGTGCAAAAGTAAAGAAAAGTACACTATGTGAGCATAATTTGCCCAGTGCTGAACTGTAATGGCATAAAATCCATATAGATTATGACTAACTACCGGCATACAGCATTTTGTTTTCTAGTCAATAAAATATTGATCTTTTGTTCTATGTGGTGCTGGTTTTTCTTTTTTGTCTCTCTTACTGAGAGCACTTTTAGCAGCGTTTATTTTCTGATATGCTTATGGCTTTTTATTTTATTCAAGCTGCTGCCTTTTCTTTTCTCATCTATCAGATGGCAGTCACAGGATCTTGACAAGATTCTGGTTACCATAAATAGAACTGGGTTGTATATCCTTAAAAAAAAAGAATGTAGCAATCCCCATCTATGCAGCATCTCTACAGTACTTTTAACAAGTGTGCAGTGACTTATTTGAATTAGCCCAAGGGTAAATGTCAATGAAGCACAGATTCTTAAAAATAAAAAATAAAAAATTGTAAGTAGCCTGAAGGGTTTATTGTCACTGGATCTGGAATCTGCCCTTAATCTTGTTAGTTGAATTAGCTTTGGAAAAGAATTAAGAATGTGGTTTTGGCCCTTCCATTTAGTCCTCTCCAAACAATGCTCTAGCTAAACCACAAACTGAAGTAAGAATTAAAAGGTAATATTCTTAGGTATGAGAGATACAGATCCGTCCCTCTGGCCTTAAGAGCTGCAAAACAATAGTGTTGGTTTCATCCAGAAATTATATTTTTAGAAATACAAGCTAAATCTTAGTTCAGTTTTGCCATTAGGTCTGAAAGTCTAAATGTTTCCACATCATATGTGAGAGCCCTAAGAGTCAAATTAAATTCCAGTAAATAAGTTGCTTCTTCCATCAAATTGGGATTTTTGGTCTCCACCAACTAGTCCAATTTATAGTCTTTGTACAGGAATATTTGGTAGAATTTTGGTTATCCATAAGCCTTAAAAATGATGTGTCAAATGGAACAGGTACAGAGAAAAACTAACAGGATGCTCAAGGGAATGAAGAACCTATCTTATGAGAGGCAACTAAAATAGAAGAACTTGACTTGTTTAGTCTAGCAAAATCATGTTAAAGATGGGGCATGGTTGTTCCCATCTATTTACACAATGTGGGTGTGTCTGCACAAGATGTTTAGTGCACAGTAGACTAATTAACTGTACAATAAGTGTCACATGTCTATATGTGCACCCCTATTAGGTTGGAGTAAAGTAATTTATTCCACAGCAGGATAGTTTTTGTACTTGCAGCACATGTGTAGACACTGCCCCAGCTGGCTAGGGCATGAGGTTGCTTCAGTGGAAGGGCTGCCTGCCAGCTTGCCCTGTGCTGATCCACCCTCATGCCCCAGCCAGTTTCTCCGCAGCACGTTGCAAACCCAACTCCAACCCAGCTCAGTGTGCTGCAATCCCAGGTGCACGTATAAATGGGGGCAATAAACTCATGTACGATATTCATATTAATATGCATATGTAGAGGCACCCAGTAAGAATCATAAGCAGAAAAGCTATTTAAAGGACAGTTCTGACACATGAACAAATAAGTGCAAACTGGTTAGAAAAATCAGATAAACATCCAACCCATAAGGTTCAGGAATAGCTTTCCCATAGAAAGAGTGTGCTGTATGAGGGGCTGCTCTTGATGACTGCCTGGAAGCTGCAACTGGCAGGTGGCTGAGACCACAACTCCAGCACTCCGGAGGATGTACTGGCTTTCACTAGCTTTCCAGGAGCAACTGAAGTTGCTGATTTTGACCTCTAAGGCACTAATAAGCCCAGACCCTATATACCCGAGGTACCACCTCCTCCCTTACATGCCATTCCATAAAGTAAACCAAGAGCAACCCTGCAATTACCATCTATCTGTGCACCAAGTCCATCTGAGAAAAACACGTGGGAGGTCATTCTTGGTAGTCACTCCTTAGATTTAGAGCTCCTTGCCCTTGAGGCTGCCAGAGCTTGAGCCTGTACATCTTTCTAAAGTGCTGTAAGACCTTGTTTGGGCAGGTGACTAGCAGGCAGGGTTACATTTTGGGATGTTGTTTTATTAGTTATTTTATCTGATTTTATGACTTACCAGTTTTTCACGGTTATCAGCCCTCAGCCATTTTGGGGAAATAGGGTGGCATGTAAATCTAATAAATCAATGAATAGTAGGGGCAAAACACATAACCAGTATTGAGAAGATTATGTACATATAAACAGACCAAAGATTCCATGATGTATATACAACAGAAGGCTGGGCTTCGTGGCTGATAAGGGTCCATTCAATCCTATGTTCCTAAACAAAATGTTATTTGTTTTCAGATTACTGGTATATAGATCTGAACACAATTCAGTTGTGTTTTTTGAATCCCAATGTTTAGAAGCCTATCTGCTTGTGGGATGTAGGGGCTGTTGTTTTTGTTGGGATAGGTGTTTTCAGTAGGTATAAACAAGAAATCAAGTACAAAGGGAATCATAGATTCTAGTTTTTCTTAAAAATCTGCATGTTTAAAAAGTTTTAGTAGGCACTGAGCTGCTGAGCCAGGGGTAATTCTGGGTGAGCACATAAGCACAATTTTGATTAAAGTTTCTAATTACCAAAATAGGGGACACCCTGTCAGTTTAGGATCTTCCAACATGAGACGGCAGCTGGGCAAGGGTTTTTCAGAAGTGCAATTCGGGACTTAAGCATAAGAAGTGAGGTGCCTAACTCTTTTATTAAATCTAGCAGTCAGCCACTCAAGTCCTAATAGTTCATCAATGCTTTCCCCCAAAGCACCCTGCCTGTTTTTATCAGCTTCCAAGTTCTCTTCCATTTCACTGGGAAGGAATCGGGGAGGCTCACACACTGTCAGCTAATAAGGTTGTGACCTCAGAAATCCTAGCATGAAACATTAGTGAGTGTTGCACTAGTGAGGATGCAGAAGTGTGGGTATAGCTTTGATCATCGTTTTGGGGTAATTTTTCTACTTGGATTACATCTTCATCAATGGGCAGCCCTTTGCACATGGCCCTTCTTCCATTCCCACCTCCATCTCTGCTCATCCTCTCACTCAAATCTCCAGCCCCTGCTTAGCCTCAAGCTGGTTAATCTTGCCATAAGCCTGGGTTAGTATTCAAAAGAAAAGCTACTGCATTATCAGCTGCTGCCTCTGAGCTGAGCTTTCCTGGGTAAACGGCAAATAAACAAACACAGTATAAAATAAAAAGTAAGCAGCCTGTCCAGTCCTATTGAATTCTGCTTCCCAGAGGGTGGGAACATTTTGTGGACAACTTACTTCTTGAAAACATGTTCTTCAGTTATAAAAAAGCAAAACAAGAATTTAGTCAAGCATTTTCCCAGGAAAAGTAACACCCTAGAGTACTAAGTTCTGGCTATTAAGGCAGATGGCCATAAAAGGTTGTCAGCATGAGCAACAGCACTGACCTCAAGTCCAAATGATAGGTCAGGTTGTACTCTCTGGGTTTGTAGCTCAAAAGACAGGGTTAACCAGTACTATAATGGGCAAAGGCATAGAGTTGTGTGGGTGACCTTAACTCAGCGTTCCTCTACTTTTAGGAGTTTTGAACTTCTCTGAACTGAACCTTAATTTTTTAGTTCCCTAGCTTCTGAGAGACATTTTGTCCTCTCTTTCCTTCTAATTTATTTCTTGAAGTCAACATCTATATAAAGGTTTAACCCTTAATTTCTGGTAGGTTTTTTCCTGCCATTTTGATCTATGTACTACCCCACCCACTCTGATGCATATTTGATAGCAAGGCTATGATGTAGACAACTGGAATCACTGTCTACTTCACCTTTGCAGAAATGGAGGTCTCCACTTTCAGTGCAGTGCAAGATTGTAGGTGCTGAACCCCCAGAGTTTAATTCTACTTCTCCCTGAAGATGCATGAAGCACTCTCACTCTTTCAATGGGAAGCCCATAGACCCCTCAGGAGATGGATCCTCATTTACACTAGAGGCACACAGCTCATTCCTTTGATGAATTTTAACCTGTACTAAAATGGATCTAGCTGTGCTGAATCCTACTTCCCTCTGACCACACAAGTATATGAATCTTAGCAGGACATTTTTGGGTAGCTAAACGTGTAGGCAGACAGTACAAGAAGCATTCTGCTCTTTACTCTTCATCATAAATAGCAGTTAGAGCAATGGCCCAGGACATAGGAGAGCTGGCTTCTAGCTTTCCCCTCAGGGGGGTTGGGACCTAACCCACTAGATGGCAAATTGTGAGTCCCTTCCAGCTGCCACCCCCATTTTTCTTGAGGGTGGTCTACAAGGCAGCCAAAAGGGAAAGAGGCATGAAGTCAGCCAGAGGCGATGTAAACTGTGACCCAGGGAGACAGGCACTGCTCTGAAAAGGACGGCATCCTGGGTTCTGGCTCCTGCTAACAAGGCCTTTCACTAAATGTTTCTTTAGTGCCAAAAGCATTGTGCTATGAACAGTGCTATGACTTACATTTCAGTAAAAGGGACACAGATCTAGCCCAGTTGTTTTCAACCTTTTTGGATATGAGGCACCCCTCCATAACTTTTGTGAACTGAGTGGTACCCAATATCAAACATTAATGTATATATAACAGTGCTTACCTCCTTACCCAGGGGCAGAGCAGTAGGTGTGGGGGATCAGCTGAGAACCACTGATCTAGCTGAATGAAGTTTCATCAACGCAAACGAGAGAGAATTGTTGAAAACACATGGATCACCGATCATTAGCACGCATGACAGATACGTGATTTCAAGAGAGAGAGGACAGTGGAGAGAAGCCAACAGGGTTTCTAAGGTGAGATAGATTAGTAGTAGAGAGCTGTAATGCATCCTCTAAAAAGCCTTTCAGGGGCTTTGAAATAGTGCAGTCTGGGCGTCAGGAGTTTCAAGCAGGGTGAGAGCTATTTGAAGAAGCCCGCCCCCTGCCCCCAGTGCTTCATATGCAGTTCTCCCACTGACTCTAATCTAAAATGCACAAACAACATTTGAAGCAAGGTCCTCCCACCCTGGCAGCATTCACCTCCCTGAGTTGGTGTCAGGTTCCCTCCTGCTTGTTTTCCTTTTCTTGCTAGACTGCTTTTCCTCCTGGCTGCCCAGCTGCCTTATCTCAACAGGAAGGCATCCATAGTCCCGCCTGGCCTGCAGCTTCATGAATGGCTTGCTGTCTTTCATTTGAGAATTCACGGGATTCCTAAATAAAGGATAGAGCCAAGACAACTTCATCCTGGATTTGAGCTGTAATCACGATGCTATTGGGAAAAGAAGCAGCACAATATTAAGAATACTAAGAATATTACCAAAATTATGCTCATCTCAGTTCATGGCCTAATAGTTACCAGTTCTGGTCTGTGGGCAATTACTATTTAGGGAGTTGTACAGCATTTTTGTACATTCACAGTGAAGTTGAATCACAGTGGAGAATAAACAGATTTAGACACCTCCTGGGCAGCAGTGAATCACTCCCAATCATGTGCAGTCAGGACAAAGTCATGTAAGGCATTTAGCCACATACATGCAACTGCGGCTGTTAAACCAGGCAAAGATGACCATTGTTGAGTGACTTAGCTTTCAGACATCTAAGTGTCACGCATCTTAGGAATGAAATGGAGTTCTGCCCTTTTCATTGTGAACATTTATTACTAAGGTTGTCCATCTCTTCCCATCACAAGAAAATGGCCTACAGTTTATTTGGGCTGAAGTTGTTCATGCCAGGTATATTTCAGCCTGAGACATTTTATTTGAAATTGCCCAATAAACCTTAGCCTTTACCAAGAACGAGGGTAATGAAATACATGTTCCTTTGCTCACATCAAAAAATTCTTTTTTTTTTTTCTTTGGACAGCTCTAGCCCTCTACTGAGCAGGAAGGATTTGAAATCTGGTATGGAGGTGGCCTTTGTACAAGCTCCTATTGTCATCCCCGGGGAAATATGCCCAAATTTGATCATGCTATAAAAAGCTTCTCCTGATGTCTCCACTCTGTAATGCAAGTGCATGTCCTTCATCCCACCACAGCAATTGTGGCTACTCCAGCCAGGAATGTAGAGCACAGGAGGACTTTTTATTAACATCTGCTCTTGGCCAGATTGGAACTTGAACGAGCCACAAATCTCTCCTAAATTCTCAGTGAGGCCCACACTTGCTCCCCACTGCTTACCGAGACTAAGCCCACAGGGAGGAAGGAAGTATGCACAGAGGATAAAAGCTACACAAGGGAAGGAAGTCTTTTGTGAAAGCATTATGACAGTCCTTAAATCACATTATGGGTTACTATTTTTTTCACACATAGGTTAAACTAGCTCTATAGGTGAATCCAGATGGTATAAGAAATGGATATTGCTGCCTGCAGGCAGTAGTGTAACTGGGAGAGGGGAGGGGAAGAATGCGGATGATGGCAGCCCTGGGTACTACCTTTGGCGGGGGGAAGATGGGGCCACAGAAAAAAGCCACTGTGCTGCAGCAGCAGCTGACTGCACTACCACAATTAGTGTGGCAACAACTGGTGCTGCCCCAAGCATCACAGCTGCTGTGATATGCCTCTCCTTGTTTCCTTTGCTGATGAAATTGGAAGGTCTGTAATGAATGAAGCAGCAGGGGCCTGCAGGAGGAGAATGGAGGGTGTTGTGGGTAAGGCTATGAACTGCATCTAAAGAATTAGCACCTATCCCCCACTCTGCTTGTGTAATGCCAGGAAAATCCCTAAAAAGTCCCTAAAAGAAAAAAAAAAAAAATCACACTTTGCATACATGGTCATTAATCGTGCGGAGTGGCTGACTCAAAACCCAGGGGAACTATTTAGAGAAGTGCTGAGCAGTTGTAGCTGCTAATGAAGTCAATGAGAGCTCTACTTTAAACATGTAAAGTGCCACATAATGCTGTGTACTCTGAAAAACCAGGTCCAATGCATCTTCAGTGGAGCACCTCAAATTGGTTCTTTTGCCCTTAACCTTGTTTGCCTCTGCTTCTCATCTGTAAAATGGGTATAATACTACCTCTTCATTTGGCAGGGGTGTGGTGAAAATTGAACTTTTGGAGCACTCAGCTACAACAGGGATGGGTACCATCAACACACCAACGAAAAAATGTATCATTCTGTGAGAGTGGAGTTTGAATACTGTGCTGTAAATGAGACACAGTCACACATTGAAAAATGAGCAGAATATACATTGAATGATTGCTCATTAAGTAACCACCCTCCACTGTGTGCACTGAATAAGACAGGGGTCCTGTGTGGTAGGAGGGGGAGATAATTGTGTGTGATCATGCAATTATAAACAGTATCACGTGGCAAATAGTGACGGGACCAAATTAAAGCTATGAAGACAATCTTCATTCCAATATTTCCTCCTTCTTGAGTACTTCATTTTGTGAATGAAGTGCTCAATGTTCCCTTATATAATAGGGTTTTTGGTTTGTGAAAGTATTTGGTTTGTGCAGCCAGTAAGTCATTTCCATATTCAAAATCTATTTTGGGGTAATGTCCTACTCTATGTTGGGATAGTGTCAGACTTGTCAGAAAGGCTATATTAGCAAGAGCTTATATTATCTATCAAGTCACTTCGCTTGACTACAACAGATTTATTGTATAATAAATACTGGGTCTAGTATCCCAGATTTATTTAGCATTTCATCAATCATCCACTAGGTGGCACAAAACTGCTACAAACAGAAAAAAAATTAAATTTGTTTTCTTCTTTCATACAATCACTATATTGAATAGAGTACAAAACTGATATTAAGAAAGTTCCAGAGATAAAGCCACATAGTTTCACTGATATTTCACAGCTATGCTGATGCATACACCTTGAGACAAAGATCAGCTGACTTCAATTACTCTAAATTTAGAGCTTGAATATTCAGTTTTATATGATATCTAGGTTGCAATTGATGACAGTCAAGGTCATATCTGGCTACAAGAGTTACTCATGTTGAATAGTACTTTATGACACCTCAAATACCGATGACAAAACTTTCCAAAATAAAGAGCTGTTCACCATGAAGTAGAATCAGACCTATAACTAAATAGTTGCTATATCCTATTTATGAGGTGCCAGTGAGAACATATAGAAATCCTGTTTTTCATACATTTGTAACTGGTTTGGCATTACTGAAATTTAGGTGAAGTCTCATTGTATAGTGTAAAATAATGCTCAGTGGAATAATGACTCAGATTGATTTTAACGGTGAGAAAACAGACTTACTAGCACAATTAACTCTAGACTGAGCCTTTAGAGATTCAGTCCCGAGCAAGGGGCTACCCAAGGGTGGGGCTTCCCACCCTCTCTTACTCAAATTTCTTTCTGCCCCCATTAAAGATGGCTCATGGATTAGGAAAGTGGAGACTAAACCCTGCTCTTGTACTGGGGAATAGCCAGTCAAAGGGATTTGAAATTCACACTGAATACAAGTTCTATGCCAAGCAAGGGGCTTCTAATAAGCGTTACACTACCTGGTATTTCTCTGCTCAGCTGAGCAAGATGAGAAGGCACAATTTAACCATACGGTTAGGGACAGGTGTTCAAAAAGCCTGAGCCTGAATTGATTCAATCTTTGCAGGTTAGTCTAACCTGGCTAGGCTAAATCAGTTTTGTAACCAGACAGACATCCCGGAAATGTAGGCACATGCCTGCAGTGGCTCAGGCTAGAAGCCGGGGGTGTGGAGGAGCACTAGAGCAGCCCTCCCTTCCCTTCTACAGTCTGAGCTGAGGGGGGTGTGGCCAGGCCCCAGCAAGACACTATGATTAGGGAGGGGTTTCCCCACTCCTGACCAGCCCAGCAGGGAATGTTTCTCACCCCTTACTCAGTGTTTATCACCACATTAACAAAACAGAGGGACATTACCAGCTATCTGTTGATTCTGCCTTTGTCCCATGTGTCACAGCTCAGAGGTAGCCAGTATGTGGTCTGTAAGCTAATGCTGAGAGGTATCTGTGAGGGATGGGGGAATGCCTGCTTAGCAGAGAGGCGGGGGGGCAGGCAGCCACTGCTGTGCCTCCAAATATCTGCTGAAGCTGCAGCCAGGGAGTAGAGGGGAGGGGCCATCCCTGCTGTGGAGCAGAGAGCCCTGTCCAGCCCAGAGAGTATGGCGGGTTGCTGGGGGAGTCTGATTTAACTGCAACCAGCAAGGGGTCTGGGACAGACATTGCATAAATTGGTTTGAGCCAAATCAGTTAAGTCTAATACTACATTCAAACAGGTTTATCTCAAGCCAGTTTCAGCCAGTTTCAAACTGGTTTATGTGCACTGAACATCTGTTCCGTTACCGGTTTAAACCAGTTTCTGACCATTTAAACCAGTTGGGTCATGAGGCGCTACAGGGATTTGGGAGTGGGAATAAAGGGTCTGGGGGCACAGGTGGTGTTCTCTTTGATCCTCCCAGTCTCAGGGTATGGGCTGAGGAGGGAGAGGAGGATCCAGGTACTTACCCAAAGACTGCAACGCTGGTGTCGTCGGGAAGGCTTTGGCTTCCATGATCACAGCCCACTCTTTGGTGAGAGAGAGGCAGAGAGCTGCCGGGAAGAGATGGCCTCCACCTCTCTCCTCTGGGGAGGAGGCTGTTTTCAGCAAGACTGGCTGACCTGCACCACCGGGCTTTAAACTAAGCCTGCTGGGGGACAGGGGGACTACCACCACTGCTGGCCCACTGAGCGACCCTTGCAAAGGCAGCAGGCCAAGGCACTTAAGGGAGCCCACCCCTGCCCCAGCCCTGGTACAATCTGTGGGCAAGGCAAGAGCCCCCAAGGGGACACTTGCCTGTCTGTACACAAATGCCAAGAGCTTGGGGAATAAGCAGGAGGAACTTGTCCTCCTGCTTAATACAAATAATTATGACGTCATAAGGATAATGGAGACCTAGTGGGACACCACCCATGACTGGACTACGGGTATAGACAGCTATACCCTGTACAGGAGAGATCAAGTAGACAAAAAGGGGTGGGGGTATAGCCCTCTATGTTAAAGAAAGCTACACGTTCCTGCAAGCTGATATTGGTGACCAGGTTGGACGACTGGAGACCCTCTGGGTTAAAATCCATGGGGAACACGGCACAGGGGACACAACGGTGGGAGTCTACTACAGACCTCCCACCCAAAGTCAAGAGCTTGACTAGGAGTTCACCTGGAAACTGGCTGAGGCTGCATGCTCCAGGACCACGGTTGTCATGGGTGACTTCAATTACCCAGATATCTCGTGGGAGGATCACTCAGCAAAATCTGAGTGGTTGCAAAGCTTCCT
>NW_017729026.1:44085150-44085910 GCF_001723915.1 Gavialis gangeticus | reverse complement strand
AGAGACTTGGGGGTCATCATTAACCACAAGATGAACATGAGCCTGCAATGCTGCGACTAGTAAAGCGACCAAAGCGCTGGCTTGCATCCATAGATGTTTCTCAAGTAAATCCCAGGACGTCATTCTCCCCTTGTACTCGGCCTTGGTGAGGCTGCAGCTGGAGTACTGTGTCCAGTTTTGGGTCCCACAATTCAAAAAGGATGTGGAAAAACTTGGGAGAGTCCAGAGAAGAGCCACGTGCATGATCAGAGGTCAGGAAAGCAGACCTTACGATGACATGGGGCTCTTTATCTTGGAAAACCGCAGGCTCAGGGGTGATCTGATGGCCACCTATAAGTTTATCAGGGGTGACCACCAGCATCTGAGGGAACGTTTGTTCACCAGAGTACCCCAAGGGATGACAAGGTCGAACGGTTATAAGCTATTGCAAGACCATTTCAGGCTGGACATAAGAAGAATTTCTTTACTGTCCGAGTCCCCAAGGTCTGGAACAGCCTGCCATCGGATCAAGCATCTACACTGAACACCTTCAAGAGCAAATTGGATGTTTATCTTGCTGGGATCCTATGACCCCAGCTGACTTCCTGCCCCTTGGTCAGGGGGCTGGACTCGATCTTCTGAGGTCCCTTCCAGCCCTAATGTCTATGAAATTTTAGTAACTGAGAGGAAGCTGATTTTTGAGGCTGATTTCTTCAGATACAGCCTTGGACACAGGGAGTACAGCTCTGTAGTGAAACGTTGCCTATCCTTGTACTTGCTG